>NW_028270140.1:3658460-3977061 GCF_037043375.1 Chiloscyllium plagiosum
ACAAAGTGGTGGAGAGCTGCCTTCTTGGACTGCTGCAGTTCGTTTAAAGTCAGTTCACCACAATGCTGTTAGGGAACAAGTTTCATGGTTTTGACACAGTGACACTGAAGGAACAGTGATATATTTCCTTGTCAGGATGGTTTGGAAGGGAACTTGTAGGTGGTGGCATTCCTATATATCTGCTGTCCTTGCCCTTCTCAATATTGTGGTTGTGATTTAGACGGTGTTATTATAACAGCCATGTTTAACTTTCTGCTGTGCATCTTGTCGATGATGCATGTTGCTGCTCCTGTAGATCGGGGTGGAGGCAGTGGATGTGATGCCATTAAGCTGGCTGCTTTGTGTTAGATGGTGTCAATCTTTTTGACGGGTTTTGGAACTGCACACATGCAGGCAATTTGCAGAGTATTAAATCACACTCCTGACTTGTGTCTTGTTGATGGTGGACAGGCTTTGGGGAGTCAGGGGGTGAATTATTCACTGTAGAATTCCCAGCCTCTGATCTGCACTTGCTGCCACTGTATTTACATGGCTCATCCAGTTTAGTTTCTGGTCAATGGAACAGAGGGTAGATAAACAGGAGGCTGGAAGAACACAGCAAGCCAGGCAGCATCAGGAGCTGGAGAAGGCAACGGTTTGCATGTAACCTAAGAGAGAGTTAGCATTTCAAGTTCAATATGACACTTCTTTCAGAGTCACTGAAAGTTATTCTTGTAAATTCATTGACCCGACCCTTAATGCCTTTCTAAGGAATTTGTCTGTTTCCAAGCTTTGATGCTAAGCTGACAGCTGATGGCATTCAGATGTGCACAGGACAATTGAACAACTGTAACTAAAGTAAATACATTGTTTGAGAATTTGCTAACCATCAAATAACTCACGTTATATTCACTTTGATTATGATATATCGTTATTTTTTATTAATTGTTTGCCTAAAGCAAAACCAGAAATAAGAGAACCGCACTTCACTAATTCAGTTAATGATTGATTTTCAAACTGCTATAAAAGGTTATACAACTGATCTCCTCTGTGCCATAATGATTCCATCACTGAGTTTATAAAGTGTATTTCTCATTTTCTCTAACAGTTATACATTTAATTAGTTGCAAGAAAGTATTTCCTGCAAGAGGTTGTCAATAATTCAGTTATGACCCTTTGTCTGCAATGATTCTTTAACCTTTCAGTTAATCCTCTTAAGCCTCGATGAAATTCTTTCCATTTCTTGTGCTTTAGGTCCAATTATCCTCTTGACTTTTTATGGTTCGGCTTTGAGCAAATTCTTACATCATTACAAATTAATTCTAGGCTGAGTATGAATTTAAATCCAGACAATTAATGAGCTAAATACTTTGAGAATCTCATTACATGTGCTGCCTTTGTACAACCAAATTGCTATTTCAGATCAACTTATGTATTGTCTTGTTGTACTATCTTCCCTTGAGTTGGCAGGTTATTGGGGTCCTTATGTTAATCCAGATACACACAACAGCATGATGCAGCATTGTCTTATGGACAATGTATGACCTTACTGCTAATCTGGAGTGTTGTACAACCTGGCCAGCTTTTTAAAATTTCTAACTGATTATGACAATTAGAGGCTGAATATCTTCTTAAAGAATGGACCGTAGGTTCCCTGTAAATCTGCAGTTGCATGTAAACCTCCCATTTGCTTCCTCCACAAGAAGGTAGAAAACTTCCAGTTTATGGTTTGTTTTTGATGTTCGGTAATGGTCATGAGGATCATTTGGATCATATCTGCTCAGAATGATATATGGAGGTCCAGCATGGACAAATGAACCTCAAAGCAATCTCAACTGACAATCTTAAATTGGCTGCTCTCCCTTCTCACACTTTAGAAATTGATGTTCCTTTTCCTTGTTTGATTTCTTGTGTCAGTCCTGATGAGTGTAAAATGAAAAACTTTCGCTTTTGTGTACTCTTTTCGTGATATTTAATGTTCTTTCACAATGGTATTTTTGTGATTAAGAGTTGGTTTGGAGCACCACTGAATTGTGAAAGTGGCTCTTTAAGTTTCTCTTCTTCACAAAGACCTGAACATCATGACCCCATTTCAATGACTATCCACAAGATATTTAGGACAGTATTTAGGTCATAAACGTGAGGTGGATTAAGATTGTAAAGGTGTACTCACCGTCAGATAAGGCTGCCTTTTGGGTTTTCCAGTGATCAGCAAGGTGATCGTTTCCCTTCACATTCTTCTTGAAGTTGAATTGTTCTTTGAGACTGAAGTCTGAAATCTTCAGATTGAATAATAATGTAGTGGAATATTGCTTTATAAAGCATTTGTATTCAAGTCAACAACTTACAGTATATCACACAAACATTTAATGACTTGCCTTTTTATGTGAAACTTTAACAAGACTGAAATGCTGTCAGAAGTCCTGCAATCCTGTCGAGGCGACCCCTGATAGGAAGGTTGGCAGGGAGGAACCAGACAAAACATTGAACATAGAACGTAGAAAGGTACAGCACAGAACAGGCACTTAGGCCCACGATGTTGTGCCGAGACTTAATCCTAATGTAAAATATAGTAAATTCACCCAAGCACCCCTCAACTCACTGCTATCCATGTGCATGTCCAGCAGTTACTTAAATATCCCCATGACTTTATTTCCACCACCTCAACTGGCAACACATTCCATGCATTCACAACTCTCTGCGTAAAGAACCTACCTCTGATGTCTCCTTTATACCTTCCTCCTAATATCTTCAAACTTTGACTTCTCGTACCAGTCAATCCTGCCCTGGGGAAAAGTCTCTGGCCATTGACTCTATCTATTCCTCTCATTATTTTGTACACCTCGATCAGGTCTCCTCTCTTCCTCCTTCTCTCCAGAGGGAAAAGTCTGAGCTGATTCAACCTTTCTTCATAAAGCAAGCCCTCCAGTCCAGGCAGGATCCTGGTAAACCTTCTTTGCACCCTCTCCAAAGCCTCTGTATCTTCCCTATAGTGGGGCGACCAGAACTGGACGCAATATTCCAAGTGTGGTCTCACCAGGGACTTGTAGAGCTGCAGCAAAACCTTGCGGCTCTTAAACTCGAGCCCAAAACAAGTCCTCAACAGTGATCCAGGCAGAATACATTTGTGCAGTATCAATGGCTGCACCAGTAGGGAGGTCACCCTGTCATCAAGGTTTCCTTGTCACAGGAACTGGGTCTAAAAACCAAAGGAGAAAGTGAGGGCTGCAGATGCTGGAGATCAGAGCTGAAAATGTGTTGCTGGAAAAGCGCAGCAGGTCAGGCAGCATCCAAGGAACAGGAGAATCGACGTTTCGGGCACAAACGTCGATTCTCCTGTTCCTTGGATGCTGCCTGACCTGCTGCGCTTTTCCAGCAACACATTTTCAGCTCTAAAAGCCAAAGTCAAACCCAATCCCACACCCTGAAATGGACAATGAGCAATCAATTGTCTGGAACAAGGAGCTGCCCCTGTTGCCCGTGAACCCTGGCACTTCAGCAGGAGCTGCCCTGCTGTCAATTGCAGGTGAAGGGAAGCTGAGGGAAGAAGGTGGTGGTAACATCTTCTGAAGAGAAGAACTCAAAGATTAACCCAGGATGCATGGAATTGGATTAGCTGTCAAGACAAACTCATCAACCAACTCTCAGAAACCCTGTTGGCATCAGCAATCACCTCATGACTCTCTGTCTACAACTTGCCATGAGCCAACAGGCAACGGTTATGAGTGCTTATGCTCCAACCCTTAATGCTATAGACCACTCCAACGAAGGCTTCTACTCCATCCTGGACACTGTAATCACCAACATCTCTGAGGAAGATAAAATTATCCTCCTCAGAGACTTCAACACCAGCATTGGAAAAGACACCCAACTCTGGAAAGGAACAACCATAAAGGAATTGCAAATCCAAAAGGATTCTCCTGTTCATCAAAATGTTTGGAACACCAGCTGGTCATCACCACCACACTGTTCCATCAAAGTGACAAGTTCAAGACTTCTTGGAGGCATCCACAATCAAAGCACTGGCACATAATTGATTACACCATCATTTGATGCCAAGACTAAAGGGATGTACTCATTAACCAAAATGATAACCAGTGCAGACAACTACTTGACAGACCACCAGCTCACCCACTCCTCAATGTCCATCAAATGTTACCAGAAGCAACTGAATATGAAGAAACAATTCTGAAAGAAAAGCCGAGCAGACCAGCACACATCACACAATCTCTTCACCAAAATCTCCAGGGTGTTCATTTTGTTGGAGTGGAGGAAATCTGGAACAAGCTGAAGATGCCACCATTTCACACTGTGAAGAAGCCATCAGTTACCAGACCGGCAAACACCAAGACTGGTTCAACAAAAATGACCACATCATCCGAGACCTCGTCAACAAGAAGAAGAAAGCTCTCCGGGCTGAAACGATATCACCAGTGAGGCAAAGAGGAGAACTGACCAAGTGATAAAGTCAGAATTGCAAATAAAAACTAAGGAAATCAAAACCCAGTGGTGGATTGAGAAAGCCAAGGCATTGCTGACCAGCAGAACACCCAGCATTTACCATAAGCTATAGGAACAAAATTAGCCCTACAGCATAAAGAGTTTGCTGCATCATTTGAAATTGGCTGATCTTTCTCTTAGCCTCATTCTTCTACCTTCTCCCCGTAATCTCAGTACCACCAAGGCAATACACAGAGCCAAAGCTCTTGGCATCAAACCCGCATGGAGTAAGGGTGGAACCCTTTCGAAAGACAGAGTGTCCGATGGAGAAGATTCTTCAAAGAACTCCTAAATCACGATGCATCGGTGACAGGGACGTGTTGGATGAAATCCCCCAAATTCCCATTAAAGATGATCTTGGTCTCCTACTGAGTGTGGCAGAAGTTGAAGCTGCCACTAGACACGTGAAGCATGGAAAAGCTACAGGAAATATGAGAGGGAATGTTCCTAAAGGCATAAGCCTGAAATTTACTGCCTTTCTGAAATGGGATCTCAAGTATATTTACCTTTCCCTTCCACAAACATTCTCTGTACTAATTGTATGAAATGCCTTCTGCAAAAATTGTGTTGCATTAGCGTAGGGCTCTCAACAATTGTTCATCAAGGGCACAAGAGTGCATTGGAAATACAACTCCATGGAAGCGTAACGGCACTGACCTTGTTAACCAACAGTTGAATCTGCATGTTCTGCTCATCAATCTGCTGTTGCTGGGCTTTCACCAATGCCAGAATATCATCTACATGCTGGTTGTGAAACTCGATTACAGACTGGAAAATTAAATTAAACTTTGATTATATCAAAATTGACCATTCAATTCAGTGGGCAATTTTCCATGATGACAGCAGAAGTTTACAATTTCAAAATTTCAATGTTACATAAACTTTTACTCACCACAATGATGTATGTTGGTGTACACTTATAGAACAGCAATAGAGCTATAACGTTTGTACTGTTTGAGTAAGGTGGAGTGAACTGATTTATTTCCTTGTCCCATTGTTCCACTTGTCTCAACAAAGTTTGAATTTAAAAATTTGCTAGTTATATTTGCAACAGATTGTAAATGGCTTAGGCTCAGAAACAAGTCACCCAAGTTCCTTAAGTAGCAAATAAAGAACTAGGTTACTGCAAACTAAAATCATCAATCAAAACTTATAATTAACAAAAGATGTACACAACTATGTTTCTTGAAAACAGACACACACTCAGACACACTACCCAGACTCACGCCCACAGACACACACAGTCACGGGGGAAACAACTATTGAATGTACTTGCCTTAAAACTACCCTGGCTAAGTAACAGATGAATTCAGAAAAGTAAGCTGTAGATGAATTGCCCCAAATGTTGATCTGGAGCTGAAGTCACTTTCCTCACAAGCTCTTGGATTTCTTCCTGGATGAGTTATGGCTGGTTGATTTTTTTTTTATTATGTGGAGACAGCAATATTGATTCAGAGTTTTCCCTCAACATTGCACTTGTGGTGATGAGGATCTGCAGTGGGTTTTCAACTCTCAGACTTTGATTAGAGGGGCTTTAGAGTGAGAGAGAGGTGGACAATGGTTGTGTCTCCAGGGTTGGGGTTTATCATACTATCTGTTTGTGTTCACTGTGAACAGCTTTATCACACTCACAACCAATCATGTAACCTCTCTGAAAGTTGTGTTCCCTCAGTGACTTGAGTCAAGCAGCTGGTGTCCTTTACAAATGCAACAGTTCTCCCTGTTGTAGCCAGTTTCCTTTACATTATATAGTGTTTGTTCCAAAATGTCCACAATATGTGTATTGTCCAGCCAATGATAATCTGTATTGATATTTCAGATTAGACATCTTTATGGCATGCTTTATAAGGGTGTGCCATGGCCACGTAGTAATAGACAGAAATAAACTTTTCCCCTTGGTGGAGGGATCAATGACTGGGTCACAGCTTAAAGGGAACAATCAGAAGCTTTAGAGGAGATGAGGAAAGTCTTTGTCACCCAGAAGGTGGTGGGAATTTGGGATTCACTGCCTGGAAGGGTGATAGAGACAGAGAACATCAAGACGTACATTTAAGGAATATTTAGCAATGCACTTGTGATGCCCAGGTATACAAGGCCATGGGTCAAGTGCTGGTAATTGGGATTAGAATCGTGCACAGACGTGATGGGATGAAGGGCCTTTTTTCTGTGCTGCTGATCTATATGATTCTATGACTCTAGAAGAAATTATTGCACTTAAAAAGCTCAATAGCACTTTTCTTCGAATCCCCCGATCTCAACAAACTGAAATATTTAAATTCAGAAATTTTAAAAGGTTTTTTCCATATGTAGCTGCTTTACCTTTTAAACAGTAACATCATTTTCAATTGGAGGAACAGCCCAGTAAGAGCACTGTCTGTGCAAACCTCAAGTTTTCAACATAGAGTCATAGAGATGTACAGCATGGAAACAGACCCTTCGGTCCAATCCATCCATGCCAACCAGATATCCCAACCCAATCTAGTCCCACCTGCCAGCACCTGGCCCATATTCCTCCAAACCCTTCCTATTCATATACCCATCCAAATGCCTCTTAAATGTTGCAATTGTACCAGTCTCCACCACTTCCTCTGGCAGCTCATTCCATACACGTACCACCCTCTGTGTGAAAATGTTGCCACTTAGTTCTCTTTTATATCATTCCCCTCTCACCCAAAACCTATGCCCTCTAGTTCTGGACTCCCTGACCCCAGGGAAAAAACTTTGTCTATTTATCCTATCCATGCCCCTCATAATTTTGTAAATCTCTAAGGTCACCCTTCAGCCTCCAACACTCCAGGGAAAACAGCCCCAGCCTGTACAGCCTCCCTCTATACCTCAAACCCTCCAACCCTGGCATCATTCTTGTAAATCTTTTCTAAATCCTCTCACATTTCGCAACGTCTTTCAAATAGGAAGGAGACCGAATTGCACGCAATATTCCAACAGTGGCCTAACCAATGTCATGTACAGCCGCAACATGACCTCCCAACTCCTGTACTCAATGCTTTGCCCAATAAAGGAAAGCATACCAAACGCCTTCTTCACTATCCTATCTACCTGCGACTCCACTTTCGAGGATCTATGAACATGCACTCCAAGGTCTCTTTGTTCAGCAACACTCCCTAGGACCTTACCATTCAGTGTATAAATCCTGCTAAGATCTGCTTTCCCAAAATGCAGCACCTCGCATTTATCTGAATTAAACTCCATCTGCCACTTCTCAGCCCATTGGCTCATCTGGCCAAGATCCTGTTGTAGTCTAACGTAACCCTCTTTGCTGTCCACTACACCTCCAATTTTGGTGTCATCTGCAAACTTACTAACTGTACCTCTTATGCTCGCATCCAAATCATTTATGTAAATGACAAAACATAGAGGACCCAGCACCGATCCTTGTGGTACTCCACTGGTCACAGGCCTCCAGTCTGAAAAACAACCCTCCACCTCCACCCTCTGTCTTCTACCTTTGAACCAGTTCTGTATCCAAATGGCTAGTTCTCCCTGTGATCTAACCTTGCTAACCAGTCTCCCATGGGGAATCTTTTCAAATGCCTTACTGAATCCATATAGGTCACGTCCACCGCTCTGCCCTCATCAATCCTCTTTTGAAGAAGTCACAAAAACTCAATCAAGTTTGTGAGACATGATTTCCCACGCACAAAGCCATGTTGACTATCCCTAATCAGTCCTTGCCTTTCCAAATACATGTACATCCTGTCCCTCAGGATTCCATCCAATAACTTGCCGACCACCAACGTCAGGCTCACTGGCCTATAGTTCCCTGGCTTGTCCTTACCACCCTTCTTAAACAGTGGCACCACGTTAGTCAACCTCCAGTCTTCCGGCACCTCACCTGTAACTATCGATGATACAAATATCTCAGCAAGAGGCCCAGCAATCACTTCCCTAGCTTCCCACAGAGTTCTAGGGTACACCTGATCAGGTCCTGGGGATTTATCCACCTTTGAGTTTCAAGACATCCAGCACTTCCTCCTCTAATCTGGACATTTTGCAAGATGTCACCATCTATTTCCCTACAGTGGGCGGCATGGTGGCACAGTGGTTAGCACTGCTGCCTCGCAGCGCCGGAGACCCGGGTTCAATTCCCGCCTCAGGCGACTGACTGTGTGGAGTTTGCATGTTCTCCCTGTGTCTGCGTGGGTTTCCTCCGGGTGCTCCGGTTTCCTCCCACAGTCCAAAGATGTGCAGGTCAGGTGAATTGGCCATGCTAGATTGCCCGTAGTGTTAGGTAAGGGGTAAATGTAGGGGTATGGGTGGGTTGCGCTTCGGCGGGTCGGTGTGGACTTGTTGGGCCGAAGGGCCTGTTTCCACATTGTAATGTAATCTAATCTAATCTACAGTCTATATCTTCCATATCCTTTTCCACAGTAAATACTAATGTAAAATACTCGTTTAGTATCTCCCCGTTTCCCGTGGCTCCACACAAAGGCCACCTTGCTGATCTTTGAGGGGCCTTATTCTCTCCCTAGTTACGCTTTTGTCCTTAATGTATTTGTAATAAACCCTTTGGATTCTCCTTAACTCTATTAGCCAAAGCCAGCTCAGTCCCCTTTTTGCCCTCCTGATTTCCCTCTTAAGTATACTCCTACTTCCTTTATACTCTTTTAAGGATTCACTCGATCTATCCTGTCTATACCTGACATATGCTTCCTTCTTTTTCTTAACCAAGCCCTCAATTTCTTTAATCATCCAGCATTCCCTATACCTACCAGCCTTCCCTTTCACCCTAACAGGAATATACTTTCTCTGGATTCTTGTTATCTCATTTCTGAAGGCTTCCCATTTTCCAGCCATCCCTTTACCTGCGCACATCTGCCTCCAATCAGCTTTTGAAAGTTTTTGCCTAATACCGTCAAAATTGGCCTTTCTCCAATTTAGGACTTTGACTTTTAGATCTGGTCTATCCTTTTCCATCACTATTTTAAAACAAATAGAATTATGGTCGCTGACCCCAAAGTGCTCCCCCACTGATACCTCAGTCACCTGCCCTGCCTTATTTCCCAAGAGTAGGTCAAGTTTTGCACCTTCTCTAGTAGGTACATCCACATACTAAATCAGAAAATATTCTTGTACACACTTAACAAATTTCTCTCCATCTAAACCCTTAACACTATGGGAGTCCCAGTCTATGTTTGGAAAGTTAAAATCCCCCCCCAATTATTCTTACAGATAGCTGAGATCTCCTTTCAAGTTTGATTCTCAATTTCCCTCTGACTATTAGGAACATCAACAAAGTCAGCTCATTGTTTTCCTACCGACTATTTTGGGCATCTTACAGTTTTCCAGTTAAAATCAATGATTTCATTCATTTAATTTCTAGCTCTGAACCTTGAACTAAAGCCAAATAATTGCAGGAGGATTAAGGTTCTAAATGTTCTTCAATCACAAAAGGTCTGTCCATACAAACATACAAATTAGCAACAGGCGTCTACCACTTGGCCCTCAAGCCAGTATTTGTTATGGACCAGACCAAACCCCCTTCAAATATATCAGGAAGATAGCCTGGACCCTAACGTTTTCTTATTCAAAGGTAAGTGTAAGGTGCTGTGTTCCAAATGTAATTTGATTGGTTACACTACTCAACTTTAAGCAAAACACACTTTAGTCTTACTCTACAGTTAAACTACAAACAAAGGAAAGCAGAATTTGACTTTATAACATAAAGAAACTATTATTCGGTAAAGTTTAACTACTAAACAGCAATTGTTCCAGTATAGTAATATCCCATGAACACACCTTTGGCAAAGGCAAATTCAGTAAAATAGATTGTCTCACGTGCAATGTTTCTCCAGTGTTAGAGGAAAGACCATCAAGTAAAACTCTGGGAGAGAGAGAGAGAGAATTCAAGTATGTTGCTAGAAAGGTGGGTGTATGGCAGCTTCAAAAACCCAACAGCTACTGGAAGCTAAACTAAAACCCTGGGTCTGCAGAAGCCTGACTGCAGCCATTCAACCTGCTTCTCCTGTTCCAACTTCTTTTTAAAAAAAACCCAAAGCCTCATAAGCTGTTTACTTTATTGACTTGGAACGGACCACTCATCACCTTTGTCTTAATGTCTCTTCATTTAAAAAAAATGCCAAGACAAAATACACCACTTAAAGCTAGACTATTGTCACACTGTTAATTAAGATCATAGTTGTGCTGATTGCTCCACATTGCAACATACGCCTGATAACCTTTCATTCTCTTGCTTATCAAGAATCTATCTACGCCTGCCATAAAAAGACTCAAAGACTATGCTTCCACTGCCTTTCGAGGAAGAGAGTTCTAAAGACTCATGATCCCTCATAAGAAAAAAAGCTGTTCATCCCTGTCTTAAATGCATGACTCCTTATTTTAAAGTGTGACACCTATTTCTAGAATCTTTGATAAGAAATAACATCCTTTCTGACATGATTATAACAAGGTCAGCTTGATGGACCTCACAGAATATGAGTTCCCTGATTGGGGCCTTGAACTTGGTCCAATCAGAGAGCCCTGGCTGACAGATAAATACAGGAGTGTCACTCTCACCATGGGTGCTGGGGAAAAAAATAAGCACTACTGCAGTTAGGCGGTCGTATGGGGGTTAAAAAAAAAGGAAAAAAAGAAAAAAGAGAGAAAAAAATAAACAGGAGTGTCAGAGGTTCTGAAAAAAAATACAGGAGTGTCACACACACACCATGGGTGCTGGGGGGAAAATAAGCACTACCGCAGTTAAGCGGTAGTGTGGGGGGGTTTGGGAAAAAAAAGGAGGGTCGGGGGTTCCAAAAAAAATAAACAGGAGTGTCGACTTTGAACAGATCTCAAAAACCATTTGCAAGGAAGTTAGTAGATTTGAGAAAGAAAGGGTAAAGGACTTCAAAACTGTTAATTATAATTAAGTACCTTGAATCTTTAGTGCAAACTCAGCAACAGTTAATAAAATACTGGGAGGCTTTTCTGCCTGAAGCAAAAGCATTAGCATGAGCTCCTGATGTGAAGAAATGTGGCCTGTCTCTTGTTTACAACTGGTTCCATACTAAGCACTGACTACAGCATTCCAATTTAATAACCACTATTTTAAAGTTGTAATACTGCATTACAGAAGTGGTTTAATAGATTACATAATTCTGTTGCATTGTTAACCAGCTGCATGGCCTGATTCAGTCATAATGAACTGAACTGTGGAATGATATTCTGCAGTAGTTGCTGAATTGAACGCCACTGTACATCTTGAATTTGCAGAGAAATACATTGCCAGTGCTGGAACTCTGACTTTGCTGTGAATGATACTTGTGTTTCATTCTTGAAGATCTATTGCAGAATTTTCATAACAATTGTAAATTGTGAAAGCATAAATCAGCATTCCTGTATAGAAATCATGAATTTTGTGATCTTTGTTACTACAATAAAAGAATATACTTAATGAAACAAAAAAAAACAGGAGTGTCAGAGGTTCTGTTCACTCTGAGAGCTGGCTCTGAGGGAGCTGGATCAGTGTCAAGGACTCTCCGTGTGTAAATAAAGGGGGCCTCCTGGACTTGTTTCATTTTCCACATCCATCCTGTCAGTACCAGTCAGGATCTTGGTATGTTTCAAAGAAGGCAACCCTTATTCTTCTTAACACCAGCCAATACAAGTATAGTCTGTCTAACGTTTCTTCATAATACAATCTGTTCATTCCAGATGTTAGTCAGGTTGACCTTCTCTAAACTGCTCCCATTTCTTTTCCATTCTTCCCTAACTAAGGAGACCAATCTTATATAAAGTACTCCAGGTGTAGTCTCACTAATGCCCTATATAACTGAGACATATTCTACCTACTTTTGTATTCAGTTCTGCTCACAATGAACAATGACATTCTATTACATTTCCTAATTGCTTGCTTACTTAATTACTAGGCTTATGTCATTTATGCACTCCAACTGCAAGGTCCCTCTGCAGCTCAGAGTTTTGCAACCTCGACTCATTTAGATAGTAATTTTTAAAAATTCCTTCTGCCAGAATGAATCATTGTATTTTCCCACAGTATACTTTATTTGCTAGGACTTTGCCCACACACTTAACCTATCTATTTTTCCCTTTGTAGCCTCCTATCTCCTTGTCACAAGTAACCTACCTATCTTTGTGTGATCAGCAACTTTAGCAACTACACCTTCCCTCCCTTCATCCTAGCAGTTGCTTATATAAACTGCAAAGTGTTAAGGTTCCCCCACTGATCCTATGTCATATTGATTGTTACTTCTTGCCAATGAGAAAATGACCCATTTATGCTGCCTGTCTGCTTGCCGTTAGCTAGTTTGTGTTCTATCACTGTCAATGTGCCAGTTCTACCCCCAGAGCGTGAACTCTTATTCTCCAGAATAAGTTTTGATGTGGCACCTCACTTTGTCTTCTGGAAATCTAAGAACAGATATATCACTGGTTTACCTTTATCCACAGCACATAATTCTACTTCAGAGAACAGCATAGATTGGTTAAATGTGACCTCCCTTTCCGAAGATCATGTAGACTCTGTCTGAATACCTTGAACTTTCTAAGTACACCATTATAACTTCAATAATAGCTTTGAGCATATTCCCTTTGATGGATAATAAACTAACTGACCCATAATTTCCTGCTTTTTGTTTCCTTTCCATTATTGAGTACAGGAGATAAATCTGTTTTTCTCTAACCAAATGAAATTTCCCATGAATCAGGGGAATTTTGGTCCCGTTCTCCTCAATACTGCTGCCAATGCCCCATGAATTAAAACCCATTTTTCCCAAAACTTTGAGTCAAGTATTTAACTTGCTGATCTTGTTTACATGTGGCAGTTTGCTTGTAGTTCAACTAATAATCCACAAAATCAATTGTCTGTCACTGGATGGTATCTCATGACCAAGCAAGAAAAAAAATCCTAGAGTGAGTCATGACCAGAAATTGTGTTGTGGTCTGAAGGAAGGCAGGCAAAGTAAGACATCAATGTGCAGCACATCTTCCTCCCCACCAACTGCTGTCCAACCTGCTACCACACTCACAAAGAGCATTTTTGCAGTTTATTAGCAGGAGAGACTGATGTTCACTGGCCAATCGCTGATTGAAATGGAGACTTTAGTGGTTGAATAGAAAGCTTGCCCAGGTCTTCCAACTAACACTCATCTCCTGTTTCCATCCTCATCGTCTTCCTTCCTCCCTCTGTTTACACTTCCCCTCTTCCCCTGCCTTTTCATCTTCACTCCATTCATTAACTTTGCTCACTTTTCTTTCATTTACCATCTGCTCCTCATTCTCATTAACTCCGACTCTCTCTCTGTCCACTCTCTGGACCGACTTAATCACATTCCTATTCTGCTTGATTTCAGTAGTTTGCTTTGTCTTAATTCTCCACATACACTGCAGAGAGAGTAAGCCAGTGAAGACTAACAATCAGATTGTTATGTGTGCAGTTAGCAAAAGAGCAGCAATAACGAAGAGAAAATGAGAGTTGATGCAGATATCTTTATAGGTACCGTGCATTTTTCTAATTCATTTGCAGCATGTGGAGGTTGCTGAAATTCATTGGCTATCCCTAATTTTGTTAAATGAGTAGTTTGTTAAACCATTTCAGAGGGCAATTTGCAGTCCGACACATGTAACTAAAGGTCAGACTGTGTAAGGTTAGTAGATTTCCTTCCCAAAGGGCTTTAATGAGGCTGAAAGCTTTTTACAACAAGCTGATGTCATTAGCTATACCACCTATTTTTTTATTAGATTTATTTTATATTTGAAATGTCTCTGGTTGGATTTAGCACATTGGCTTATTCCTTGGGTTCTGAGGAAGGATCACTGAATCTGGAACAAGAAACAGCGCTTCGCAAGCTAGTGCCTCCCAATAAACCTGTTGGACCATAACCTGGTGTTGTGTGATTTTTAACTTTCTCTCTCCACACATGCTTCCAGACCTGCTGAGTTTCTCCAGATATTTCTGTTTTTGTTTCAGATTTCCAGTATCTGCAGTTCTTTGTTTTATCATTATTGCAAGTGTTTGGACTAAGACTTGAATAACATGACAACTATTGCTACCATTCCTTATTATCAAATGGCTAGTGTATGTATCAGGTTGATACCTCTGATCCTACTCTGTCCACATTATTTTGAGATGTCTAAGATGTTTGGAATAGATTCTGATCAGATTATTGCTGATATTCAACAACATATGTAAATAGTTTGAAAACAGCTGTAGATTCCTTCAGTGAACCAGCACTTTACAGCCTTATGTTTTTTATGTTTTGTTATGTTAGTAGGTAGGAGAAAGTGAGGTCTGCAGATGCTGGAGATCAGAGATGGAAATGTGTTGCTGGAAAAGCGCAGCAGGTCAGGCAGCATCTAGGGAACAGGAGAATCGACGTTTCGGGCATTAACCCTTCTTCAGGAATGAGGGAAGTTGGTCCAGCAGGCTAAGATAAAAGATAGGGAGGAGGGACTTGGGGGAGGGGCGTCGGAAATGTGATAGGTGGAAAGAGGTCAAGGTGAGGGTGATAGGTCAGACTGGGGTGGGGGCGGAGAGGTCGGGAAGAAGATTGCAGGTTAGGAAGGCGGTGCTGAATTTGATGGATTTGACTGAGACAGGCTGGGGGGAGGGGAAATGAGGAAACTGGTGAAATCCGAGTTCATCCCTTGTGGTTGGAGGGTTCCTAGGCGGAAGATGAGGCGTTCTTCCTCCAACCGTCGTTTCGTTATGTTAGACCTACTATGTTAGTAGGTACTTGAACTAGTGGATTTGAACTTGTGTCAGTGTGCAGTATATTCAAACTAACATTGCTATTAATAATCCTCTAGTCTTACATCCAGTTGATTCCTATGGTCAGTTTGCACTGTAAAGATTGTCGATAGATTCTATTATAAAATACCATGGATAGTCTGCTTTAGAAATGAAGGCGGAAATTATTCTGGACCCCTACACGCTGTGTGTTAAGTCATCTGACAATGTTGGAGAGCTGAATCAAAAACAGAAATTACTGGAAAAACTCTTTCAGATCTTCAGCATCTGCAGTTCTTTGTTTCACTATATCATAGAGCTGGATTCGTTAGAGCATTTGCCTCCATTTCCTGCTGTTAGTTAAATTAAAACAGCAGACTAAAATAGTCTCTTGCTAGTCGCACGCTCCAACCCATATAATTTTGTGTTATTTGTTGAGCCCAATCTAGCATATGGAAGATAGGATCTTAGTACGCACCAAAAGGTTTTTTACATTTTAAAGTAATATTTTATGACTCTAGGTACTGCATAGGAATAATTCCTATTCGCAAATTACTCAATTTTCCAGCAGCTTGCTGTAAGATCGAAGAAGTAATTTGTAATGCCTGTGTTAAGTATTATTGAACATCGTCTGTCTTAAATCTATAAAATTATTAAACTGTATAATAGCACCACCTCTTTTACTTTTTTTGCAACTTTAAGAGGTGCTGGCTTACCTTGTTAAAGGGGATGGCTGCAGACTTGTTTTTCTCGAGAGTTCCTAGAATCCTCTCCAGCTTTCCTTCCAGGGAATCCACCTTGCCAGCAACTGACTGCTGGCCCTGCATTGCTTTCAGTTGCTCACTTCTGAGCTCCGTGAACCTTTGATGAAGTTCCTGATCCTGAAGTTCCAGCTTCTCAGCCTTGCTCACCAGTGCCCTTTCATCACTTTCCATAAGCCTAACCTGGTCGCCCAGGTTCACAATGGAGGTATTGTAAATATCCAGCAGTTCTAACACAGTTGTCATCTCTTCCTTCGTTTTGTCTGTGTGCTCCTTCAGTCCTTTGCCGACCAGGTAAAGACCACGAGCAAGAAGGCTAATGTCACTGGATGAGGCAAATTGAGTTTTTTCCTTTCTGTCAGTGTTTCCTGGAAGACTTGATGTGGAGCAAATAAGACCAATTACCACGATGAAATGAAATGTCTCCATTATTGAAAGACAAGTTGTTTAATTTTATAATTTATTTTCTGTACTCTTGATACAGATACTGTATTATTCCTTCTGTGTTTGAACAGAGGCTGCACTCTTTTATATAAGGTCACAGAGTCCTCCCACTTCTACTTTTTTTAAAAATAATAAACAATTAAACTCACTGGGAACCAAAGTGACATTGTAAAAACCACAGCAATGCAGTGGCTGCAGTTAAGTGGCTGTCTCCAAAATAAGTGTGTGTCTAGCTTATTCACAGTATAAACTGAAGATTTTTCTCACTTTTTAATTTATCCAGAGAGTGTTTTCATTTAGTAAGAGTGCATGCTTGAATATTTTTCTCAGGTGACTTATCCAGTGCATTTTTGTTTAATCAAGGTGAGAGAAGTTAATTTCCAGAGCCCACTCTGTGTTAAATAAACAGAGTTTGTACAGACATTTCCAGGCTAGGTACAACATAAATAGATAAAGAAAACCCTTCAGTAATCTGCCTAATTTGCAGCCTCAGAACAGCCCTAACTTTATCGTGATATTGATGTTGGCAATGCCTTCAAGCCTCCTGCTTCTCTGAATGAGAATTAGTGGACCTAAAGTAGTGCCTGGTTTATGCTGTTGATAAATATTTATTGGCAACTGAATTGAGGTAATCTAAATTTGTTAGATTTTTACAGGAAAAAGAACAATGGAATTTTATTTATTGATCTACAGTCAATTTAAACAGATGTTTACTATGCTAAGACAATCCCCTCATTGATATGAAAAAAGCACAGAAGGTCAGGCAGCATCAAGGGGCAGGAGAGATAATATTTAAGGTTGGAACATTTCATCAGACCTGAAACACCAACTCTTCTGCTCCTCTACACTTTACCAACTCCGAATTTCCAGCATCTGCAGTCCTCACTATCTCCTCAATCTCCCCATTGATTGTATGTTTGAAACAATTTTGTTGTATAACCACCTTGAGTAGACATAAAGGAGAAAGGCACAAGGATGGTGTGTGCTGTGGGGAGGCAGATAACGAAGCAAGAATTATGGAGCTAAGCCGGGGCAGATTGGAAATTGGAAGAGATTGCATGATAACTGGGGGAATGGAATGTATGAAGGATGTTTAGGTGAGTCTACCATTATCTTTGATGGTTTCAGCCACCACTGACTAAGACCTCCATGCTGAGCATCTTTGTAGTGACAGCTCTATCTCCTTCATCATGGTTAGGGCATGCAGGCACAAGGGAGTTGTCCCTCCATCTTCACTGAAGCCAAAATTTTGAAGCTCCTTAACAGCACTCTGGGTGTACTTGTACAACACAGACTTCAGCATTTCAAGAAAATGGCACCAACTTGGTGAATGCAGTTAGGGGTGGGCAATAAATTGTGACCTTGTCAGTGATATCCACAAACCATGAATTAGGTTAAAAGAAAACATAGTTGGCTGAGATGCTGATTGAGTTGACATATGCTGGTAATAAAATCACACCAGGACAGCCAACTGATTACTTAAAGGTTGGGGCAAATTGCCACTAATTAGAAAATTCCCAAATTAGACAAACATCTCCTATTACAATGCAACCAATAACGCAAAATTTAAATGCAGTACTTCATTACTAACCAAAACTCAGAGAATTTATTAACACTTAGAAACATAGGATCATAGGAACTGGAGGAGACCATTCAGCTCCTTGAACCCATTCATGGCTAATCTGTGACCTAATTCCATACACCTGCCATTGGCCCTTATTCCTTAATACCTTTATTTAACAAACAAAACTCTATCTCAGATTTAAGATTAACAACTGATCCTGTATTCACTACTATTTGTGGAAGACAATTCTAAACATCTACCGCCCTTTGTGTGAAAAGGTAATTCCATCATACACCTTGCCTAACAATTGTTTCATATTGCAGAATTATTGATTCTTAAAAGCAAAAAGAAAATATTAACAGAGTTACACATGATATTAAAAAAAAGGTTATAGTAGTAGATATAATAGCAAATCTCCAATCCTATTCTTTGGGGGAAAAAGCCTTTGCCATGTTTATATTTTTCAGCATGTCGCTGTTACCATCTTTCGTGTCTAAAAGCAGTGGCTGCATATTGTGGTACAATTACACATACCAGCCAACATTTTGTCCATGAAACCATTCTTTATCTGTAGGGTCAAAGAATGACTCAGCAGGTGATTTGACCCTCGGAGCATCTTAAATCATGTCATTGTCCAATGTGACGTACACCAGAAATCACTGCACAAAGCAATTCCTTTTTCTTTCTTCATTAGTGGGAGGAATAAATTCATTTCTGCATCCCTACCACTCTGTTTTCTAAATCAAAATAGACTAAAATTAAATCCAGAACCTTCCCATTCTTTGTGGCTTAGTTATTCAATATGTTAACCAACTTAAGCCTCCAATAAAACAGCAATTGTGGTTTATAATACATCTCATGAGGTAATGTCTTTGGATTTTCTTCTATTCCGCTTTGTTTTTGTCCTACCATTGATTGTCCATGGTCATACATACTTCCACCCTTTCATGGTACCTTGACATCTCCATCACCACCACTACAGGCATTGAATCATGAGAAATGTGCTCTGTTAGTAACAGTAAATCCAAAATTCTGGACTCCGGCAACAAACTGACCATTAACTTTAACCCTTGCTCCAGTCCCAGACCTATAAATTGGTGGTAGGACAGTAGTCCCTGTTTAATGTGCGAGAAGATTTGTTAAAGCAGCCCAGCGTTTGGGAACTGAGCACTTAGGAAGTTGTTCCAATCAGTAGTTGAGCTCTATCACATAACAAGGCTTCAATGTTTCATACAACTGGTTTACTGGCATGAGGTAGCTACTTACCAATTGAGGCCATGAAGTAAGTGATTCTCAGTCAGCACCCTACGCACACCTGGCATTTAACCAGTGATTCTTGAGACCCACGTCTGGTGGCTCGCTTGGCAATTTTCTCTGCTGCACATGCGGGTGAGTCCATCAGAGACTTGGCCAAGATTTTACCACCACAGGTTGCCCTCCTTCCATTGGCCTAACCCTAACCCTAAATCCCATCTCCTCACTGGCACCTGCCAGCTTGGTACTTGGTGAGGCTCCCAAGTAATAAAATCCTAACTTAATGCTGCAAGCCTCTATTCTAAAGTATTGTAGAGCTGCTAACTTCAGACCCTGAGGAGTGAAAAAACAGTTTCCGCTTGATTGGTTTTCAATTGACCATTGAATGGCTGCAGAACAGTTCGCATTCCACTTGGCAACCTCCTGTTTGACTTTTTGCCAAGTGGACCATTCAGAGAAGCGAGACCTGTTACATCAGCAGTGCAGATCAGTGATCTACAAAACAGTCACTGATTGACTGTAAAGGAAAGAAGCCCTGAGTGGCTTAAGGTCAGTAAGAGGCTGTGGAAGAAGAGTTTAACAAACCCATGTTGAGGAATAAGTGAGCTGTGTTAACAAGTTGTTTAAGGACTTCAGGAAGAGACATTCTCTAAAGAAATAACATCAAATGAGTTTAGAAGTTTTAGAGTCATAGAGTCATTGAGCTGTACAGCGTGGAAACAGACCCTTCAGTCCAACTTGTACATGCTGGCCAGATATCCTAAATTAACCTCGTCCCATTTGCCAGTACTTGGTCAGATTCCAGGACAGGAGGTGATTGATCAGAACTGAAGATCATTAAGACAGTTAATGAGAGATTGGTTCTTGAAGGGAGTTTCAAGACCAATTCGGCAGAAATGAAGAATTATAATCTCTTGTGAAGTTTAATTAGATTTGATAAACCATTGTGTCACTGACATATAGGGGCAGTTACCGAGTGATCTGACACTCTGTCTACTTTCAACATCAAGTTCCTAACCAGATTGTAATGTAATTTATTGATATCATCCAGGATAATACCATAAATGTTGCAGTCAGGGCTCATCATGTAATTTGAAATAGATCATGTGAATTGTAAATAATTTGTTATAGAAAGATATTTTGAGGCTTCTCAGGATGACTATATGCCATGATCAATGGTATTTTAGGAAACTCCGAAGGTCTCGCAAAGGATCTACAACATCTCAACTTACTAAAAAAGACATGAACAGGAAGGGTTTGGAGGGATATGGGCCGGGTGCTGGCAGGTGGGACTAGATTGGGTTGGGGTATCTGGTCAGCATGGACGGGTAGGACCGAAGGGCCTGTTTCCGTGCTGTACATCTCTATGACTCTCTTTATGACATTGCTGGTCAGATTGCTTTTTCCCTTTTTTTGAAATAAATCACAGAACACTAATTTTAGTCTATGTATAAGTTAATCCCTGCATTCACTGTATTTTTGAGATGTGTATACAGCATTCCCTGCACTTACTAATTCAGGAGAAAGTTACTGATGTCAAGTATGAGCACTCATACCATGAAGCGCTTGTAGCCATTGTTACTTTATTCTCCACTTGTTTTCCCTTTAAAATAATGTGGTGGCAGTGAACACACCAGCCGAAATATCTTTAAAGGTGATGTAATTTTCATTCACATGTAAAAGTGGGTTCTTGGATCACTTTGCTAATTTCTACATTATTGGGCATGCACTCTGACCTTGATGCCAAATGACAAATCATTTATTTATTTCTGTTGAATGCTTGCTGACTTTATAAACTATGGATTCATAAACCTGTTTCACATGGCAAATTATAAGTATTTTGCAACGAATGACATAGTTGTTATAACCTTGAAATCTGTGGGTGTATGAGTTCCAGGCGGGAACACGTACATGCAATGATCAAAATTATTGGTCTCAAAATAGTTGCTACAGTTTGTTTTTGGAAGCAGAAAAATAAACTCTCCCGGTGTAGTAGGCAATTTGGCAAACAGAATCTCAAAGATCTACCAAAAGGACAACTTCTACAAAATCAAGAAACGTTTTAACTCTTCCATAAGGCTCCAGTCTTTATTTTCTGTGCACAGTGCAGGGAAAGAAGATTGACTTAGAATCAGGTCCATGCCGACCAGTTATCCCAACCCAATCTAGTCTCATTTCCCAACACTTAGCACATATCCCTCCAAACCCGTCCTATTCGTACACCCATCCAGATGCCTTTCAAATGCTGTAATTGTACCAGCCTCCATCACTTCCTCTGGCAGCTCATTCCATACACGCTCCATCCTCTGTGTGAAAACATTGTCCCTCAGGTCCCTTTTATATCTTTCCCCTCTCACCCTAAACCTATGTCCTCTAGTTCTGGACTTCCCCACCCCAGGGAAATGACTTTGTTTATTTATCCATGCCCCTCATGATTTTATAAACCTCTATAAAGTCACCCTTCAGCCTCCAACGCTCCAGGGAAAACAGCCCCAGCCTGTTCAGTCTCTCCCAATCGCTCAAACCATCCAACCTGGCAACATCCTTGTAAATCTTTTCTGAAACCTTTCAAGTTTCACAACATCCTTCTGATAGAAAGGAGACCAGAATTGCATGCAATATTCCAAAAGTGCCCTAACTAATGTCCTGTACAGCCGCAACATGACCTCCCAACTCCTGTACTCAATGCTCTGACCAATAAAGGAAAGCATACGAAATGCCTTCATCACTATCCTATCTACCTATAACTCCACTTTCAAGGATCTATGAACCTGCACTCCAAGGTCTCTTTGTTCAGCAATATTCCCAAGGACCTTACCGTTAAGTGTATAAGTCTTGCTAAGATTTGCTTTCCCAAAATGCAACACCTCACACTTACCTAAATTAAACTCCATCTGCCACTCCTCAGCCCGTTGGCCCATTTGATCAAGATCACATTGTAATCTGAGGTAACCTTCTTCGCTGTCCACTACACCTCCAATTCTGGTGTCATCTCAAAACTTACTAACTATATCCCCTATGTTCACATCCAAATCATTTATATAAATGATGAAAAGTAATGGACCCAGTACTAATCCTTGTACTCCACTGGTCACAGGCATCCAGTCTGAAAAACAACTCTCCGTCACCACCACCTCTGCCTTCTACTTTCGAGCCAGTTCTGTACCAAATGGCTAGTCCCCCCTATATTCGATGAGATCTAACCTTGCTAACCAGTCTGCCATGAGGAACCTTGTCGAAAGCCTACTGAAGTCCATATAGATCACGTCTACTGCTCTGCCGTCATCAATCCTCTTTGATACTTCTTCAAAAAATTCAAATCAAGTTTATAAGACATGATTTCCCACATACAAAGCCATGCTGACCATCCCAAATCAGTCCTTACCTTTCCAAATAAATTTAAATCCTGGCCCACAGGATTCCCTCCAACGACTTGCCCACCACCAACCTCAGGCTCACTAGTCTATAGTTTCCTGGCTTGTCCTTACCACCCTCCTTAAACAGTGGCACCATATTAGCCAACCTTCAGTCTTCCAGCACCTCACCTGTGACTATCGATGATACAAATATCTCAGCAAGAGGCCCAGTAATCACTTCTCTAGCTTCCCACAGAGTTCTAGGGTACACCTGATCAGGTCCTGGGGATTTATCCACTTTTAAGTGTTTAAAGACATCCAGCACTTCCTCCTCTGTTTTTCAAGATGCCACCGTCTATTTCCCTACATTTTATATCTTCCATGTCCTTCTGCACAGTAAACACTGATGCAAAATAGTCGTTTAGTGCCTCCCCCACCTCCTGCCCCTCCACACATGGGCTGCTTTGCTGATCTTTGAGGGGCCCTATTCTCTCCCGAGTTGCCCTTTTATCCTTAACATATTTGTAAAACCCTTTGGATTCTCCTTAACTCTATTAGCCAAAGCTATCTCATGTCCCCTTTTTGCAGTCCTGATTTCCCTCTCGGTTATTCTTAACCGTATTTACAGTTGTTAATTTTATTTAACCATAAAAGAACATGCTTTGCTAGGTTAGCATTTGGAATATGTATATAACATTCCCTGCACTTAGCTCTGTGTGAATTCGCTGACATCCCTCACACAGTGACTACACAGCATCCACATCCTTTACAAAAACCGAAACTGCTGGAGAAATCCAGCGGGTCTGGCAGCATCTGTAGAGAGAAAACAGAGTCAATATTGTGAATCCTGTAACTGTTCATCAGAACTCTGATGTTCTGTACAAGGGTTACTGGACCTAAAGTATTAACACTGTTTCGGTCTCCATGGACGCTGCCAGGCCTGCTGAGTTTCTGCAGCAATTTCTGCTATTGTTTCAGATTCCCAGCATCCGCCGATTCCAGCATCCACAGTTTTTTGTTTTAATATCCACTTGCCATTTTCTGTAGGACAAGCAGTGATTCATGTCTCTCCCCTTCTCCTGTTGATGGGTTTCGTTGACTACATGTTACTGCTGGCCCAGGTGATCACTATTTACAGATGAATCTTGGCAGTGGTTTTCTGCATGCTGCAACACCTCACTTGTGTAGATAATGGACCGGTGGATGTGGCACCAAGAGGCTTCCCTCCTACTTGAACTTCAAAGTGGAAAATTCTCAGACAATGTTAGGAGGTGTCGGGTGAATGTTTAAAAAGAGAAACTTATGGGGCAATAATCCAGTTGTACTAAACAATTACACTGACGCATTTGTTAACATTTAATAAAGAAAATGTATTTTTTTCTATCAACACACCATTATTTTTTCTTGCGCTAATAAATCCCTACGTCAGCAAAAGCTTTCCAGTCTGTGAAAAGCTCCCAGTCTGTGACTACTTCCCAGTCAGTGAAGAGCTCTCTGAAACAAGCTTGTCTCAAGTACAACCACTCATTTGCAGCAACATAAGGGAAGGCAGCACACTGGGCAGCTATTCACCATGTACTCAAACTGAAGGGGAAATGGAGGAACTGCACACAAATGGGCTTCAACCAAGCAGCAATTAGATTAGATTAGATTACTTTACAGAGTGGAAACAGGTCCTTCGGCCCAACAAGTCCACACCGACCCGCCGAAGCGCAACCCACCCATTACCCCTACATTTACCCCTTACCTAACACTAGGGGCAATTTAGCATGGCCAATTCACCTGACCTGCACATCTTTGGACTGTGGGAGGAAACCGGAGCACCCAAAGGAAACCCACACAGACACGGGGAGAATGTGCAAACTCCACACAGTCAGTCGCCTGAGGCGGGAATTGAACCCGGGTCTCTGGCGCTGTGAGGCAGCAGTGCTAACCACTGTGCCACCGTGCCGCCCACAAGGATTTCTGATCGCAACATCAGATTGAAACCAGTTTAAACTGACCAGATTTCCAAGACTTGAATCAAAAATACAGCTGAATTGAATTGAATTGAAATTATTGTCATGTGTACCAAGGCACAGTTAAAAGCTTTGTCTTGCGAGCCTTACAGGCAGATCACAGAGTTAAATACCATACATTAGTAAATCATAGGTAAACAACGGCAAAAACAAAAACACAGGTACAGGCGGATGTTACGAGTTTGTGAGTCTATTCAGTATTCTAACAACAGTAGGGTAGAAACTCGTGTGTGTGTTCAGGCTTCTGTACCTTCTCCCCGATGGTAGAGGTTGTGGAAAAACATTGCCAGGGTGGATTCTATAGCTGGGAGGTTGGCCTTTGTGATTGTCCGGGCCGAGTTCACCACTCTCTGTAACTGTCTCCGATCTTGAATGGTACAGTTGCCATACCAGGTAGTGATACATCCAGACAGAATGCTCTCGATGGTTCACCTACAAACATTGGCAAGGGTATTCACCGTCTTCCCAAATTTCCTCAGCTGCCTGAGGAAGAAGAGACACGTTGGCCCTTTGTGAACAGAGTGAAGAGTGAAAGAAAGCTTGTTGTGGATGACCACTCCCAGGAGCTTGACACTCACCACTAGACTATGTTCCCCAGCCAGTGTCAAAATATTCAGTCTGACTGAAAATGTTCTGCAGGCAGAACTTATTCTACAAGTTATACATGCAAGAAACTTATTTAATCACAACAAAGGATAATAACACGTCATTTACCATCAGACACACCATAAGATAGAGAAGTGGAATTAGGCTGTTTGGCCCATCAAGTCTGCTTACTGTTGAATTAATGTAGTGAAGCTGATTTCCTTTTACTTCCACAGCATAAAGCTTTTGACCTCATTCAACTGCGATCCCTGTTGACATTAGCTAACATACTCAGACTAAAAAATAACTTCCTAATCTTCCTATCGACATAGCTGAATGTTACGTTTGACAATAATCTTACCCAGTCCATCATCATGGGTGCTACTGTGCAAACTTTTAACTGTGTGATCAACTTTATACTGTACCATGTTATCATGAATGCATGGTACATACAATATTCTATCATTCAATTCCAGGTTATAGTCCAACAGGTTTAATTGGAAGCACTAGCTTCTAACCACCTGATGAAGGAGCAGCGCTCCGAAAGCTAGTGCTTCCAATTAAACCTTTTGGACTATAGCCTGGTGTTGTGTGATTTTTAACTTTTTACACCCCAGTCTAACACCGGCACCTCCGAATTATAATTCAATTAGAATGGTTGATGAGAACCTGCGGTAGGAAAGCACTTGTCAGAATTTCTGATTTTTCTTTGGCATGAAAACTGCAAGGTGTATGAAGTAAGGATGAATGATTAACCCTGTACTCATCGATAGAAGTTGCATTCTGTCCATTCCACACTTCTTTGTGATATTTACACATTTTTTTGGATAAAAAGCAAACAAAGAGAAATGTCTGTGTGAAATATAAATGTGGAAAATAATGCTAATTTTTCTTTTTGAAACTATCTTACAGTATGTTTTGATAAGCTAACACACTGAAAGCAAATGTTGTACACCTGAAAATGAAGGCAAAAACCACTGTAGGACAATGCTCAGTGCCTTGAGAATAATGGAACCAACTCTCACTCTACAAATCCTTGAGCTTTCACCTCCTTGGCAAGAAGAGAACTCCTCATGATATCTGTTACTGATAATGGCAGAATAGTCTAAACCTTGGGATATCTGTGAGTCAAACAGAATATGGATTCCATTGATAAGAAAGCATTCCAAAACAGAACGAGGGCTGTTAATGTGATGTAGGAGGTCAACAACTGGAAGTGAGGATTCTGTGGGAAAGTAAGCCCATACTGCGATAGGTTTCTGTGTTTTCTTTCATTTGAACAATTCATGTTTTGAACTGTCTGTTCATTTATTCCACAAAACAAAACATTCAGTTGTTTGAATGAAACAAAGGACTGTGGGTGCTAGAAAACTGAAACCAAAACACAAATTTTTTGCAGGAACTCAGCAGGTTTGGCTGCATCTGTGGACAGAAAAACACAGTTAACATCCTGAAACAGCTCTGAAAAAGAGTTACTGGACTCTAACCATTAACTCTTTTTCTCTCTGTACAGATGCTGCCAGACCTGTTGAGCTTCTCCAGCACTTCCAAATTTTGATTTAGTTTTAGATTTTTCTTTTTTTAATTCAGTACTGCAGCATTTACAGCAAAGTATCGAAGCCAAACAAATTTTAAGCTATATTCCAACAATTAGAAAAATCAGCATTTCTTGAAATTAAGTTTTGCATTAACATTCAACAATAGTTTGACTTAATATCATATTTTAAAAAGTCTCTTTCTCTAAGGTAACCTCTGCCTCCTCACTTATTTTTGTTGATCTTGCTTTGCTGGTAACTATTTTGCCATTTTTTTTCCTCATTTATTTGCAGGAATCTACTTTATGTCTATCCACAGCGGCTTAATTTCGGCAATCGGTTAGCCTCTGCTAGAAATATCACAATCAAAATCCAGTTCTTTGCAGATGAGGATCTGAATAATCCCATGCAGGTAATGTAATGAAGATAATCATTTTTTTGTTTGTGAGTGTTGTAGCACTTTGAGGTTGGACTCACAAGTTGAGCACCATAGCTCGGAGGTGTATGACCTTCTCTAGTAGTCTTAAAACCTCTGAGTTGTTATATAGCTCAGTTTCAATTTGAAGTTGTATTTAACAAGGTCTGTGGTAGCCTAGTTTTAAATTGTTTTAAATGTATCATTTTAGCTCTAGGAGAGAGTGGATATTATTATTGCCTCTGATTCAACAACAATTAGCCAACTGGAACGCACATAAAAGAAAAAGCAACAGTGGAGAAAGTCCAACAAAGTTTTACAAGTGTGTTACTAGAATTGAATGGATGTAATAATCGAGAAGGATTGAGCAGGTTAGGACTGTGCTAAAGTTGAGATCTAAAATGTAAAAGTAAAGTCACCATAGTCTTACCAGACTGGGGGGGATAATTTCTCATTAGAGAGAGACGGCTGGTGTTCGCTTAACCTGAGGTACCTGTACCTCCAGTGAGGGGAGAGGTTGAGAAGGGGAGTCCTTCATAGTGACCTCAGCCGGTGTGAGAATTAAATCCATGTTGTTGACATCACTCTGCATCACAAACCAGCTGTCCAGCCAACTCAGCTAACCAACCCCTATACCTGATGTGAAACGCAGAGTTGCACAGAGGCAGAGTGGGAAGAGGTACAGTGTTGGAGGAGGCTCATGTAGAATAGAAGTGAAAGTTTGCTGAACAGCTTGTTTCTAGACCATGACTTGTCTATTTTTAGCACAGTATAATATACATCAATACCTAATTATCTGAAAAGATTGAACACGTTTTCTCTGGTAAAGCAAAGACTAAGAGGAAACCTCAAAAATATTTTCAAAATTGTGAATGGGCTTAATTTGGTGTATGTGGACAAATTGATTCCATAGTATATATATATATCTAAAGAGAGAGTCTGAATAGACTGTGAATATTTTCCCTGGAGCATCAAAGGCTGGGGGGGGGGCGGACTTTATAGAGGGTTATAAAATCATGAGAGGCATGGATAGGATAAATAGCCAAGGTATGTTCCCCAGGGTAGGAGAGTCCAAAACTAGGTTTAAGGTGAGGGGAGAGAGGTTTAAAAGGGACCTAAGAGGCAACATTTTCCACACACACGGTGGTGCATGTGCGGAATAAGCTGCCAGAGGAAATGGTGGCGGCTGGGACAATTACAGCATTTAAAAGGCACTTGGATGGGTATATGAATAGGAAGGGTTTCAAGGGATGTGAGCCAAATACTGGCAAATGGGACTAGATGAATTTAGGATATCTGGTTAGCATGGACAAGTTGGAGCAAAGGGTTTGTTTCCGTGCTGTACAACTCTATGACACGATGACTCTATGGGTACGCCTAAGATTAGGGGCTGTGGATGCAAGGCAACAATATTGTAATTAAAATCTGCTGACTATGTAACGTTCACAAGTCTAGTACCTTTGCTATTTTAGCAGCTTTATGTGCATTTTGTTTTATTTCAGCTTATCTATATAGCAACTGATTATTCAGATAGTTTTATTTTAAAACTATTGATTGAAAAACCAATAGTTTTTTCTGCTCATCTTTGGTTTCCCTACAAATAGCAGAAAGAGGAAATTCTCTTCATCCTCCAATGATTTTGTGGCCATTAAGGACAAGTCAGTACAAATCAAATTAAAACAGGCACACCAACGGAATATCCTCACCTAAGTAGCATGTTTTATGCCGAGTCAGTGTCTAGAATAGCTGCTCCTCTTTGTGGTTAATTTTAAGCTTTACCGATGGGTGGTCCTGGCACAGAGCCTGATTTGCAGGATAACATATCAGAGAATTGGTTAATATAGCTCCAGGAGGACAAGGTGCCGTTATTTTGAATTTTTAAAAAAAGTCTTTAATCTCCCACCCTGTAATTGGATATTTGAAGAGAGTGAACACTTCAGCTAAGTTCCCTTTCTTTTCTCCAGAGTGTTCAGTGTGTCAAATGGACATGCAGCTGGTATGAACGAAGGATCTGACCAGCCCATTCAAATAACACACCTGACAAAGGAGCAGCACTCTGAAAGCTTGCGATTTCAAATAAACCTGTTGGACTATAACCTTATGTCATGTCACTTCTGACTTTGTCCACCCAGACCGAGACTGGAACCTCCATATCGTGGCATATTATGATTGAGATTATTGGCCTCCAATATATAATCATTGTCCTTTGTGCTATGACCTTGACTTCAGTTTGTTGGGAGTTCTTAATGTCGCTCTTGATCAAACACTGCCTTGATGTCAAGGGCACTGACTCTCACCTTACCCTAGAATTCAGTTTTTTTGCTCATGTTCAGACAAAGGCTGAATTTAAATCAGAAACTGAGTGGCCCTGGTGCAACTGGGGGGTGGTTTATTGCTGAGCAATTGTCACTTTATAGCCTTGTTAACAGCCCATTCCATTCCATTTCCTTGGCTGGGTTGGAATTGTCCTACATTTTCTGGACAGGACATAGCCAACCAATCTTCCAATCTTCTAACCAATCTTCCAGCTAATCTTCTATATTGCCATGTAAATTCCAGTGTTGTTGCTATAGTGGAACAAGTTGGCCCGGGCATAGTTAACTCTGGAGCACAAGTCTTCAGTACCATGACTAGAATATTGTCAGGGGTTGATGAGGATGTTACTGAGGACCACAGGAGGAAGCCAAGATGGATCATCTACCCAGCACTTCTGGCCACGGGTGATTGCAAAAATAGAAATTTCTGTAACATCTCAGCAGGTTGGACAGCATCTGGGGGGAAGCAGAATGTTCCAGGTTTAGTGACCCTTCTTCAAAACTGTTTATAACGAAGCAAAGCTTGTTAGATATGCTAAAGATAGGTGGTGCAGGCTGTGGCCGTGTGGTGGGGGCAGGAAACAAAAGGTGGGAATGGAGCTTAGAGAGAGGGAAAAACACAATTGGGCAAACAAAGGATTGGGTAAAGATCAGCCTGGGAGAATGAATAGCTGCTAATGGGGACCACCAATAGCTGACAATGGGTTGTGTGTGGTAGTCGCCCATGTGATGACAAAGACTGGGTGTGTGGAGGTATGGGAGAAGGAGCTCAGACCCTAACCTATCAAACTCAATTGTTGCAAACGCCCAGGCTTGTCTCTGCCACTAATGTGACGGTCTCCTCTATCATCAAGAATGAAGCTCTTTGAGAATTAACACAATTGTTTATCTCGCATTGGGGCAGAAGGAGCTTGGGAATTTGACTCTTGTAATGAGTCCAAAAATGCAATGCCTAACATGTAAAGTAAATAAAGCAGTAAGTTCTCACGTCAGGGATTGTTTGTAGTTCAGATCGTTTCAGCACTTATGTATATTTTACCCTCAGGTGACTGTCTGTTTGGAGTTTGTACTTTTTCCCCGTGTCTGCGTGGGTTTCCTCCGGGTGCTCCGGTTTCTTCCCACAGTCCAAAGTTTTGCAGGTCAGGGTGGATTGGCCAAGAGCAATTGCCCACAGTGTGCAGGTTAGATGGGTTAGAGGGTTATTGAGGTAGGGTAGAGGGGGGAATCTGGATGAGAGGCCCTTCAAAGATTCGGTGTGGACTTGATGGGCTGAATAGCCTGCTTCCACACTATATGGATTCTATGATTCTATGTACAGACATAAGATAGGCTTCATCACTTTTACACATTTGTCGGCTTAAGATGTTAACAATGAACAAAAGTGTAACACCTCACTTCTTGGAAATTGAATGATAGGGAATAATTAATGATTAATAATTAGTAGATTAATAATTAATAGAGTGAAAAAGCATAAAGGATTTTAATGAGATGATCTTTAACTGAAAACTGAAAGTAGCGAAATAACACTAATCGATTTAGAACATAGAACATTATAGCACAGTACAGGCCCTTCGATCCTCAGTGTAGTGCCGACCTTTTATCCCACTTTAAGTTCAGACTAATCTACGTACCCTTCATTTTACTATCTTCCATGTGCCTACCCAAGGGTCGTTTAAATTTCCCTAATGTATCAGACTCTCCTATCACCGCTGGCAGTACATTCCATGCATTCACCATTCTCTGAGTAAAGAACCGACCTCTGACATCTCCCCTACACCTTTCTCTAATCACAATAAAATGATGCCCCCTCATGATAGACATTTCTGCCCTGGGAAAAAGTTTCTGGCTATCCACTCTATCTATGCCTCTCAACGTCATGTCCACCTCTATCAAGTCACCTCTCATCCTTCTTCGGTCCAGTGAATAAAGTCCTGGCTCACTCAAATTTTCTTCATAAGACATGCCCTCCAATCCAGGTAGCATCCTGGTAAATGTCCTCTGCACCCTCTCAAAGCTTCCATGTCCTTCCTATGATGAGGTGACCAGAACTGAACATAGTATTCCAGGTGTGGTCTAACCAGGGCTCTATAGAGCTTCAGCATAACCTCGCGGCTCTTAAACTCGATCCCACGTTAATGAAAGCCAACACAACATGTGCCTTCTTAATAACTCTTTTAACTTGGATGGCAACTTTGAGGGATCTATGGACATGGACCCCAAGATCCCTCTATTCCTTCACACTGCCAAGAATCCTGCCTTTAACCCTGTAATCTGCATTCAAATTCAACCTTCCAAAATGAATCACTTCACGCTTTTCCAGGTTGAACTCCATCCGCCACTTCTCAGCCCAGCTCTTCATCCTGTCAATATCACGTTGCAGTCTACAACAGGCCTCCACACTACCCACAACTCCACCAACCGTTGTGTCATCGGCAAACTTACTAACCCACCCTACCACTTCCTCATCCAAGTCATTTATAAACATCACAAAGAGCGGAGGTCCCAGAACAGATCCCTGTGGAGCAGCACTGGTCACCAAGCTCCAGGCTGAATGCTTTCCATCTACCACCAACCTCTGTCTTCTATGGGTCAGCTATTCTGTATCCAGACAGCCAAAATTCCCTGTATCCCATGCTTCCTTACTTTCTGAATGAGCTTACCATGGGAAACCTGAGAAAATGCCTTGCTAAAATCCATGTACACCACATCCACTGCTCTACCTTCATCAACAGGTTTGTCACATCTTCAAAGAATTCAGTAAAGCTTCTGAGACATGACCTGCCCCTCACAAAGCCATGCTGACTATCTCTAATCAAGCTATGCTTTTCCAAATAATCATAAATCTCTATCTCAGAATCCTCTCCATACTTTGCCCACCACCAATATAAGATTGATTGATCTGTAATTCCCAGGGTTATCCCTATTCCCTTTCTTGAATAAAGGAATAACATTTTCCACCCTCCAATCATCTGATGCCACTCCAGTGACAGTAAGGAAGCAAAGATCATCGCCAAAGGTTCAGCAATCTCTTCCCTCACTTCCCATAGTAACCTTGGATTGGATTCTGTTGCTTTCATTATTCCTAATAAAAGAAACAATGGCAAACTTTAAATATTTTCTGGAACAAAAAGACTAGTAAAAGAAACTAGCAGTACTTGGAAATGCAGACATTGATCATCCTGGACGTTATTTGGACATTCATTTGTCATTCATCAATTGCTCTGATTTTACATTTTTTTTTAAATTTCAGGTTATCTTTGGAAAGTCAAGCAGTGCAGAGTTTGTTTCAGAAATGTACACTTCAGTTACTTATCATAACAAGTAAGTACTGTATTTTGTGTAACTGGAAGCATCAACCAGTGACAATTCTGAAGAATGGTTATTGGATCCGAAGCATTAACTCTGCTTTCTCTCCCCAGATGTTACCAGACCTGCTGAGTTTCATTTCCAGCATCTGCAGTTCTTTGTTTTACAGTCAATGAATTTACAAATAACAAATACAAATAATTAAAACAAACCATGCATATGTACATATTTTTGCCCTCTGCTTAATGCCTCCGTCTGCATTTTCCTAAACATTGAGAAAATAAAGATAATGTAATCTTTTCCAAATTTAAGACTCTGTTCAGTCCGGCTACAGTACAATAAAAAAATCCCTGTGGTGCTTCATCAGAGCTGCACAGTCTCTCAAATGGGTAAGTATTGTGCAGAACAAAACCTCACAGGTATGAAAATAAAAAAATTGGATTTTTTGATTTTAAAAAGTAGCTAAAAAGAAATTAAGAAAAAGGCCCTCATATTGTTAGCTGCTGAGGGGTCAATGTTTTGATGGACTAAGGAGACGGTCCCTACATCCATTGTCTGAGAAAAGTGAGCACAGCAGGTCAGGCAGCATCCGAGGAGCAGGAGAGTGAAGGGCTTCTTGGTGAAGGGCTTATGCCCGAAACGTCGATTCTCCTGCTCCTCGGGTGCTGCCTGACCTGCTGTGCTTTTTCAGCAACGCACTTTTCAACACTACATCCATTGTCTGCCTGCACAGCCAGAGATACTAGACTCGTATCACTCCTCTCTAGCTCTGCTATTTAGCACAGATGGAAAGCCAGCAAGCTTGCTGTGCGTATTCACAGGCTTTCGTTACTCAGGATCCCAGAACAGTAAATCAAGGGCAGCCTCCTCTGGCAGACAAAGCCCTGCTCAGGGTTGTCAGTGTCAGATCCTCTTCTGATACAGGGTGAGGAGTGGAGCGTTGGGCAACCTGCCAACCACCTTGAGTCTTTCTGGCATATTGTTGGTTGTTTTGCTGCTGGAATGAGAGAGAGGCAGGGAGTACGGGAGGTGGAAATGGCAAAGCTATTGCAGGTGGTGCAGGTGGGGTGCTTTCCCAAGACGGTGGGTAGCCATGTAGAGGACGTACAGGATTAGTTATGTCACAGATTGGGGTGGGGTGAGGGCAAGTGAGGGAAAATATTGGCAGACAATAGTGAGAGTGGCAGAGCATGACCCTTGGTGGGAGGTGGGTGTTGTAATGGAGTGAAATATTGGAGAGAAGACAGTGCAATTGTTGTTTAACAGAGAGTCGAGCAGGACATTGATTGTCTAAGTGCTGAACATTGCTGCACATGGCTGAAACTGCACCAACCTAGCTACCTACTGGCCTCTACTGCTAGACCTGGGCCTGGAGGAAGTTCCACAGCAACACCATCATATCCAGCAGGAGCTGCAGCAACATCCCCATAAACCCAGGTGCTAAACCTCTCCCAGACTGCCGTGTCTGGGTAAATACCAGGAACTGCACAGGGCAGCTCTGGATTGGTGGGTTCCTCTGGTGCACAATGAAAGATGGTGCTGGCACCAGGGATGCCAGTCAGTTCCCAGGTCTCCGATGAGGAGCGGGCTGCTCTGGGAATGGTACGTGGTAAGAAGGGGTAGAAACCAGATGTGGTACTTGCCGTGGGGGATGAGGTGTGTAATAATGCAGTGAGTTTGTTAAGAGCTGGTGAGAAAACTCGCTCGGCTTTGTGGCAAGAATCCCTCCACCAAACTGGCACTGATCAGAAACCAGTAACATTCAGCTCAATGTGACAATGTGCTGGCCATGAGCATTGCAGCACAGACAAATCAAGTGACAACAAGGCACTGCTGAGATTGACCCAAATAAACCTCCTTCATGGTCAGTGAACTGCAATATTTTATTCAATGGGATTTGCAAAAAGAATAGCCTTCACCATAATCTTTATCAAAAGCAAAATACTCTGGATTCAGGTAGTTTGAAATGAAAACAAAATGCTGGAGAAACATCAACAGGTTTGGCAACATCTAGCGAGAGAAGCAGATTTGAAGTGTTCTATTTGAGTCAGCATTAACTCTGTTTCCCCCTTCCAGGAATGCTTCCAGATTAACTGAGTCTTTACAGCACTTCATGCACTATAATATGCCATTACTTTAGAAAGACCAAAAATAGTAGAAGGTGTACATTGCATCACTTAAATTTAAATTTAACTTGGAAAACCAAGTAAAGCTATGTCATTGATGATAATTCCATAGGCAAGCAGAAAAAGCTACTTTAGTTTTTGCTGTAAGGTTGGTTTTTATATTTCCTAAATAAACTTGATGCACTGGAGATTAGAAACCTTCTACACACAAACTCTAATTCAGTCATGTTGAACTGCCATTATCCCACATTAAAACAGGAATTCATCATGACTTGTAGTGTTTGCATTTCTAATGATATTTGTCTAATAGGCAGTTACAAAGTGCAGTGTTAACATTGTTTTTAGTGGGCAGGCTGAATATTAGCTTAGCAACTTTTCATGGTTCTTTGGGTGTGTTTATATGTGTTAAAAAAATTATATATCTTACTAAATTGCAAACGTTATATGCAACAATATGATAATTAAATATAAGTAATGGCCAAGAGTTTCTGACTCAGGCGCAATTAAGTGTCAATGTGTCATTCAAGTGTCAGTGTCACCCAAAGTCAAACTGTTTCTATGAAATACTTATTTTTGCTTATGTTTCTGGTCAAACATGTTTGTATGTGAAGGGGCAGAATGACAAAATAATTCATTCATTATCTAAGGTCCATTACCATTGTCGAAGAGTTCGTTGCTGGGGAGAGAGAACATGGTCAGTCCAGACATTTCTCCACTGAACAAAATGAAATCAGACAAAAATACTGAAGGAACTGTGGGTGCTAGAAATTAGAAATCAAAATAGAAATTGCTGGAGAAACTCAGCAGGTCTGGCAGTATCTGTGAGGAGAAATCGGAGTTAACATTTCTTCAGGAAAACGTATATTTTATTCATTCACTTTTAGTCCACCTTGACTGTCAAAAAGCAATTGTGTTGTTAATCGATGACATACACATCAAGTTCCTCATGTATGATTAGCACATGGATAGCTTTGGGTCATGCCAAGATCTCATCATATTTACCAGACCCATCCCTCTTTATCAATTATCCTTGGGTCTACGTAGTATATTTTACTCAACCTTGTACCAAACTTAGACCCAGTTATTACATCACTCCCTTTCTGAAAGGAGAGAACCTCTTCAGCCACCTTAGAATGACTAGCCACAGGAATGCAGTTAAATCCCATCATGCCTATATATTTAATACTCCATTTTGATATATGACATATGGCTACACTTCTAAATACAAAACAATATATTACTATAAGTCGCTACTAAATTGCTCCAACACCTTGACCTCCATTACTAATTAAAAATCTGTCTATCACCTCCATAAATTTACTCAAATGTCCCAACATCAACCATACTCTGGGTAGTGCACTTCTCAGAGTTATATCTCTTTCAGAGAAGTCATTTCTCCGCATCTCTGTTTTAAATCTGCTGCCCCTGACCCTGTGTTTACTTTGTCAATCTCCTTTAGCATCTTCTGCCTCAATTAGAGCCCCTGTCACTCCTCTGGACTCCAGAATGTAGAGATCTAAACTGCTCAGGCTCTCTTCAAAGTAAGAAAATATGTCAAGGTTTTTCACAGGAATATTCAAGGACAAATTAGACTCTGTGTCAGATATGGCAATGTTAGCACGGATTGCCAAAAGGTTGGTCAGATAAATAGGTTTCAGAGAGCATCTTAAGAGATAAAAGCAGGTGGGGAACCAGAGAAATTTCGGAAGGGAATTCCAGGCTGAGGGTCATTGAAGCTGAAAGTAGGGCCAAGAATGATAGAGCAATTGGAATCAGGAATGCTTGGAGGCTGGAACTAGCAGGAAGCACTAAGTCAAGGGCTCTCAGTCAGGAGCTCTCACTGATTGATAATGAACAGCCTGAAACATGTCAGATAATGGAGACAGTGACTGAACCAAGTCAGCCTTCCGACCTCTGTATTCACTACACAGTAAAATTCAAACCATCAAAGACCCTCAAATTGACTCCAATATTTCCAAACCAGACTTTTGAATAACCAATCAATTCTAGACACCAATTTATATCTTAAACAAAAGACGTAGCAATTCTTTAACAATACAGTAACATTAAAGAGCAAAGTCATTATTGGTCTATAATATAAACCTTTGTTTTCAGCCCCATTCAATGGTTAGACAAACAAACACAGTTAAAGAATACATAAAAGAAAATAACAAATCAAGCCATTTTACTGAAGTGGGTTTCATGAAATGTTGCTCCATGGGCATAGATAATGGATCACCTTCACAACTCACTTAGATAAAGGCAATAATGCTTATAATTTAGTTTTCTGTTCTCTGAGCTTCCACGAGCTGCTTATGGGAGGTTAGACAGGGAGCTTTCAATCTTCATGCTGTGCAGCCAACTTCCTTCTCACAGAAAACTCAATCCAAAATCCAATTCAAACTCTGATTACCCTCTGACAGACTGACCATCTCCTGACAAGGTCCCAGTTACCATTCAACACAAGGTTTCTCCCAGAATTGCTGGAACCAATTCCCAGGTATTGACCTCATTAATAACCAACTTCTGCCATCTGTTTAAACATCATGCTCTTTCCTGGTGTCGAAGCATCAGGAACAAATCTGCAATTAACACCCAGGTCTGACTTCATGAATAAACCAAAACCTGCTTGATCTGTTTGCCTTTTAACACAAGCTGTTACCCACAGTCCAAAAGTTATATTTTGCTCACAGTTCCCAGTTCACAGACCCAAACCAATATTGATAAAAGAATAAAGTAAAAATAATGAAACATCAGCAAGCAACCTAAAACACAGTTATGGTAATTTTGTGGTGATGGTGAAACGACATAAGCAAGTATCCGAAAAATCATGTCAAAGAACGTGGAGTGTGTGCATCAGGAAATTGACAGCAGCAGTTAGACCAAGTTGTTAGAATTCTCTTGGAGCTGTTTCCATAACCACTGTCATAACTTGACTGGGAAGCACAGCAAAAGCCGTGTTTCTGCAAGTTCAGAATAGATTTACCAGGATGTTGCTGGGTATGGAAGGTTTTGGTTATAAAGAAAGGCTGGATAGGCTGGAATTTTTTTCACCAGAATGTAGAAGGTTGAGAGGTGAACTTATAAAGATTTATAAAATCATGAGGGATACAGATAGAGTAAATGACAGGCGGGGGGGTTTCAAGATTGTGGGTGTATTATTCAGATGAGAAGTGAGACATTAAAAAAAACCCAAGTGTCAAATTTATTACATGGAGGGTAGTTTGTGTGTGGAATGAATTGCCAGGCGTGGTGGATGTGGACACAGTTACACCGTTTAAAATAAACTTTGATAAGTACATGAATAGGAAAGGTTTGGAGGAATACAGGCCAGCTGCAGACAGGTGGGACTAGTTTACTCTGGGATTATGTTCAGCATGGACTGGTTGGCCTGAAGGGTCTGTTTCCATGCTGAATGACACTATGCGCAGCAAGGTTATAAAGCAGAATTAGCTCTGGGCAAATAATTTAGAGTCATAGAGACATCAAATCATAGAGATGTACACCACGGAAACAAACCCTTTGGTCTAAATCGTCCATGCTGACCAGATATCCCAACCCAATCTAGTTGCACTTGCCAACACCCGGCTCATATCTCTCCAAACCCTGCCTATTCAGAGATCCATCCAGATGCCTTTTAAATGTTGTAATTGTACAAGTCTCCACCACCTCCTCTGGCAGCTCATTCCATACACGTACCAGCCTCTGTGTGAGCACGTTGCCCCTTAGGTCTCTTTTATATCTTTCCCCTCTCACCCTAAACCTATGCTGTCTTGTTCCGGACTCTCCCACCCCGGGGAAAATACCTTGTCTATTTATCCTACCAATGTCTCTCATGACTTTATAAACCTCTATAAGGTCACCTCTCAGCCTCCAATGCTCCAGGGAAAACACCCCAGCCTATTCAGCCTCTCCCAACAGCTCAAATCCTCCAATCCTGTCAACATTTTTGTAAATCTTTTCTGAACCCTTTCAAGTTTCACAACATCTTTCCAATAGGAAGGAGACCAGAATTGCACGCAATGTTCCAACAGTGGACTAATCAATGTCCTGTACAGCCACAACATGACCTCGCAACTCCTGTACTCAACACTCTGACCAATAAAGGAAAGCATACCAAATGCCGCCTTCACTATCCTATCTACCTGCAATTCTACTTTCAAGGAGCTATGAACCTTCACTCCAAGGTCTCTTTTTTTCAGCAACACTCCCTAGGACCTTACCATTAAGTGTATAAGTCCTGCTAAGATTTGCTTTCCCAAAATGCAGAACCTCACATTTATCTAAATTAAACTCCATTTGCCACTCCTCAGCCCATTAGCACATCTGATCAAGATCCCCAGCAATCCTCTTTGTTACTTCTTCAAAAAACTCAATCAAGTTTGTGAGACATGATATCCCATGCACAAAGCTATGTTGCCCATCCCTGATCAGTCCTTGCCTTTCGAAATAAGTGTACATCCTGTATTTTGCCTGGGGTCAGGGAGTCCAGAACTAGAGGGCATAGGTTTAGGGTGAGAGGGGAAAGATATAAAAGAGACCCTGAGGGGCAACTTTTTCACACAGAGGGTGGTACGTGTAAGAAATGAGCTGCCAGAGGAAGTGGTGGAGGCTAGTACAATTGCAACATTTAAGAGACATTTGGATGGGTATATGAATAGGAAGGGTTTGGAGGGATACGGACCGGGTGCTGGCAGGTGGAACTAGATTGGGTTGGGATATTTGGATGAGTTGGAACAAAGGATCTGTTTCCATGCTGTACATCTCTATGAACATCCAGATCCTCAGGATTCCCTCCGACAACTTGCCCACCATCAACATCAGGCTCATTGGTCGATAGTTCCCTGGCTTGTCCTTATCACCTTTCTTAAATAGTGGCACATGTTAGCTAACCTCCAGTCTTCTGGCACCTCACCTGTGACTATCAATGATACAAATATCGAGCAAGAGGCCCAGCAATCACTTCTCTAGCTTCCCACAGAGTTCCCACAGGTACACCTGATCAGGTCCTGGGAATTTATCCACTTTTATGCGTTTCAAGACATCCAGCACTTCCTCCTCTGTAACGTGGACGTTTTTGAAGATGTCACCATCTATTTCCCCACATTCTATGTTTTCCACGTCCTGCTCCACAGTAAACACTGATGCAAAATACTCATTTAGTATATCCCCCATCTCCTGCAGCTCCACACAAAGGCTGCCTTGCTGATCTTGAAGGGCCCTACTCTCTCTCTAGTTACCCTTTTATCTTTAATGTATGTGTACAAACCCTTTGGATTCTCCTTAATTCTATTTGCCAACACTATTAGGTATATCCACATACTGAATCAGAAAATTGTCTTGTACACACTTAACAAATTCCTCTCCATCTAAACTCTTAACATTATGGCAATCCCAGTCGATGTTTGGAAAGTTAAAATCCTCTACCATAACCACCCTATTATTCTTACAGATAATTGAGATCTCCTTACAAATTTGTTTCTCAATTTCCCTCTGACTATTGGGGGTACATAAAACAATCCCAATTAGGTGATCATCCCTTTCTTATTTCTCAGTTCCACCCAAATAATTTCCCTGGATGTATTTCTTCCCTAAGTACAGCTGTAATGCCATCCTTTAATAAAAACGCCACTCCCTCTCCTCTCTTGCCTCCCTGCTGTTGGGACAGCATGGTGGCTAACACTGCTGTCTCACATCGCCAGGGACCCGGGTTCGATTCCTGTCTTGGGTGACTGTCTGTATGGAGCTTGTTCATTCTCCCTGTGTCTGTGTGGGTTTTCTCCAAGTGCTCCAGTTTCCTCCCACAGTCCAAAGATGTGCAGGTCAGGTGAACCGGCCATGCTAAATTGCCCGTAGTGTTAGGTGCATTAGTCAGGGGTAAATATAGGGTATGGGAATGGGTCTTGGTGAGTTACTCTTCAGAGGGTGGTGGGGACTTATTGGGCGGTAGGGCCTGTTTCCATACTGTAGCGAATCTAATCTAATCTAATCTGTCCTTCCTGTAGCATTTGTATCCTGGAACATTAAGCTGCCAGTCCTGCCCATCCCTGAGTCATGTTTCTGTAATTACTATGATATCCCAGTCCCATGTTCCTAACCATGCCCTGAGTTCATCTGCCTTCCCTGTTAGGCCTCTTGCATTGAAATAAATGCACTTGAATTGATCAGTCCTACCTTGTTCTCTGCTTTGTCCCTGCCTGCCCTGAGTGTTTGGCTCGCTCCTTTTCTCAACTGTACCAGTCTCAAGATTGATCTCTTTCCTCACTATCTCCCTGGGTCCCACCCTCCCACCTTACTAGTGTATATCCTCCTGAGCAGCTCGAGCAAATCTCCCTGTCAGTATATTAGCCCCCTTCCAATTCAGGTGCAATCCGTCCTTCTTGTAAAGGTCATTTCTACCTCAGAAGAGATTCCAATGATCCAAAAATGTGAATCCTTCTCCCCTGCACCACGTCTGCAGCCACACATTCTAGAATGTGGGTATAATTAACCCAATATTATATGATAAACACCAACTGTCTGCAGCAGATAGGTTCCATATCTGCGTGATAAGTGTGGTACACAGGAAGTGTAGACGTCAATTCATGTCCATACTGCTGCAGTTCACAGGACTGAAGCTTTTGTATTGTGAAACTATTAAATTGTGTTATCAGGATACTGTCTAAATTACAATACAGAAGGGTAATTGATTTGTATTTTCTTGTACTGCAGGTCTCCTGATTTTTATGAGGAAGTGAAAGTTAAACTTCCAGCCAAGATTACAGAAAAACACCATTTGCTGTTTACATTCTATCACATCAGCTGTCAACAGAAACAAAACCAAGGAGGCTCAGTGGAGTCTCTGATTGGCTACTCAGTAAGTTATGTCACTTTACAGAGTGTTTTTTGTTAACATAGTGCAGTAGATCCTAATGGTTTCGTACAATTGTCATCAACACAGAATCTCACAGCGAGCTCAACCGGCCATGACTGTAGCATGATTATCCAATGAAGAATTATACTTGACCTCAAACACAAAAAATAAAAACATAAAATAGCTGGAAAAACTCAGCAGGTCTGGCAACATCTATGGAGAGAAATCAGTTAACGTTCAGGGTTGAGTGATCCTTCCTCAGAACTTGTGAGGACGAAGTCAGAAGTCACATGACACCGGGTTATAGTCCAAAGGGTTTATTTGAAATCACAAGCTTTTGGAGCGCTGCCACCTTTTCACTTCAAAGCTTGTGATTTCAAATACACCTGTTGGACTATAACCTGGTGTCATGTGACTTCTGAGGAGAAAGTGAGGTCTGCAGATGCTGGAGATCAGAGCTGTAAATGTGTTGCTGGAAAAGCGCAGCAGGTCAGGCAGCATCCAGGGAACAGGAGAATCGACGTTTCGGGCATAAGCCCTTCTTCTTTCCTGAAGAAGGGCTTATGCCCGAAACGTCGATTCTCCTGTTCCCTGGATGCTGCCTGACCTACTGCGCTTTTCCAGCAACACATTTTCAGCTCATGTGACTTCTGATTTTGTCCACCCCAGTTCAACACCGGCATCTCCACATCTCCTAAGGAAGAGTCACTAGACCCGAAATGTTGACTGTGGATTCTCTCCACTGATGCTGCCAGACCTGCTGAGGTTTTCCAGCAATTTCTGTTTTTGTTTCTGATTTCAACCATTGCAGTTCATTTGGTTTTTTTTTGCTTACTTTATTTGACCTCAATGTCCCCTGGTCTAGAAGGTTGGGAACAGAAGATAAGCCAAAGCTCTGATTCCCAATTACCAGCCCTTGGCCTTTGCTGAATAAATTATATTTGTGGGCACTAGTTAGAAACTGCCTCAGTTGTACACTGTCCTGGGGTTAAAAGGATATCTGGGGTTTGCTCTCCTGGTTGTCAACACGATTAATGGCCACTGGATTAAGACATTAGTGATTTGTTGCTATTTAAGGAACAGTTCCCCAGGTAATTTATCACTTTCACAAGAAAAGGCATCAGAAAGAAAATGGGAGGAGAAAAATCATTTAAACAGTGGTTACTTATTTTTGAAACCAATTTTCTATTGCCTTTGGGCAATGTCTCTGGTACACCGCAGGTTTATGATGTGGGATCGATATGAAATAATAAATGGAACCCAGAATTTTAAATCTGATCCCATACATTAACTGGAAGCAGTAAAGTAAAAAATTCTGACTGGAATTGACTATAAAGCAGTTTGGTTTATTGTTATTTTGAGTTGTTATATTTTAAGAATCATCCTTAGAAGAGTGCTTATTGGTGCGCAACACTTAACACCGAATCAACTCGCATGCTCTTCAAACAATAAATCTCACAACTGAATAGGTCAGGAAATTACCAATCAGCAAGTTAAAAGCTTGCAAATGAAAAATGGGCAGGCATTAAATACCAGTAAGTAAACAAGAATTTGATCCGTTGAGATGTTTTTCAACATCAATGTTGCCTTCTTAGCTTTGATATATTCACAAATGAAATGAGGAATGTGACGTAATAAAGGCATTAATACAAAAGCTATAATATTTACAAGAAAATTAAGACCATAAATGTGACAAAAGGCATCCTGTTAAGACAGAAGAGTCTTCATGTACCAGATATAGCTCTTCCCAGTAATTTATACAGGATCTTGTTTAATATCTCGACTTGGGTCTTGCATTATTAGAGTGTAATTGATTGAGGGGATTCTAAAGTGGAGAATTCACCATCTGCCGCCATTGTCTCTAGTTTCAGCCTGTAATTCTGACATTCAGCTTGTTCAGCTGCAGTGTTAGTTATAGTGGGTTTAGGCAGATTTTGATTGATACATCAGAATTGGTTATATTCATTGATATACTGACTGACACGATTGTGGAAATCATATTAATAAGCCCAGCAACGTTCAACAAAGCGATTAATTGTTTATCATTTTCTAGTGGTTACCAATTCTAATGAATGAGCGTCTTCAGACAGGCCATTACTGCCTGCCAATGGCCTTGGAAAGGCTTCCCAACAAATACTCCATGCACTCACCAGAGGTAGGTGAATCACCTATTGTACTCTATGCTACTTTCTCCCCACCCCCACCCCCCCTCTCATTTATCTCTCCACCCTACAGGATTCCTGCCTCTATTCCTGATGAAGGGCTTTTGCCCGAAACGTCGATTTTTCTACTCCTTGGATGCTGCCGACCTGCTGTGCTTTTCCAGCCTCACTCTATCCAGACTCTGGTTTCCAGCATTTGCAGTCATTGTTTTTACCTAATAATGTAATTTGGATGGTATAAAATTGAGCTTAATGACACAACCAACCTCCAGTTCATCTGGATATTTGAAAACAAAGTCCACACAGGCTCCAAATATAAAGAATGGGTCAATGTGAATGTGAACTATCGTCCTTATCCTTCAATACGACCATCATTGCCATCAGGAGTAGGCTCCTGAAGGCATAGCTACAGTGAACACAGCAAGAGCCCGAAAATTAATTTATTCTAAGGCCACAATACCTGAAAAGTTTCACTCAAGGTAACAATGGGCACATTTGAAAGACTTGAAGGTGAAATTTAACAGCAAAAGTAAGTTGGAAAAATGTTAAGACTTTAAGACAATAAGGATGCATAATTTAAGCCACAATTTTAGTGGGAAGGTTCGGCAGCCATTGTAGTTTGGACTGTGAAAGGCAAGAAAACATCCATTTTGCCCAAAAAATGCAGAAGGTGGGAAACTCGCTACAAGGGAGGAACCCCCTGTTTTAATCGCTGAAGCATTTGGAAACATCCAATAAATAGCATAGAGTTACACTGCTGCTACTTAGCAGCATTCAAAACTTAAAGAAATAAGACAACATGTTTTTGCAAGTGAACTTAATTTAAAGGATTTTTAGAAGAGTTTCATAGAGTATTGTCTTAATACAAATTTAAAAGCTTGCAAAGAAAATGCCACACATTGTTAACGTTCAAAAGTATTCATACCTAAAACTAACTAAAAACAACATTTAAGAAACATTGATCAATGCAAGAATACAAGTTTGAAGGCAGATTACAAATAGCATTGAGATATAAACATGCTTTGAAAGGAATGATAATAAACAAACAAATTCTGAAGAAGTGGAAGGAGAAATAATACTTACAAAAAGATTCACTGTCAAAGATGGGCTAAACAAAACATTGGATTGGACATCTTAGAGAAGCCATTTCTTGAGATATGGAGTTATTTCAAAGTCGAAAATCTGAAGCTGAACAAGTTAATACATTATTAGGAATAGAATATGATATAAATTTCCAAGCTATCAAAGAAAGCACAGATACCTTCTAAGAGGTTCACCAAATAAGTAGTGCTTCAAGTCAAAAATTCAAATTCTATCCAATAACCATGAACAAAATATTGACTGATTTAGAAAAAAAGGCTTCCTAATGCAATCTGCAATGGCTGTCCAATTTCGGAAGTTAAATCAATCAGTGGAGTGAAACATGACCGGTTGATGTAATAGACCAGCTACCAGGTTTTGTGGAATTTCAACTCCGATGAAGAAATAAAGATTCTGCAATGAGAAAGGATTTACAGAAGATCAGAATCAAAGTTAACCATGCTCAAGCCACACACCTCCCAATACTTCAAGACAACCTCTAGACTAACTGCATTTGTCAGATCTAAAAAGTAGTTTTATGTGAATAAATAATTGTTAATTACCGGGAAAAATAGTCTGGGTAAGAAGTGTATGAATAATACAAATAGCTAGTTTTTATGAATCAAGTAGAATTTATGAAACACAACATTATAAATAGCCAACAAACAATTACTGAAGACAGCATGGATGTTTCTTATCCTTCATGGTCTAAATTCTCATGAAAACTTCCAGCACAAATAATGCCTTTCTTCTCCTTTCTCTGACCTGATGTTACAGTGAACTGAGATGGAGGTGAATTATGCCATCAAAGCAAATGTAATGGTGACACAGCCACAAAATACTGAGTTTCAAACTCTTACCCCTAAATCCAAGCGCTGTCCATTCCTTCTCATGGTTCATATTAACTTTTTCCATGTTTTGAAATGAGGATCATCAGGTATCACCCAGTCTTTGTAACTGTAGAGTCACAGAGGCAAAGCCAAATGTTAATCACTGTTTCCTCAGCCCCAGGAGCAAACATTTCATTGTTTGAACAAATGACACATTCTCTTAGATGCAGAGAAGTTGTGAAAATGATATTATATCCTCTTACCAATAATGCCATTTATCATAAAACCATGCACCTAACATGCCCAGCAGCATAAACAACCAAGAACAAATGTTCCTGGCAAAATCTCAGGAAGTTTTTAAAAAATATTTGGATGTTTAGTTGATTGACGAAGTCAGTTAATTTTAAAAATATGTACAGTAGTTTAACTTAGATCCTTCCTTCGACTACCTTGTCTAGAGTTTTGCTCAAAAGATAATACACCTTTAGATCATTGAGGCAGGTCTTGCAAGCAGCTGTCATGTTAATTGTCCTCATAACAGAACTTAAAACTATTTTAAAATTAAGCTTCGACAAAGTCATAAAATGTTATTTCAAGCTGACATGATGTCCTAAAAATGAGCAGTATCATCTAAACCTTATATTTGATGGAGAATCAGGCAGTCATGCAGAAGATCCTGATGGGATCAAAAGTTTCATCTCTGTTTTCTAAAAGTCTTAAACAATTCTGTCTAACTAGCAAGTATGTTACCATCATGCAATAAAATACTTCTAATCATGAAAGACATGTTCCTATTCATGTTAAGGCTCATTGGTGGTCTGTTCTTTATCGCTGATAATTAGACAGCTTAAACTCAGCATTAAAAGGAGCAGTACTATACCCCAATACAACAACCACTACCATCTCCAGGGCACTTAAAGTTGGGGAGTAAATAGTGCCTAAGTTAGTGATGCCCACATCCCATTAACAATTTTTGAACAATACTGGCTGACTTATCATGGTGATATGTATGGTACACAGTGAGATTGCAATATAAATGTATTTGCAGAGAAAGCAGAATTTCTTATTCAGTTTTGCTCAAATGATATTGCACCTCTCGCTGAGCCTGCACTAACTCAGCCCAACACTGGGGGAACAGAAATGCTTTGGAGCACTTTCTGTGTCTGCCCGCGCACACTTGTGACAGAATATTTCCACCATGGGCAGATGGACATAATAGTTCCGAGTTGTGCTACCAAGTCAGATTGGTGGAGTCTTCCCGACTCGGAAGTTTGATCCATTGTCTAGTGGTGTGCAAAATTCCATCATCTGGTCATTTGTACCTTCGAGACACTGAATATAGGAGGCACCTGTTCACCAAGCTGTGGGGAAAAGGGGAGTTTGAACATCTCAGATAAGACTCAAAAGATTATGAAGGAGAGAGGAGGAGGAGGGCAATGTTCTATTGCAGCTGCTGAGCCATATCACAGCCTATTGAGTTGATTCCATTGTTTGTGAAATGTATCTTTCTAGAGTTTTGTCCACGAGCTATTGAAATATCTGTTATCTAATGGTCAATTCAATCTTTGCAGTAAGCAGACCGGGTGATGAGATACAAGAATTGAATTCTCCTTTGCATCACCTGCTTATTACAATAGTCTGTTGATTAAATTACAACAAAAAGATTGGTTTGAACCTAAAGCCATGGTACTAAAAACAGCCAGAACATAAATGACAAAAGTGGATATTCAGAAAACATCAGTACTATACCACTCTGAAGGGCAAAGAACACATATATACTGAACAAAATTTGAAGCTTTCCTTGACACTACTTGGGCAATTGCAGACATTGCTCCCTCCATCTCTGCATGTGACAGGCAGCAATTACACACGGGATTGAAAAGAGTGAAAAGGAATTGGGAACACTGTTATTTTCAGCTACTTGATAACAGGACACTGTTTAAAGCAGGAAATCTGGAAAGACTGAAAGATATCCAAACCAACAAAGGAAGTAGATTCCAGATTTTAAAAAAATGCATTCCCACTTTTTAATCATATTTTCTTGTTCAAAGCAGAAGATTCCAAACCAGAATCCACCGGTCAAGTGGCTAGATGGTCATAAAGGTGTATTCAGTGTGGAGATACAAGCTGTTTCCTCGGTGCATACGCAGGTAAATCTCCAGATTAATTTCATTATTCTTCCACTGCACTGTTTTGTTCAGAACCTCAAAAAAAAAATCTTTGGATTGAGAAGCGTGAACTCGAATGGATTCCCTTGTGTTGCTTTAACTGTATCACTGACAGAGAAGTCCTCCATGTTCAGGTAGACCGAAGGAAGAACTTAAAATATTGTCAGTCTGAGGAACAGTTTAGGTTTAAAGTTTAATTACCTATTTCAAGAATTTTGATTTTGCTGGTTGATCAGAAGAATTGAGGGAATTATGATTCTCAGCACAAACGTTTATTGAGTCCCGACGTAAAATGCACTCAACACCATGCAAACAAGCCTAGCCTAGAGCCATGTAATTAAACATAGCCCAGAGCCATGTAAACAAGCATAGCCTAGAGACGTTGAAACAAGCATAGCCTAGAACCAAGTGAACAAGCATAGCCTAGAACCATGTAAACAAGCCATAGCCTAGAGCCATGTAAACAAGCCATAGCCTAGAGCCATGTAAACAAGCCATAGCCTAGAGCCGTGTAAACGAGCCATAGCCTAGAACCATGTAAACAAGCCATAGCCTAGAGCCATGTAAACAAGCCATAGCCTAGAGCCATGTAAACAAGCCATAGCCTAGAACCATGTAAACAAGCCATAGCCGAGAGCCGTGTAAACGAGCCATAGCCTAGAGCCATGTAAACAAGCATAGCCTAGAACCATGTGAACAAGCATAGCCTAGAGCCATGTAAACAAGCCATAGCCTAGAGCCATGTAAACAAGCCATAGCCTAGAACCATGTAAACGAGCCATAGCCTAGAACCATGTGAACAAGCATAGCCTAGAACCATGTAAACAAGCCATAGCCTAGAGCCATGTAAACAAGCATAGCCTAGAGCCATGTAAACGAGCCATAGCCTAGAGCCATGTAAACAAGCCATAGCCTAGAGCCATGTAAACAAGCCATAGCCTAGAACCATGCAAACAAGCATAGCCTAGAGCCATGTAAACGAGCCATAGCCTAGAGCCATGTAAACAAGCCATAGCCTAGAGCCATGTAAACAAGCCATAGCCTAGAACCATGTAAACAAGCATAGCCTAGAGCCATGTAAACAAGCCATAGCCTAGAACCATGTAAACAAGCATAGCCTAGAGCCATGTAAACAAGCATAGCCTAGAACCATGTGAACAAGCATAGCCTAGAACCATGTAAACAAGCATAGCCTAGAACCATGTAAACAAGCCATAGCCTAGAGCCATGTAAACAAGCATAGCCTAGAACCATGTGAACAAGCCATAGCCTAGAACCATGTAAACAAGCATAGCCTAGAACCATGTGAACAAGCCATAGCCTAGAACCATGTGAACAAGCATAGCCTAGAGCCATGTAAACAAGCATAGCCTAGAACCATGTAAACAAGCCATAGCCTAGAACCATGTAAACAAGCATAGCCTAGAACCATGTAAACAAGCCATAGCCTAGAACCATGTAAACAAGCATAGCCTAGAACCATGTAAACAAGCCATAGCCTAGAACCATGTAAACAAGCATAGCCTAGAACCATGTAAACAAGCCATAGCCTAGAGCCATGTAAACAAGCATAGCCTAGAGCCATGTAAACAAGCATAGCCTAGAGCCATGTAAACAAGCATAGCCTAGAACCATGTAAACAAGCCATAGCCTAGAACCATGTAAACAAGCATAGCCTAGAGCCATGTAAACAAGCATAGCCTAGAGCCATGTAAACGAGCCATAGCCTAGAACCATGTAAACAAGCATAGCCTAGAACCATGTAAACAAGCCATAGCCTAGAACCATGTAAACAAGCCATAGCCTAGAGCCATGTAAACGAGCCATAGCCTAGAACCATGTAAACAAGCCATAGCTTAGAACCATGTAAACAAGCATAGCCTAGAGCCATGTAAACGAGCCATAGCCTAGAACCATGTAAACAAGCATAGCCTAGAACCATGTAAACAAGCCATAGCCTAGAAACATGTAAACAAGCATAGCCTAGAGCCATGTAAACAAGCCATAGCCTAGAACCATGTAAACAAGCCATAGCCTAGAGCCATGTAAACAAGCATAGCCTAGAACCATGTAAACAAGCCATAGCCTAGAACAATGTAAACAAGCCATAGCCTAGAGCCATGTAAACAAGCATAGCCTAGAACCATGTAAACAAGCCATAGCCTAGAGCCATGTAAACAAGCATAGCCTAGAACCATGTGAACAAGCATAGCCTAGAACCATGTAAACAAACCATAGCCTAGAGCCATGTAAACAAGCATAGCCTAGAGCCATGTAAACAAGCATAGCCTAGAACCATGTGAACAAGCCATAGCCTAGAACCATGTGAACAAGCATAGCCTAGAACCATGTAAACAAACCATAGCCTAGAACCATGTAAACAAGCATAGCCTAGAACCATGTAAACAAGCATAGCCTAGAACCGTGTAAACAAGCATAGCCTAGAGCCATGTAAACAAGCATAGCCTAGAACCATGTAAACAAGCCATAGCCTAGAACCATGTAAACAAGCATAGCCTAGAGCCATGTAAACAAGCATAGCCTAGAGCCGTGTGAACAAGCCATAGCCTAGAACCATGTGAACAAGCATAGCCTAGAACCATGTAAACAAGCATAGCCTAGAACCATGTAAACAAGCATAGCCTAGAACCATGTAAACAAGCATAGCCTAGAGCCATGTAAACAAGCATAGCCTAGAACCATGTGAACAAGCCATAGCCTAGAACCATGTGAACAAGCATAGCCTAGAACCATGTAAACAAACCATAGCCTAGAGCCATGTAAACAAGCATAGCCTAGAGCCATGTAAACAAGCATAGCCTAGACCCATGTGAACAAGCCATAGCCTAGAACCATGTAAACAAGCATAGCCTAGAAGCATGTAAACAAGCATAGCCTAGAACCATGTGAACAAGCCATAGCCTAGAGCCATGTAAACAAGCATAGCCTAGAGCCATGTAAACAAGCATAGCCTAGAACCATGTGAACAAGCCATAGCCAAGAGCCGTGTAAACAAGCATAGCCTAGAGCCATGTGAACAAGCCATAGCCTAGAACCATGTAAACAAGCATAGCCTAGAAGCATGTAAACAAGCATAGCCTAGAACCATGTGAACAAGCCATAGCCAAGAGCCGTGTAAACAAGCATAGCCTAGAGCCATGTGAACAAGCCATAGCCTAGAGCCATGTAAACAAGCCATAGCCGAGAGCCGTGTAAACGAGCCATAGCCTCGAGCCATGTGAACAAGCATAGCCTAGAACCATGTGAACAAGCCATAGCCTAGAGCCATGTGAACAAGCATAGCCTAGAACCATGTGAACAAGCCATAGCCTAGAACCATGTAAACAAGCATAGCCTAGAGCCATGTAAACAAGCATAGCCTAGAACCATGTGAACAAGCCATAGCCTAGAACCATGTAAACAAGCCATAGCCTAGAACCATGTGAACAAGCCATAGCCTAGAACCATGTGAACAAGCCATAGCCTAGAACCATGTAAACAAGCATAACCTAGAGCCATGTAAACGAGCCATAGCCTAGAGCCGTGTAAACAAGCCATAGCCTAGAACCATGTGAACAAGCCATAGCCTAGAAACATGTAAACAAGCCATAGCCTAGAGCCATGTAAACAAGCCATAGCCTAGAGCCGTGTAAACAAGCCATAGCCTAGAACCATGTAAACGAGCCATAGCCTAGAGCCGTGTAAACAAGCCATAGCCTAGAACCATGTAAACGAGCCATAGCCTAGAGCCGTGTAAACAAGCCATAGCCTAGAACCATGTGAACAAGCCATAGCCTAGAAACATGTAAACAAGCCATAGCCTAGAGCCATGTAAACAAGCCATAGCCTAGAGCCGTGTAAACAAGCCATAGCCTAGAACCATGTAAACAAGCATAGCCTAGAGCCATGTAAACAAGCCATAGCCGAGAGCCGTGTAAACAAGCATAGCCTAGAGCCATGTAAACAAGCCATAGCCTAGAGCCATGTGAACAAGCCATAGCCTAGAACCATGTAAACAAGCATAGCCTAGAGCCATGTAAACAAGCATAGCCTAGAACCATGTGAACAAGCCATAGCCTAGAACCATGTGAACAAGCATAGCCTAGAACCATGTGAACAAGCCATAGCCTAGAACCATGTGAACAAGCCATAGCCTAGAACCATGTAAACAAGCATAGCCTAGAGCCATGTAAACAAGCCATAGCCTAGAGCCATGTAAACAAGCATAGCCTAGAACCATGTGAACAAGCCATAGCCTAGAACCATGTGAACAAGCATAGCCTAGAACCATGTGAACAAGCCATAGCCTAGAACCATGTGAACAAGCCATAGCCTAGAACCATGTAAACAAGCATAGCCTAGAGCCATGTAAACAAGCATAGCCTAGAACCATGTGAACAAGCCATAGCCTAGAACCATGTAAACGAGCCATAGCCTAGAGCCATGTAAACAAGCCATAGCCTAGAGCCATGTGAACAAGCATAGCCGAGAGCCGTGTAAACGAGCCATAGCCTAGAACCATGTAAACAAGCCATAGCCTAGAGCCATGTAAACAAGCATAGCCTAGAACCATGTGAACAAGCCATAGCCTAGAACCATGTGAACAAGCATAGCCTAGAACCATGTGAACAAGCCATAGCCTAGAACCATGTGAACAAGCCATAGCCTAGAACCATGTAAACAAGCATAGCCTAGAGCCATGTAAACAAGCATAGCCTAGAACCATGTAAACAAGCCATAGCCTAGAACCATGTAAACGAGCCATAGCCTAGAGCCATGTAAACAAGCCATAGCCTAGAGCCATGTGAACAAGCATAGCCGAGAGCCGTGTAAACGAGCCATAGCCTAGAGCCATGTAAACAAGCCATAGCCTAGAACCATGTAAACAAGCATAGCCTAGAGCCATGTAAACAAGCATAGCCTAGAACCATGTGAACAAGCCATAGCCTAGAACCATGTGAACAAGCCATAGCCTAGAGCCATGTAAACGAGCCATAGCCTAGAGCCGTGTAAACAAGCCATAGCCTAGAACCATGTGAACAAGCCATAGCCTAGAACCATGTGAACAAGCCATAGCCTAGAACCATGTAAACAAGCATAACCTAGAGCCATGTAAACGAGCCATAGCCGAGAGCCGTGTAAACAAGCCATAGCCTAGAACCATGTGAACAAGCCATAGCCTAGAGCCATGTAAACAAGCATAGCCTAGAGCCATGTGAACAAGCCATAGCCTAGAACCATGTAAACAAGCCATAGCCTAGAACCATGTAAACAAGCATAGCCTAGAACCATGTAAACAAGCCATAGCCTAGAACCATGTAAACGAGCATAGCCGAGAGCCATGTAAACAAGCATAGCCTAGAACCATGTGAACAAGCCATAGACTAGAACCATGTAAACAAGCCATAGCCGAGAGCCGTGTAAACGAGCCATAGCCTAGAACCATGTAAACGAGCCATAGCCTAGAGCCATGTGAACAAGCATAGCCTAGAGCCATGTAAACAAGCCATAGCCTAGAACCATGTAAACAAGCCATAGCCTAGAACCATGTAAACGAGCATAGCCTAGAGCCATGTAAACAAGCATAGCCTAGAACCATGTGAACAAGCCATAGCCTAGAACCATGTAAACAAGCCATAGCCTAGAACCATGTAAACGAGCCATAGCCTAGAGCCATGTGAACAAGCATAGCCTAGAGCCATGTAAACAAGCCATAGCCTAGAACCATGTAAACAAGCCATAGCCTAGAACCATGTAAACAAGCATAGCCTAGAGCCATGTAAACGAGCCATAGCCTAGAACCATGTGAACAAGCCATAGCCTAGAACCATGTAAACAAGCATAGCCTAGAACCATGTAAACAAGCATAGCCTAGAGCCATGTAAACAAGCATAGCCTAGAACCATGTGAACAAGCCATAGCCTAGAACCATGTGAACAAGCCATAGCCTAGAGCCATGTAAACGAGCCATAGCCTAGAGCCGTGTAAACAAGCCATAGCCTAGAACCATGTGAACAAGCCATAGCCTAGAGCCATGTAAACAAGCATAGCCTAGAGCCATGTGAACAAGCCATAGCCTAGAACCATGTGAACAAGCCATAGCCTAGAACCATGTAAACAAGCATAGCCTAGAACCATGTAAACCAGCCATAGCCTAGAACCATGTAAACGAGCAAAGCCTAGAACCATGTAAACAAGCATAGCCTAGAACCATGTGAACAAGCCATAGCCTAGAGCCATGTAAACAAGCATAGCCTAGAACCATGTGAACAAGCCATAGCCTAGAACCATGTAAACAAGCATAGCCTAGAACCATGTGAACAAGCCATAGCCTAGAACCATGTAAACAAGCATAGCCTAGAACCATGTGAACAAGCCATAGCCTAGAGCCATGTAAACAAGCATAGCCTAGAACCATGTGAACAAGCCATAGCCTAGAACCATGTGAACAAGCATAGCCTAGAACCATGTAAACAAGCATAGCCTAGAACCATGTGAACAAGCCATAGCCTAGAGCCATGTAAACAAGCCATAGCCTAGAACCATGTAAACAAGCCATAGCCTAGAAGCATGTAAACAAGCATAGCCTAGAACCATGTAAACAAGCATAGCCTAGAACCATGTAAACAAGCCATAGCCTAGAACCATGTAAACAAGCCATAGCCTAGAACCATGTAAACAAGCATAGCCTAGAGCCATGTAAACAAGCATAGCCTAGAACCATGTAAATAAGCCATAGCCTAGAACCATGTAAACAAGCCATAGCCTAGAGCCATGTAAACAAGCATAGCCTAGAACCATGTGAACAAGCCATAGCCTAGAGCCATGTAAACAAGCATAGCCTAGAACCATGTAAACAAGCATAGCCTAGAACCATGTAAACAAGCATAGCCTAGAACCATGTGAACAAGCCATAGCCTAGAGCCATGTAAACAAGCCATAGCCTAGAACCATGTGAACAAGCCATAGCCTAGAACCATGTGAACAAGCATAGCCTACAACCATGTAAACAAGCCATAGCCTAGAACCATGTGAACAAGCCATAGCCTAGAGCCATGTAAACACGCCATAGCCTAGAAGCATGTAAACAAGCATAGCCTAGAACCATGTGAACAAGCCATAGCCTAGAGCCATGTAAACACGCCATAGCCTAGAAGCATGTAAACAAGCATAGCCTAGAGCCATGTAAACAAGCATAGCCTAGAACCATGTAAACAAGCCATAGCCTAGAACCATGTAAACACGCCATAGCCTAGAGCCATGTAAACACGCCATAGCCTAGAGCCATGTAAACAAGCATAGCCTAGAACCATGTAAACAAGCCATAGCCTAGAACCATGTAAACAAGCCATAGCCTAGAACCATGTAAACAAGCCATAGCCTAGAACCATGTAAACAAGCCATAGCCTAGAGCCATGTAAACAAGCATAGCCTAGAACCATGTAAACAAGCCATAGCCTAGAGCCATGTAAACAAGCCATAGCCTAGAGCCATGTAAACACGCCATAGCCTAGAGCCATGTAAACAAGCATAGCCTAGAACCATGTAAACAAGCCATAGCCTAGAGCCATGTAAACAAGCCATAGCCTAGAACCATGTAAACAAGCCATAGCCGAGAGCCATGTAAACAAGCATAGCCTAGAGCCATGTAAACACGCCATAGCCTAGAAGCATGTAAACAAGCATAGCCTAGAACCATGTAAACAAGCCATAGCCTAGAAGCATGTAAACAAGCATAGCCTAGAACCATGTAAACAAGCATAGCCTAGAGCCATGTAAACAAGCCATAGCCTAGAGCCATGTAAACAAACCATAGCCTAGAACCATGTAAACAAGCCATAGCCTAGAAGCATGTAAACAAGCATAGCCTAGAAGCATGTAAACAAGCATAGCCTAGAACCATGTGAACAAGCCATAGCCTAGAAGCATGTAAACAAGCATAGCCTAGAGCCATGTAAACAAGCATAGCCTAGACCCATGTAAACAAGCCATAGCCTAGAAGCATGTAAACAAGCATAGCCTAGAGCCATGTAAACAAGCCATAGCCAAGAGCCGTGTAAACGAGCCATAGCCTAGAACCGTGTAAACAAGCCATAGCCTAGAAGCATGTAAACAAGCATAGCCTAGAGCCATGTAAACAAGCCATAGCCAAGAGCCGTGTAAACGAGCCATAGCCTAGAGCCATGTAAACAAGCCATAGCCTAGAACCATGTAAACAAGCCATAGCCTAGAGCCATGTAAACAAGCCATAGCCTAGAGCCATGTAAACAAGCATAGCCTAGAACCATGTAAACAAGCCATAGCCTAGAGCCATGTAAACAATCATAGCCTAGAACCATGTAAACAAGCCATAGCCTAGAGCCATGTAAACAAGCATAGCCTAGAGCCATGTAAACAAGCATAGCCTAGAACCATGTAAACAAGCATAGCCTAGAGCCATGTAAACAAGCATAGCCTAGAACCATGTAAACAAGCATAGCCTAGAGCCATGTAAACAAGCCATAGCCTAGAACCATGTAAACAAACCATAGCCTAGAACCATGTAAACAAGCATAGCCTAGAACCATGTAAACAAGCATAGCCTAGAGCCATGTAAACAAGCCATAGCCTAGAACCATGTAAACAAGCATAGCCTAGAGCCATGTAAACAAGCCATAGCCTAGAACCATGTAAACAAGCATAGCCTAGAGCCATGTAAACAAGCATAGCCTAGAACCATGTGAACAAGCATAGCCTAGAGCCATGTAAACAAGCCATAGCCTAGAACCATGTGAACAAGCATAGCCTAGAGCCATGTAAACAAACCATAGCCTAGAACCATGTAAACAAGCCATAGCCTAGAACCATGTAAACAAGCCATAGCCTAGAACCATGTAAACAAGCATAGCCTAGAACCATGTAAACAAGCATAGCCTAGAGCCATGTAAACAAGCATAGCCTAGAACCATGTAAACAAGCCATAGCCTAGAGCCATGTAAACAAGCATAGCCTAGAGCCATGTAAACAAACCATAGCCTAGAACCATGTAAACAAGCCATAGCCTAGAACCATGTGAACAAGCATAGCCTAGAGCCATGTAAACAAACCATAGCCTAGAACCATGTAAACAAGCCATAGCCTAGAACCATGTAAACAAGCATAGCCTAGAACCATGTAAACAAGCATAGCCTAGAGCCATGTAAACAAGCATAGCCTAGAACCATGTAAACAAGCCATAGCCTAGAACCATGTAAACAAGCATAGCCTAGAGCCATGTAAACAAGCATAGCCTAGAGCCATGTAAACAAACCATAGCCTAGAACCATGTAAACAAGCCATAGCCTAGAACCATGTAAACAAGCATAGCCTAGAACCATGTAAACAAGCATAGCCTAGAACCATGTAAACAAGCATAGCCTAGAGCCATGTAAACAAACCATAGCCTAGAACCATGTAAACAAGCCATAGCCTAGAACCATGTAAACAAGCATAGCCTAGAACCATGTAAACAAGCATAGCCTAGAACCGTGTAAACAAGCATAGCCTAGAACCATGTAAACAAGCATAGCCTAGAGCCATGTAAACAAGCATAGCCTAGAGCCATGTAAACAAACCATAGCCTAGAACCATGTAAACAAGCATAGCCTAGAAGCATGTAAACAAGCCATAGCCTAGAGCCATGTAAACAAGCATAGCCTAGAGCCATGTAAACAAACCATAGCCTAGAACCATGTAAACAAGCCATAGCCTAGAACCATGTAAACAAGCATAGCCTAGAGCCATGTAAACAAACCATAGCCTAGAACCATGTAAACAAGCCATAGCCTAGAGCCATGTAAACAAGCATAGCCTAGAGCCATGTAAACAAGCCATAGCCTAGAGCCATGTAAACAAGCATAGCCTAGAGCCATGTAAACAAGCATAGCCTAGAGCCATGTAAACAAACCATAGCCTAGAACCATGTAAACAAGCCATAGCCTAGAACCATGTAAACAAGCATAGCCTAGAGCCATGTAAACAAACCATAGCCTAGAACCATGTAAACAAGCCATAGCCTAGAGCCATGTAAACAAGCATAGCCTAGAAGCATGTAAACAAGCCATAGCCTAGAGCCATGTAAACAAGCATAGCCTAGAGCCATGTAAACAAACCATAGCCTAGAACCATGTAAACAAGCCATAGCCTAGAACCATGTAAACAAGCATAGCCTAGAGCCATGTAAACAAACCATAGCCTAGAACCATGTAAACAAGCCATAGCCTAGAACCATGTAAACAAGCATAGCCTAGAGCCATGTAAACAAACCATAGCCTAGAACCATGTAAACAAGCCATAGCCTAGAGCCATGTAAACAAGCATAGCCTAGAAGCATGTAAACAAGCCATAGCCTAGAGCCATGTAAACAAGCCATAGCCTAGAGCCGTGTAAACAAGCCATAGCCTAGAACCATGTAAACAAGCATAGCCTAGAGCCATGTAAACAAGCCATAGCCTAGAGCCATGTAAACAAGCATAGCCTAGAGCCATGTAAACAAGCCATAGCCTAGAGCCATGTAAACAAGCATAGCCTAGAAGCATGTAAACAAGCCATAGCCTAGAGCCATGTAAACAAGCATAGCCTAGAGCCATGTAAACAAACCATAGCCTAGAACCATGTAAACAAGCCATAGCCTAGAACCATGTAAACAAGCATAGCCTAGAAGCATGTAAACAAGCCATAGCCTAGAGCCATGTAAACAAGCCATAGCCTAGAGCCATGTAAACAAACCATAGCCTAGAACCATGTAAACAAGCATAGCCTAGAACCATGTAAACAAACCATAGCCTAGAACCATGTAAACAAACCATAGCCTAGAACCATGTAAACAAGCCATAGCCTAGAACCATGTAAACAAGCATAGCCTAGAAGCATGTAAACAAGCCATAGCCTAGAGCCATGTAAACAAGCCATAGCCTAGAGCCATGTAAACAAACCATAGCCTAGAACCATGTAAACAAGCATAGCCTAGAACCATGTAAACAAACCATAGCCTAGAACCATGTAAACAAGCCATAGCCTAGAACCATGTAAACAAGCATAGCCTAGAACCATGTAAACAAGCCATAGCCCAGAACCATGTAAACAAGCCATAGCCTAGAACCATGTAAACAAGCATAGCCTAGAACCATGTAAACAAGCATAGCCTAGAGCCATGTAAACAAGCATAGCCTAGAACCATGTAAACAAGCCATAGCCTAGAACCATGTGAACAAGCATAGCCTAGAGCCATGTAAACAAACCATAGCCTAGAATCATGTAAACAAGCCATAGCCTAGAACCATGTAAACAAGCCATAGCCTAGAACCATGTAAACAAGCATAGCCTAGAGCCATGTAAACAAACCATAGCCTAGAACCATGTAAACAAGCCATAACCTAGAACCATGTAAACAAGCCATAGCCTAGAACCATGTAAACAAGCATAGCCTAGAGCCATGTAAACAAACCATAGCCTAGAACCATGTAAACAAGCCATAACCTAGAACCATGTAAACAAGCCATAGCCTAGAACCATGTAAACAAACCATAGCCTAGAACCATGTAAACAAGCCATAGCCTAGAACCATGTAAACAAGCATAGCCTAGAACCATGTAAACAAGCATAGCCTAGAACCGTGTAAACAAGCATAGCCTAGAACCATGTAAACAAGCATAGCCTAGAGCCATGTAAACAAGCATAGCCTAGAGCCATGTAAACAAGCATAGCCTAGAGCCATGTAAACAAACCATAGCCTAGAACCATGTAAACAAGCATAGCCTAGAACCATGTAAACAAGCATAGCCTAGAGCCATGTAAACAAACCATAGCCTAGAACCATGTAAACAAGCCATAGCCTAGAACCATGTAAACAAGCATAGCCTAGAACCATGTAAACAAGCATAGCCTAGAGCCATGTAAACAAACCATAGCCTAGAACCATGTAAACAAGCCATAGCCTAGAACCATGTAAACAAGCATAGCCTAGAACCATGTAAACAAGCATAGCCTAGAGCCATGTAAACAAGCATAGCCTAGAGCCATGTAAACAAACCATAGCCTAGAACCATGTAAACAAGCATAGCCTAGAAGCATGTAAACAAGCCATAGCCTAGAGCCATGTAAACAAGCATAGCCTAGAGCCATGTAAACAAACCATAGCCTAGAACCATGTAAACAAGCCATAGCCTAGAACCATGTAAACAAGCATAGCCTAGAGCCATGTAAACAAGCATAGCCTAGAACCATGTAAACAAGCATAGCCTGGAAGCATGTAAACAAGCCATAGCCTAGAGCCATGTAAACAAGCATAGCCTAGAACCATGTAAACAAGCCATAGCCTAGAGCCATGTAAACAAGCCATAGCCTAGAGCCATGTAAACAAGCATAGCCTAGAGCCATGCAAACAAACCATAGCCTAGAACCATGTAAACAAGCCATAGCCTAGAACCATGTAAACAAGCATAGCCTAGAGCCATGTAAACAAACCATAGCCTAGAACCATGTAAACAAGCATAGCCTAGAGCCATGTAAACAAACCATAGCCTAGAACCATGTCAACAAGCCATAGCCTAGAGCCATGTAAACAAGCCATAGCCTAGAACCATGTAAACAAGCCATAGCCTAGAACCATGTAAACAAGCATAGCCTAGAACCATGTAAACAAGCATAGCCTAGAACCATGTAAACAAGCCATAGCCTAGAGCCATGTAAACAAGCATAGCCTAGAACCATGTAAACAAGCCATAGCCTAGAACCATGTAAACAAACCATAGCCTAGAACCATGTAAACAAGCCATAGCCTAGAGCCATGTAAACAAGCATAGCCTAGAACCATGTAAACAAGCCATAGCCTAGAACCATGTAAACAAGCATAGCGTAGAGCCATGTAAACAAACCATAGCCTAGAACCATGTAAACAAGCCATAGCCTAGAACCATGTAAACAAGCATAGCCTAGAACCATGTGAACAAGCATAGCCTAGAGCCATGTAAACAAACCATAGCCTAGAACCATGTAAACAAGCCATAGCCTAGAACCATGTAAACAAGCCATAGCCTAGAACCATGTAAACAAGCATAGCCTAGAGCCATGTAAACAAACCATAGCCTAGAACCATGTAAACAAGCCATAGCCTAGAACCATGTAAACAAGCCATAGCCTAGAACCATGTAAACAAGCATAGCCTAGAGCCATGTAAACAAGCATAGCCTAGAACCATGTAAACAAGCCATAGCCTAGAGCCATGTAAACAAGCATAGCCTAGAACCATGTAAACAAGCATAGCCTAGAACCATGTAAACAAGCCATAGCCTAGAGCCATGTAAACAAACCATAGCCTAGAACCATGTAAACAAGCCATAGCCTAGAGCCATGTAAACAAGCATAGCCTAGAACCATGTAAACAAGCCATAGCCTAGAACCATGTAAACAAGCCATAGCCTAGAACCATGTAAACAAGCATAGCCTAGAACCATGTAAACAAGCATAGCCTAGAACCATGTAAACAAGCCATAGCCTAGAACCATGTAAACAAGCATAGCCTAGAACCATGTACACAAGCATAGCCTAGAACCATGTAAACAAGCATAGCCTAGAGCCATGTAAACAAGCATAGCCTAGAGCCATGTAAACAAGCATAGCCTAGAACCATGTGAACAAGCATAGCCTAGAGCCATGTAAACAAGCATAGCCTAGAGCCATGTAAACAAGCATAGCCTAGAACCATGTAAACAAGCATAGCCTAGAGCCATGTAAACAAGCATAGCCTAGAACCATGTAAACAAGCCATAGCCTAGAGCCATGTAAACAAGCATAGCCGAGAGCCATGTAAACAAGCATAGCCTAGAACCATGTGAACAAGCATAGCCTAGAGCCATGTAAACAAGCATAGCCTAGAGCCATGTAAACAAGCATAGCCTAGAACCATGTAAACAAGCATAGCCTAGAGCCATGTAAACAAGCATAGCCTAGAACCATGTAAACAAGCATAGCCTAGAACCATGTAAACAAGCATAGCCTAGAACCATGTAAACAAGCATAGCCTAGAGCCATGTAAACAAGCCATAGCCTTGAACCATGTAAACAAGCATAGCCTAGAACCATGTAAACAAGCCATAGCCTAGAACCATGTAAACAAGCCATAGCCTAGAACCATGTAAACAAGCCATAGCCTAGAACCATGTAAACAAGCATAGCCTAGAGCCATGTAAACAAGCATAGCCTAGAGCCATGTAAACAAGCCATAGCCTAGAGCCATGTAAACAAGCATCGCCTAGAACCATGTAAACAAGCATAGCCTAGAACCATGTAAACAAGCCATAGCCTAGAACCATGTAAACAAGCATAGCCTAGAACCATGTAAACAAGCCATAGCCTAGAACCATGTAAACAAGCCATAGCCTAGAACCATGTAAACAAGCCATAGCCTAGAACCATGTAAACAAGCCATAGCCTAGAGCCATGTAAACAAGCCATAGCCTAGAACCATGTAAACAAGCATAGCCTAGAGCCATGTAAACAAGCCATAGCCTAGAGCCATGTAAACAAGCCATAGCCTAGAACCATGTAAACAAGCCATAGCCTAGAACCATGTAAACAAGCATAGCCTAGAACCATGTAAACAAGCATAGCCTAGAACCATGTAAACAAGCCATAGCCTAGAACCATGTGAACAAGCATAGCCTAGAGCCATGTAAACAAGCATAGCCTAGAACCATGTAAATGAGCCATAGCCTAGAACCATGTAAACAAGCATAGCCTAGAACAATGTAAACAAGCATAGCCTAGAGCCATGTAAACAAGCATAGCCTAGAACCATGTAAACAAGCCATAGCCTAGAACAATGTAAACAAGCCATAGCCTAGAACAATGTAAACAAGCCATAGCCTAGAACCATGTAAACAAGCCATAGCCGAGAACCATGTAAACAAGCATAGCCTAGAGCCATGTAAACAAGCATAGCCTAGAGCCATGTAAACAAGCATAGCCTAGAACCATGTAAACAAGCCATAGCCTAGAACAATGTAAACAAGCCATAGCCTAGAGCCATGTAAACAAGCCATAGCCTAGAACAATGTAAACAAGCCATAGCCTAGAACCATGTAAACAAGCCATAGCCTAGAACAATGTAAACAAGCCATAGCCTAGAGCCATGTAAACAAGCATAGCCTAGAGCCATGTAAACAAGCATAGCCTAGAACCATGTAAACAAGCCATAGCCTAGAACAATGTAAACAAGCCATAGCCTAGAACCATGTAAACAAGCCATAGCCTAGAACAATGTAAACAAGCCATAGCCTAGAACCATGTAAACAAGCCATAGCCTAGAGCCATGTAAACAAGCCATAGCCTAGAACCATGTAAACAAGCCATAGCCTAGAACAATGTAAACAAGCCATAGCCTAGAACAATGTAAACAAGCCATAGCCTAGATCCATGTAAACAAGCATAGCCTAGAACCATGTAAACAAGCATAGCCTAGAGCCATGTAAACGAGCCATAGCCTAGAACAATGTAAACAAGCCATAGCCTAGAGCCATGTAAACAAGCATAGCCTAGAGCCATGTGAACAAGCATAGCCTAGAACCATGTAAACAAGCCATAGCCTAGAGCCATGTAAACGAGCCATAGCCTAGAACAATGTAAACAAGCCATAGCCTAGAGCCATGTAAACAAGCCATAGCCTAGAGCCATGTAAACGAGCCATAGCCTAGAACAATGTAAACGAGCCATAGCCTAGAACCATGTAAACGAGCCATAGCCTAGAACCATGTGAACAAGCCATAGCCGAGAACCATGTAAACAAGCATAGCCTAGAACAATGTAAACAAGCCATAGCCTAGAGCCATGTAAACAAGCCATAGCCTAGAACCATGTGAACAAGCCATAGCCTAGAACCATGTGAACAAGCCATAGCCTAGAACCATGTGAACAAGCCATAGCCGAGAACCATGTAAACAAGCCATAGCCTAGAACAATGTAAACAAGCATAGCCTAGAACCATGTAAACAAGCATAGCCTAGAACCATGTAAACAAGCATAGCCTAGAGCCATGTAAACAAGCCATAGCCTAGAGCCATGTAAACAAGCCATAGCCTAGAACCATGTAAACAAGCATAGCCTAGAGCCATGTAAACAAGCATAGCCTAGAACCATGTAAACAAGCCATAACCTAGAACCATGTAAACAAGCATAGCCTAGAACCATGTAAACAAGCCATAGCCTAGAGCCATGTAAACAAGCATAGCCTAGAACCATGTGAACAAGCATAGCCTAGAACCATGTAAACAAGCCATAGCCTAGAGCCGTGTAAACAAGCCATAGCCTAGAACCATGTAAACAAGCATAGCCTAGAACCATGTAAACAAACCATAGCCTAGAGCCATGTAAACAAGCATAGCCTAGAACCATGTAAACAAACCATAGCCTAGAGCCATGTAAACAAGCCATAGCCTAGAGCCATGTAAACAAACCATAGCCTAGAGCCATGTAAACAAGCATAGCCTAGAACCATGTAAACAAGCATAGCCTAGAGCCATGTAAACAAGCATAGCCTAGAGCCATGTAAACAAGCATAGCCTAGAACCATGTAAACAAGCATAGCCTAGAGCCATGTAAACAAGCATAGCCTAGAGCCATGTAAACAAGCATAGCCTAGAACCATGTAAACAAGCATAGCCTAGAGCCATGTAAACAAGCATAGCCTAGAGCCATGTAAACAAGCATAGCCTAGAACCATGTAAACAAGCCATAGCCTAGAACCATGTAAACAAGCCATAGCCGAGAACCATGTAAACAAGCCATAGCCTAGAACCATGTGAACAAGCATAGCCTAGAACCATGTGAACAAGCCATAGCCTAGAGCCATGTAAACAAGCCATAGCCTAGAACCATGTAAACAAGCCATAGCCTAGAACCATGTGAACAAGCCATAGCCTAGAACCATGTGAACAAGCATAGCCTAGAACCATGTGAACAAGCCATAGCCTAGAGCCATGTAAACAAGCCATAGCCTAGAGCCATGTAAACAAACCATAGCCTAGAGCCATGTAAACAAGCATAGCCTAGAACCATGTAAACAAGCATAGCCTAGAGCCATGTAAACAAGCATAGCCTAGAGCCATGTAAACAAGCATAGCCTAGAACCATGTAAACAAGCATAGCCTAGAGCCATGTAAACAAGCATAGCCTAGAGCCATGTAAACAAGCATAGCCTAGAACCATGTAAACAAGCATAGCCTAGAGCCATGTAAACAAGCATAGCCTAGAGCCATGTAAACAAGCATAGCCTAGAACCATGTAAACAAGCCATAGCCTAGAACCATGTAAACAAGCCATAGCCGAGAACCATGTAAACAAGCCATAGCCTAGAACCATGTGAACAAGCATAGCCTAGAACCATGTGAACAAGCCATAGCCTAGAGCCATGTAAACAAGCCATAGCCTAGAACCATGTAAACAAGCCATAGCCTAGAACCATGTGAACAAGCCATAGCCTAGAACCATGTGAACAAGCATAGCCTAGAACCATGTGAACAAGCCATAGCCTAGAGCCATGTAAACAAGCCATAGCCTAGAACCATGTGAACAAGCATAGCCTAGAGCCATGTAAACAAGCATAGCCTAGAACCATGTAAACAAGCCATAGCCTAGAACCATGTGAACAAGCATAGCCTAGAGCCATGTAAACAAGCATAGCCTAGAACCATGTAAATGAGCCATAGCCTAGAACCATGTAAACAAGCATAGCCTAGAACAATGTAAACAAGCATAGCCTAGAGCCATGTAAACAAGCATAGCCTAGAACCATGTAAACAAGCCATAGCCTAGAACAATGTAAACAAGCCATAGCCTAGAACAATGTAAACAAGCCATAGCCTAGAACCATGTAAACAAGCCATAGCCGAGAACCATGTAAACAAGCATAGCCTAGAACAATGTAAACAAGCATAGCCTAGAGCCATGTAAACAAGCATAGCCTAGAACCATGTAAACAAGCCATAGCCTAGAACAATGTAAACAAGCCATAGCCTAGAGCCATGTAAACAAGCCATAGCCTAGAACAATGTAAACAAGCCATAGCCTAGAACCATGTAAACAAGCCATAGCCTAGAACAATGTAAACAAGCCATAGCCTAGAGCCATGTAAACAAGCATAGCCTAGAGCCATGTAAACAAGCATAGCCTAGAGCCATGTAAACAAGCATAGCCTAGAACCATGTAAACAAGCATAGCCTAGAGCCATGTAAACAAGCATAGCCTAGAGCCATGTAAACAAGCATAGCCTAGAACCATGTAAACAAGCATAGCCTAGAGCCATGTAAACAAGCATAGCCTAGAGCCATGTAAACAAGCATAGCCTAGAACCATGTAAACAAGCCATAGCCTAGAACCATGTAAACAAGCCATAGCCGAGAACCATGTAAACAAGCCATAGCCTAGAACCATGTGAACAAGCATAGCCTAGAACCATGTGAACAAGCCATAGCCTAGAGCCATGTAAACAAGCCATAGCCTAGAACCATGTAAACAAGCCATAGCCTAGAACCATGTGAACAAGCCATAGCCTAGAACCATGTGAACAAGCATAGCCTAGAACCATGTGAACAAGCCATAGCCTAGAGCCATGTAAACAAGCCATAGCCTAGAACCATGTGAACAAGCATAGCCTAGAGCCATGTAAACAAGCATAGCCTAGAACCATGTAAACAAGCCATAGCCTAGAACCATGTGAACAAGCATAGCCTAGAGCCATGTAAACAAGCATAGCCTAGAACCATGTAAATGAGCCATAGCCTAGAACCATGTAAACAAGCATAGCCTAGAACAATGTAAACAAGCATAGCCTAGAGCCATGTAAACAAGCATAGCCTAGAACCATGTAAACAAGCCATAGCCTAGAACAATGTAAACAAGCCATAGCCTAGAACAATGTAAACAAGCCATAGCCTAGAACCATGTAAACAAGCCATAGCCGAGAACCATGTAAACAAGCATAGCCTAGAACAATGTAAACAAGCATAGCCTAGAGCCATGTAAACAAGCATAGCCTAGAACCATGTAAACAAGCCATAGCCTAGAACAATGTAAACAAGCCATAGCCTAGAGCCATGTAAACAAGCCATAGCCTAGAACAATGTAAACAAGCCATAGCCTAGAACCATGTAAACAAGCCATAGCCTAGAACAATGTAAACAAGCCATAGCCTAGAGCCATGTAAACAAGCATAGCCTAGAGCCATGTAAACAAGCATAGCCTAGAACCATGTAAACAAGCCATAGCCTAGAACAATGTAAACAAGCCATAGCCTAGAACCATGTAAACAAGCCATAGCCTAGAACAATGTAAACAAGCCATAGCCTAGAACCATGTAAACAAGCCATAGCCTAGAGCCATGTAAACAAGCCATAGCCTAGAACCATGTAAACAAGCCATAGCCTAGAACAATGTAAACAAGCCATAGCCTAGAACAATGTAAACAAGCCATAGCCTAGATCCATGTAAACAAGCATAGCCTAGAACCATGTAAACAAGCATAGCCTAGAGCCATGTAAACGAGCCATAGCCTAGAACAATGTAAACAAGCCATAGCCTAGAGCCATGTAAACAAGCATAGCCTAGAGCCATGTGAACAAGCATAGCCTAGAACCATGTAAACAAGCCATAGCCTAGAGCCATGTAAACGAGCCATAGCCTAGAACAATGTAAACAAGCCATAGCCTAGAGCCATGTAAACAAGCCATAGCCTAGAGCCATGTAAACGAGCCATAGCCTAGAACAATGTAAACGAGCCATAGCCTAGAACCATGTAAACGAGCCATAGCCTAGAACCATGTGAACAAGCCATAGCCGAGAACCATGTAAACAAGCATAGCCTAGAACAATGTAAACAAGCCATAGCCTAGAGCCATGTAAACAAGCCATAGCCTAGAACCATGTGAACAAGCCATAGCCTAGAACCATGTGAACAAGCCATAGCCGAGAACCATGTAAACAAGCCATAGCCTAGAACAATGTAAACAAGCATAGCCTAGAACCATGTGAACAAGCATAGCCTAGAGCCATGTAAACAAGCATAGCCTAGAACAATGTAAACAAGCCATAGCCTAGAGCCATGTAAACAAGCCATAGCCTAGAACAATGTAAACAAGCCATAGCCTAGAACAATGTAAACAAGCCATAGCCTAGAACTATGTAAACGAGCCATAGCCTAGAGCCATGTAAACGAGCCATAGCCTAGACCCATGTAAACAAGCATAGCCTAGAGCCATGTAAACAAGCCATAGCCTAGAGCTTTCTTCACATCAGCACCTTTGGTGACTATCATTGATCAGGAACTGAACTCAACACAAACTACAAGAGTAGGTCCGAAGCTGGGTATTCTGTCATGAGTAACTCACCTCATGATTCCCAAAGCATGTCGGCTATCTACCTTGCAAATGTCAGGAATGTCATCGAATATCTACCATTTGTCTGAAGGAGTGAGCCACGATAAACATTCATGCACTTAATATGAGGGCAAAACTTGATTGGCATTTCAACTAATAGTTTCAACATTCACTCACTCTGCAACCTGCAGAGTAGCAGCAGTGTGTGCTGTCTAGATACATTGCAGCAACTCACCAATGCTCCTCCAACAGTACGTTCCAAATCTGTGACCTCTATCACCTGAAATGTCAAAGGGGCAGCTGCATGGGAAGCGTACTTCAGTTAAGTCCTGAGTAGATTATAATGATCGAAAGAAAGTGACAATTGTAGGTTTTTAATCTATATTGCATCCAGCCCTTATAACAACTTGGATGAATTGAGAACACAATTGAAAATAACTGTGCCTGATATGATAGCCAATTCAGAAAACTTGCTCTGCCCACCAGGAGCTTTTCCAAAGGTTGCAGGAAAACCTAATTGAGTGGGAGGGAAAGATTCCCTTTCCAACAGTGAGTTAAAGTTCTGCTGTTGAGTTCTTGACTTTTCAGGCAGGTCAGCTTTCTGATCTAAGCATTTGACAGTTGAGAAACCACAATTCTGCATTCCCCCCCACCCAGGACCCATTCATATCCAGGTTTAGTGTATAGGGCAGAGAGTTAACAGCAAGGCTCATGTTTACAAACTGTCAGTGATTAATGACAATCCACACACTCATTATTTCCCAGATCTAAGAAATAAATGACACCACAGTGACTGAAATTGAACCATAGAAGTAAATCACCTCCTGCCAGAGCATTGTGTATTTTCTCCCCACAGAATTGAACGTTACAATCAAAAATTGACAATCAGTTATGAACAGTCCATTTTGTAAAGATGAGCAGCAATGCCTAGTGACTGATAGAATGGATCACTTAAAAGTATTTCTTTGTCACAGGACAATCACCTTGATAAATTCTTCGCTCTGTGCCACACCCTGGAAGGCCAGGTGACATTTCCATGTTGGATACTGGATCAAAAGATAACAGAAAATGAACTGGAGCATGAGCTGAAATTGAGTATAATCTCACTGCCATCAGCTCGGCTTGAACCATTGGTCCTGTTTCTGCACCAGATCATGGATAAGCTTTTCCAGCTGACAATCCAGCCCATTGTTGTCGCAGGCCAGACAGGTAAGTCTGAACAGGAAGCACCACTGATATATATTGCCCATCTTTCAAATCCGATTGATTGACATTTACCTCATGTTCTAATGGTTGCAGATGTAAATTTGTTGCCTAGTTAACCCACTGAAATCTTTGTATTGTTTCCTGAATTCTCATCCTTATTTTCAACTTTATTTGCTCACATTACTTATCTCTGAAACCCCCTCCATCCCTAAAGCTCTGTGATTGGTTGCAATCCTCCAGTTCTGGCCTCTTGCCTAGCCCCTATAAAAGTTACTTCAGCTTTCAGCTGCTTAGATCTAAAGATTGGAGTCCCTCACTAAACCTTTCCCACCAGCTCTCCTCCATTGCAAAGTTCCTTAAAATTTACCTTTCTGGTCATAAAGGTAAAGTCACCATAGTCCTCCCAGACCATAAAGCTGTTTTCTCATCAGGGAGAGGCGACTGGTGATGGTTTAAGCTGAGGGTCACTATGCCTCAGGCGAGGGGAGAGCTTGAGAAGGAGAGTTCTTCATGGTAATCTCAGCCGGTGATGGGAATTGAACCCATGCTGGTGGTGTCAGTCTGCTTGTGGTCACCTGTCTGAAGTTCTCCGTCTGTGACTCAGTGCCCGATTTTGTTTGAAAATGGTTTTATGAAGCATTGTGGGACATTTTACTGCATTAACAGTACTATCTAAATGCGAATTGTCTTTGTTGCCAATAATGAGTAGATGTGTGAGCTAACACCCTGCATTTATGTATACGAGAGGATAAAAAAAAACTTTATAAAAACTTGTATTTGTGGAAGATAACACATAATTTTATTGGACAGTATTGAATAATATTAATGATTTTGAGATTCCGGTGTTGGACTGGGGTGTACAAAGTTAAAAATCACACAACATCAAGTAATAATCCAACAGGTTTAAACCGGTTTGTCTCATTCTGTCAAAGATATTTTTTCATCTTTTAACTTGGAACATAGAATGTTACAGCACAGTACAGGCCCTTCGGCTCTCGATGTTGCGCCAATCTTTGACATTAATCTGATGCCCATCTAACCTACACCGTTACATTATTATCCATATGTATGTCCAATGCCCATTTAAATGCCCTTAACATTGACGAGTCTACTACTGTTGCAGGCAGGCCGTTCTACACCCCTACTACTCTCTGAGTAAAGAAACCACCCCTAATATCTGTTCTAAATCTACCACCCATTAATTTAAAGCTAAGTCCCAGATCAGATCCGTGGGTGGCACGGTGGCACAGTGGTTGGCACTGCTGCCTCACAGCGCCTGAGACCCGGGTTCAATTCCCGCCTCAGGCGACTGACTGTGTGGAGTTTGCACGTTCTCCCCGTGTCTGCGTGGGTTTCCTCCGGGTGCTCCGGTTTCCTCCCACAGTCCAAAGATGTGCAGGTCAGGTGAATTGGCCATGCTAAATTGCCCGTAGTGTTAGGTAAGGGGTAAATGTAGGGGTATGGGTGGGTTTCGCTTCGGCGGGTCGGTGTGGACTTGTTGGGCCGAAGGGCCTGTTTCCACACTGTAATGTAATCTAATCTAAGTCCCCTCGTGTTTGGCTTCACCATCTGAGGATAAAGCCTCTCACTCTCCACCCTGTCTAACTCTCAAATTATCTTATAGGTCTCGATTAAGTCACCTCTCAACATTCTGCTCTCCAATGAAAACAGCCTCAATTTCCTCAGCCTTTCCTCATAAGACCTTCCTTCCATACCAGGTCACATCCTAGTAAATCTCCTCTGAACCCTTTCCAAACCTTTTTTGAACACCATGGTGTCTGTCTGAGAGGTGGGGGGGCTTTGCACTGCCAGCTGTGAGCCACCTCCAGCCGAGTCTGTACCCGCCAGCTCCGTGACATCCTCGTTCATGGGACAGATTGGACATTCACCTCCCCACCCTGCACCTATAGTCAGCATCTGACCTCCAGAATTGGTCATCTGACTCTTGATTAAATGAACAGAGACAGTGGCAGCAATCAGAACTACAAGTTTCCTTTCTGCCTTCCTTACCTTACAAAAAGACACAAAATCCAATCCCAAGTTTATTGTCACAACTTTTATATTGACATACAATGACGCAGGGTTCCTGTCAATGTAAGTTGAGGCTAATGGTATCCATCATTCTTTATGAACAAATGGTATTACCAATTCAAGCAAAGGGCAGATGTAAAGTTGAACAATGAAATCCAGACATGACTGTCTGAGATCCACCACTGCAGTGTTACTTTTGTAAATCTCTCTGCCTGGTTCACCACTGAAACACATTACTGTGGAACTTGTGAGGTGAGTACAAACTGAACTCTGCATAGAAAGTTATACTTTGTTCACCCAAGTATGATCTTAATGACATGGACAATGTGAATTACACTTAAATTGGCTGGCATTGACAAATAACTTTTCAAATATTAAATAAAAACAGAAATGGCTGGTGAAACTCAAAAGGTCTGGCAGCATCTGTAAAGGTGAAAGCAGGGTTAATGTTTCAAGCCTGATGACTCTTCATACAAACTGATGCCAGAACTGCTGAATTTCTCCAGCAATTTCTACATTTGTTTATTTTGTTTATTTTCCTTCATATTTTAAATTGATGGATGTTACCTATCCTTCTTTCCATCTTTATTTCCCTTTCTGAACCTGATTTGAGATTGAATTCAACCACTCTAATTGAGACTTCTTCCCCTGTCCTTGCACCATTAATTTCATAATTTAACATTCCAGTTGGTTAAGGGAATGTACAATTCCTGTTCTGTTCATTCATGATCCAGATGCCCTGTGACCCTCACTATAACATTTTCACTTTGGGAAGTCTGCCCAAAAAATTAAATGGTTTAAAATCTTTTGAATGAATGAGCTCACTGCTTGTTTTCAAGAGGCTTATATAGAATTCCGCACTGGTGCCTCAGTCCAAGAGAGTTACTCCGTGAATTTTACCATTTAGAGTCATAGAGTCATCGAAATTCATTCAAAAGATTTTAAACTATTTAATTTTTAATCATTAAGAACAAAAAAGAACAAAGAAAATTCCAGCAGAGGAACAGGCCCTTCGCCCCCTCCAAGCCTGTGCCAATCCAGATCCTCAATCTAAACCTGTCACCTATTTTCTAAGGATCTGTATCCTTAATTTATGAACATATCACAATTCTCCAGACCTGTCTTTTGTTCAATCGGAAATGGCAAATTATTACAGTTCTAATTATCACGTCTCATTGATTCAAACACTCCTCATTGTTCATTTGCAGCCAATCTTGCCCAACTCACATTTGAGTCGGTTGTGTCAATAGTGAACAGCCTTCATAACAGCCCTGACCTCAGCAAAGATCAGCATGGACGCAATTGCCTCCTCATGTCTTATGTCCACTACGTATTTCGCCTGCCAGATATTCAGAAAGAGTTGGCAAAAGGAGGTAAGTGTCTGTTTAAAAAAAAAAGGACATGAGATAGCTTTGGCAAATAGAGTTAAGGAGAATCCAAAGGGTTTTTTACAAACATATTGAGGACAAAAGGGTAACTAGAGAGAGAATAGGGCCCCTCAAAGATCAGCAAGGTGGCCTTTGTATGGAGCCGCAGGAAATGTGGGAGATACTAAACAAGTATTTTGCATCAGTGTTTATAGTTGAAAAGGATATGGAAGATATAGAATGTAGGGAAATAGATGGTGACATCTTGAAAAATATCCATATTACAGAGAAGGAAGTACTGGATGTCTTGAAATGCTTAAAAGTGGATAAATCCCCAGGACCTGATCAGGTGTACCCTAGAACTCTGTGGGAAGCTAGAGAAGTGACTGCTGGGCCCCTTGCTGAGGTATTTGTATCATTGATAGTCACAGGTGAGGTGCCAGAAAAGTGGTGCCACTGTTTGTGAAGAGTGGTAAGGACAAGCCAGGGAACTATAGACCAGTAAGCCTGGTGGTGGTGGGCAAGAGGTTGGAGGGAATCCTGAGGGACAGGATGTACATGTATTTGGAAAGGAGAAAGTGAGGGCTGCAGATGCTGGAGATCAGAGCTGAAAATGTGTTGCTGGAAAAGCGCAGCAGGTCAGGCAGCATCCAAGGAACAGGAGAATCGACGTTTCGGGCATAAGCCCTTCTTCAGGAAAGACAAGGACCGATTAGGGATAGTCAACATGGCTTTGTGTGTGGGAAATCATGTCTCACAAACTTGAATGAGTTTTTTGAAGAAGTAGCAAAGAGAATTGATGAGGGCAGAGCAGTAGATGTGATCTATATGGACTTCAGTAAGGTATTCGAGAGACTGGTTAGCAAGGTTAGATCACATTGAATACAGGAAGAGCTAGCAATTTGGATACAGAACTGGCTCAAAGGTAGAAGACAGAGGGTGGTGGTTTTTCAGACTGGAGGTCTGTGACCAATGGAGTGCCACAAGGATCAGTGCTGGGTCCACGACTTTTCATCATTTATATAAATGATTTGGATGTGAGCATAAGAGGCATAGTTAGGAGGTTTGAGAATGACACCAAAGTTGGAGATATAGCGGACAGTGAATAAGGTTACCACAGATTACAATGAGATCTTTATCAGATAGGCCAATGGGCTGAGGAGTGGCAGATGGAATTTAATTCAGATAAATGCGAGGTGCTGCATTTTGGGAAAGCAAATCTTAGCAGGACTTATATACTTAATGGTAAGGTCCTAGGGAGTGTTGCTGAATAAAGAGACCTTGGAGTGCAGGTTAATAGCTCCTTGAAAGTGGAGTCGCAGGTAAATAGGATAGTGAAGAAGGCGTTTGGTATGTTTTCCTTTATTGGTCAAAGTATTGAGTACAGGAGTTTGGAGGTCATGTTGCGGCTGTACAGGACATTGGTTAGGCCACTGTTGGAATATTGCATGCAATTCTGGTCTCCTTCCTATCAGAAGGATGTTGTGAAATTTGAAAGAGTTCAGAAAAGGTTTACAAGGATTTTGCCAGGGTTGAGGAATTTGAGCTGAATAGGCTGGGGCTGTCTTCCCTGGAGCGTTGGAGGCTGAGGGGTGACCTTATAGAGGTTTACAAAATCATGAGGGGCATGGATAGGATAAATAGACAAAGTCTCTTCCCTGGGATGGGTAAGTCCAGAACTAGAGGGCATAGGTTTAGGGTGAGGGGGGGAAAGATATAAAAGAGACCTAAGGGGCAACGTTTTCACGCAGAGCATGGTACGTGTATGGAATGAACTGCCAGAGGAAGTGGTGGAGGCTGGTACAATTGCAACATCCAAAAGGCATCTGGATGGATTTATGAATAGGAAGGGTTAGGAGGGATATGGGCCGGGTGCTGGCAGTGGAATTAGATTGGGTTGGGATATCTGGTCGGCATGGACGAGTTGGACCAATGGGTCTGTTCCCATGCTGTACATCTCTATGACTCTATTCTCCAAGTATTAAAAATTATTCAAGTTGACCTTTGTGGAGTGTGCAAGGTGGACTGCAGAATCACGTGGGAGAGCATGCATCTGACTCGCTGAAGCAGAAAAACTCCCCACAATACAGATCCCACATGAAGGCACCACAGAACACTAGCTGGCTAGCAGTAGGCAGGCATGTTCAAGAATGATTTAACTCCAAGTGTACCTGTGTTTACCAGGACTCCTTGTGGCTCAGGGATTAAACAAGATCCACTGGAGAGAGTCCCATGCTTTCAGAAAGCCTCCCAGAAGATCCTGTTGGGATGTCCAACTGAGAAACTTGGCATCAGCCCCTCCAGCCTGTCCCACCATTCATGGAGATCATGGCTGATCTGTGGTCCAACTGCATATACCTGCCATTGGCCCATAACTCTTAATACCTTTGCTTAACAAATATTTATCTGTCTCACATTTAAACTTAGCAACTGATCTAGCATCAACTGCTATTGTGAAAGAGAGTTCCAAACCTCTCCCAACCTCTTTTTGTGTGGAAGTGCTTCCTAACATCTCTCCTGTTGGCCCTCATTCTCAGACTATGCCCCTAGTTCCAGAATCTCTAACTGGTGGAAATAGTTTCTCTTTATGAACTCTGTCTTCCTGTTAATATCCTGAAGACGTTGATCAGACCACTCCTTAACCTTCTAAATTCTAGAGAAAATCAACATAATATATGTAATCTGCCCTCATGACTTAACCCCAAAAGACCAGGTATTGGTTCTTGTAATATCTAGGCCACATTTAAAAACACTAATGAAATGTTTCCCAATGCAATTTGCTGGTTGGGGAGAACACAGAATCTGCAACTCCTATACTAATATCACAAGGTGAAACATTTATAGTGCAAACACATGCTATACATAAATTACATTCAGAGTATGACCATCTTTATAGCTTGGAGAAAATGAGGACTGCAGATGCTGGAGATCAGAGTCAAAAAGTATGGTGCTGGAAAAGCACAACTGGTCCGGCAGCATCCGAGGAGCAGGAGAGTCGATGTTTTGGGCAAGAGACCTTCATCAGGAATGAGGAGTGGCCCAAGGGGGCTGAGAGATATATGGGAGGGAGTAGGGCTGGGATGAAGGGGGTGGGGCTGGGGGAAGGTAGCTGGGAATGCGATAGGTAGTTGAAGAAATGGGTGAGGTGATAGGTCGGAGAGGAGGGTGGAGCGGATAGGTGGAAAGGAAGATGGACAGGTCAGACAGTTGAAGAGGGTGGTGCTGAGTTGGTAGGTTGGGTCTGTGATGGGGTGGGGGGAGGGGAGATGAGGAAACTGGTGATATCGACTTTGATGCTGTGTGGTTGGAGGGTCCCAAGGCAGGTGGGGCGTTCTTCCTCCAGGCGTCGGGTGGTTAGGATTTGGTGGTTGAGGAGGCCCAGGACTCGCATGTCCTTGGCCTTTATCTCTGAGCAGCTCCCCTTCCAACCCATTCCTGATGAAGAGCGTATGCCCGAAACGTCGACTTGGATGCTGCCTGACCTGCTGTGCTTTTCCAGTACCACACTCTCGACTCTAATCTCCAACATCTGCAGGGCTCACTTTCTCCTAGTCATTGTTTGTTAACAGTACATTTAAGTGGTGCTGCATCAATTACAGAGAATTCTAATCCAGTGAAGTTTTGTTGAGTCAACTATGTTTTGTGGAAGTGACTGACAGTTTCATTCTATTAAAATTATTATGGCCAAATTCCAGAAAGTGGCAGATCTAAACCATACAGTCTGAATAGTTGTGTTTCACCATTAGAGGATGCTCAAGTTCAGTTCAAGAAGTTGGATCGACCCACAGCTGAAATGTGATGCTGACTGAAAATTCTGCACAGCCACTTTGGAGGGAGGCAGACTAATACTGGTGGAGGCTGCCAGTTTTTTTTTGTGTGAAATGCTTTTCTTCTTGCCTTTTGTGTTTGAAACAATATGAAACTTGTGTGAAGTCATCACCAATTTATTCCATTCTGTACCCCTGCTGCAAAACAGGGTTGATGGATAGATGTAAAACAAAGGGTTTTAATTTGTAATTCTTGTGTCATTTCTTGAGAAAATAACAATTATTAGGAAAAGTGGGCATTCAGTTCTTTTCCAGTGTTTAGCTTTTAATTGTTTGCAGCTCAGAGTTCGCAGAGCCATGTCTGAAAGCAGTCCTTCTGACTGGTACTACATGTATGTGACAGTGCTAACTGGTACATGAGACAAATATCGTGTAAAGCCAACTTGGCACTGCAACAACACTCTACAAAAATTCTGTCCATTCTACATAACAATGAAGTTCTTGTTAGATATTTCAATCCCCACAGGTTCAGGAATGAGTACTTTGTGTGTGTATGTTTGGACCCAACCCTGGTTTTGTTCTTTGTAATTCACCCAGGTATAACTGAACTGTACTGAATATTTGCGCTAACATAGACTTTTCTTTAGTTTCAGCAGCACCTCCAATTTTACCAGAGAGCCGTTATTATACTGTGGGGCGTTCCAGTGCAGCTCATGTGGGATCCAGATTGTTACAATCCCGCATCATGAGTAGCAGCAATCCTGATATTGCTGGCACTCAGGCATTAGCTGATGAAGAAATTAAAAATGCCATGTCCTCAAAGGTATGGTACCAAGACTCGGAAAACTTTTATTTTTGGAAATCAGCTTTTTCTTTAAAGAAATAAACACAAAGGAATGGAGATCAAACTGTGATCCCAATACTGTTTAGTCCAGACTCGGGAATCATCTCAGCATTTACTTCTATTCCAGTCTGACCACTGGTTTCTGGTGTTTCCACACAATTGCCAAAATATTTAACTATCTCCACTTCAGGGTCCCTAGTGCTTTCTCGAAAGTTGGAAAATATAACATTGGTGAGAAAACAAGTGATATGGAATTTTATTTGTAACCTATATTCTGTAAACTGAGCCCACGTGGCCATGTTTCTCAGACACCTCATTCCCCTGGTCAATCTTGTGGATTTCTATTTCCAGAAAATTGGGAAGAAAACTTGGGGGAAGAAACTGGCATTCAGTGTTTCCTTTTTTATGGTATAAGGTATAGCAATTTAGCACCGAGCACTCAGTTTGCACAAATGTTGGTGTCAGCTCCATTGACTCCGAGATGTTTAAATCTCTCTCCAGGCCGGAGCACAGCAGGGATGCTCAGCAGGCCAGGAGTAAAGATAGCTCTTTACCTCGTTTAAATACAAAAGACTTTAATGTTAACTATTACCTTATTTCTTTTTTTTTACTTATTCTATGAAATAATGCTTAACTTTCTAACTCTGTTTCTCTTACTACTCTGTACCTACGTGTTTTTGTACCTGGGTACTTTGCTACCTAAGATGGCACCATGTGTAGTGATGTTATACAGATTTCACTGTACTCCTGTTCTTATGTAACTTGAGTACACGTGACAATAAACCTAATTCTAATTCCAAAATGTTGGTGCTCCCGCCAAATCTCTGGCAATTACTTATTAAACATTCAGAGTCAAGACAATGGGCCCTCTGATGGACCCACTCTATGAAATTTGTTCCTGATAAGCAGGACAGATATTGGACCTAGCTGAAAATGTGTTGCTGGAAAAGCACAGCAGGTCAGGCAGCATCCAAGGAGCAGGAGAATTGACATTTCGGGCATGAGCCCTTCTTCAGGAATGAGGAAAGTGTGTCCAGCAGGCTAAGATAAAAGGTAGAGAGGAGGGACTTGGGGGAGGGGCGTTGGAAATGCGATAGGTGGAAGGAGGTTAATGTGATAGGCCGGAGTGGGGGTAGGCGCGGAGAGGTCAGGAAGAAGATTGCAGGTTAGGAAGGTGGTGCTGAGTTCGAGGGTTGGGACTGAGACAAGGTGGGGGGAGGGGAAATGAGGAAACTGGAGAAATCTGAGTTCATCCCTTGTGGTTGGAGGGTTCCATTTGTGGCAGAAATGACGACGGATGATACGCCAACCTCCATGTACATCGTATCGTCCGTCATCATTTCTGCCACCTCCAAATGGACCCCACCACCAGGGATATATTTCCCTCCCCTCCACTATCAGCATGCCAAAAAGACCACTCCCTCCGTGATTCCCTCATCAGGTCCACACCCCCCACCAACCCAACCTCCACTCCCGGCACCTTCCCCTGCAACTGCAAGAAATGCAAAACTTGCGCCCACACCTCCCCCCTCACTTCCCTCCAAGGCCCCAAGGGATACTTCCATATCCGCCACAAATTCACCTGCACCTCCACACACATCATTTACTGCATCCGCTGCACCCGATGTGGCCTCCTCTATATTGGGGAGACAGGCCGCCTACTTGCGGAACGTTTCAGAGAACACCTCTGGGACACCCGCACCAACCAACCCAACCACCCCGTGGCTCAACACTTCAACTCCCCCTCCCACTCCACAAAGGACATGCAGGTCCTTGGACTCCTCCATCACCAGACCATACCAACATGACGGCTGGAGGAAGAGCGCCTCATCTTCCGCCTAGGAACACTCCAACCACAAGGGATGAACTCAGATTTTTCCAGTTTCCTCATTTCCCCTCCCCCCACCTTGTCTCAGTCCCAACCCTCAAACTCAGCACCACCTTCCTAACCTTCTTCCTGACCTCTCTGCCCCCACCCCCACTCCGGCCTATCACCTTCACCTTAACCTCCTTCCACCTATCGTATTCCCAACGCCCCTCCCCTAGTCCCTCCCCCCTACCTTTTATCTCAGCCTGCTTGGCACACTTTCCTCATTCCTGAAGAAGGGCTCATGCCCGAAACGTCGATTCTCCTGCTCCTTGGATGCTGCCTGACCTGCTGCGCTTTTCCAGCAACACATTTTCAGCTCTGATCTCCAGCATCTGCAGTCCTCACTTTCTCCCAGATATTGGATCTATCCTATTAAGGATTCTTCAATAATCCTCATGCCCATTAAGTACAGGGAGTTTATTTTCATTTTTATGGCAATAGTTTCTATGGTGGCTGATTGAGCTCCCATTAACTCTCCAGCCTCAGTTTCTATGGTGGCTGGTTGAGCTCCCATTAACTCTCCAGCCTCAGGGATATGTTCTTCTATTGCCTGCTTCTGCCCTCCCTAGCAACATAAAAACAGAAGAGAGGTTGCTTTTCCCTTAAATCTGCTCAGCCATTCAGAAAGATCCAGGCTTATCTGCATTTATAAGCTTTGCTTCATATTCCTCACTGCCTTCAGCAGGTGTTTAAATATCTCTGATTCATTTGAGCTGGCATCAATTGCTTTTTACAGCAGAAATTTCTGAACCTCTGCCAGGTGTAGGGCTGAATCTTGTAGGGATGATTAGGCAGGCCACAGGAAGGCAGTGTCGCTTCTTTACATGAGACTCACCTTATCTTGTTCCCCTGATGAAGTTGACAGGCCAGCAGTGGACCTTACCCCGAGGCAGGCTCCTGTCAACTGAGAGCCAGTGGCCAGTCCATGGCTGACGGTACCACCATTCTCTCTCTCTCTCTCTCCCTCTCTCTCCCTCCCCCTCCCCCATCTCTCTCACCCCCCCGCCTCTCCTCCCCTCTCTCTCTCCCCTCTCTCTCTCCCTCTCTCTCTCCCCCTCTCTCCCTCTGTCTCCCCCCTTTCTCTCTATGGATGCTGCCAGACCTGCTCAATTTATGCACAACTCGCAGTTTCTTTTTCCACTTTCCAGTTTGCTTCCTTATGCAACATTGCTTTTCTCATTTTCAACCCAATTCTATTCATTCCACATGCCCTTTACTTCCCTCTTTTTCTTCTAGAATCTTATTAACAGTGAGCATCTCAGACAAGGGAGTACCATTACCCCTTGATACTCAGTGACAGGACCATTGCCAACTAGTATCATCTTGGGGGTTATCATTGACCAGAAACTGAACAAAAGCCTAAGACTGCAGCATGATATTGATGGGCTGGTCAGATGGGCAGAGCAGAGGCAAATAGAGTTTAATCCTGAAAAGTTTGAGGTGATGCATTTTTGGAGACAGACCAAGGCAAGGAAGTACACGATAAATGATGGAACCCTAGAAAATACAGAGGATCAGTGGGACGTTGGTGTGTGTGTCCATAGGTCCTTGAAGGATGCAAGACAGATGGATCAGACAATATTTGAAATAGTTGCTGTTATTAGTCAAGGTATTGCATACAAGATAAAGGAGATTGTGATGGAGCTGTATAAGATGTTAGTTAGACCACATCTGGGAGACTGTGCATAGTTCTGGTCACCACCATATAAGAGGGTTAGGATTGGACCAGAGAGAGAGCAGAGGAGATTCACCATGATGTTGTCAGGGCTGGAGCATTTCAGCAATGGGGAGAGGTTTGAGAGGCAGGAGGTGTTTTCCTTAGAGCACAGAAGGCCAACAGGGGACCTGACTGAGGTGTACAGATTTTGAAGGGCAGATCCTTTAGTGGGTTTAATAACCAGAGGACATAGATTTAAGTAAAAGACAGAGGTTTAGAAGGATTGAAGAAAGAACTCAGTGAGTGGTGGACATCTGGAAATCTCTGCCTGAAAGGTGACACCCCAATATTGAAGTAGTGAATAAATCATCGTTTAAGCACCATAGCTCACAAGGCTATGGGCCAAGTGCTGGAAAATGGGAGTGGAGTAGGTGGGTGCTTGATGATTGTCATGGATACAATAGGCTACCATGGATGTTGAGGCACTGTAAAATCCCATGACCCTATTACTGTGACTCCCCCTTCTCCTTTAGGCCTTTCGCCTTCCAAAACTCACCCGAATGTCTTCTTTTTTGGCCCAGCCTTTTTTTTATTATTTTCTTACATCTCTGAAACACCACAAGAGGTTTTTCTATGTAGAGGTACTGTATAACTGAAAGCCTTTTTTGTTATATTATGCTAATCCTGTACTTTGAATTATTGACTTATTTTAAAAATTCTTATACTGCAGAGATAATTGATAACTGTGTGTTTGGACAAATGTGCAGAGCTGCAGGGGGAGTGACACAAGGTGAATTGCAGCTTCAGAGTCTCGCACAGACATGACTGGATGAATTGCCCTCCTTCTGCACTATAACCATTATAAGATTTTAGGTGCTAATAACCATCACCCTGTCTGCTCAATTATTTTGTCGTGGACCTTTTACTGTAGGGAATGGATCGAAGCGGTGTGCGGATGTCTTCCTACGTCGAAGTCAGCAGCTATTTCCACAACGCTAGCTCAGTTGGACGATCATCAACCAGAAAGGTAGACTGCCACAAAGCACCAGGAGATGTTTGTTGCACCTGCCAGCACAGCACTTTCAAACCAAACACAAAATATTTATTTACGTATATCAGGTTCAGCTTTAGCTACTCAATGTAAAATGTCAACTCATTATACACTTTGAATCTTCAATGAACATTGCACCTTTTTTTGATGAGGCCTTTCATTAAGGTTCTTGACACAAAATGCACGTCAGCAATGGTTAGTGCTGCACAAATCGACTACATTTTACACCAAAGGGAAACAACTCGTTTTTAATTATGAATCATGCATACTTAAACGTGATCAATTTCAAGCCCCAAAGGAAATACGCATGAGGAATGTGTACAGAAATAATTATGATGGTTCCAAATAACAAGGTACGCACGCACACACACACACACACACACACGTTACATTTACTACTCACCTGGTTTAATAGCTAAAGTACTTTGAAACATGACTTCCACTTGAGAATTTGATTTCTACCAAGTAACCCATTTCAATTATTGGACAAGACTGTACACGTTTGATTAGTAATCATAACAATTTGTAAGTATATGTGAGCTAATGAATTTTATTGACTCTCCTTTTCCATCTCAGTACCATTCTCCACCTGCTTGCAATAAGAATAGTGAAGGAGTTAATGTGAGGCAGCCACTTGAACTGAAAGGTGACAACTGATCCACTGGGCCTTGCTTCCCCAGCATGTGGAAGTGCCTGGCTGCTGCCTGAATATTCCACGTAGCCATGTAGCTGAGATTGATCATGGAGCCATTGGGGCAATAAAGGCATTACCTCAAGAGCCATTGCATATACCATTCAACATACTGAGCAAACATGCTGTCCTTTTGGAACACTTAGTGCAGTAGATTGTTTCCATCTCACTAAAGTTTCAGGAAATGTACATTTTCAGCTCATTCTAGTCAGAGAGTCATACAGCACAGAAACAGACCCTTCAGTCCAACTCATCCATGCCAACTAGATTTCCCAACTAAACTATTCCCATTTGTGTTTGGCCTATATCCCACTGAATGTTACCTATTCATGTACTGTCCAAAAGTCTTTTAAACATTGTAACTGTACCTACATCCAAATGTTCTCTGGCAGTTCATCGCACACACAAACCACCTTCTGAGTGAAAAGGTTACCCCGAAGGTCCCTTTTAAATCTTGCTCCTCTCACCTTCAAATTATGCCCTCTAGTTTTCAACTCCTCCACACTAGAGAAAAGACCTTTGCTATTCACCTTATCTCTGTCCCTTATGATTTTATAAATTTCCATAAGGTCATTCCTCAACCTCCTACACTTCATCTCCAATTTTAATGAACAATCTCTCTCAAAATAATCAACATGTAACAGATCACAAATTAATTTATTTTATTTTTGGTTTATTTATATTTAACAAGAATCTTCCCTGCTGCATTGCACTGTTTCTTCTTCATGTAAAGTGTCTGCACTAATTACATATTCTTTGCTATTGCATGCAGTTCTGGTCTGCTTACTTGAGGAGGGATGTAGTTACATTTGAAGGCAGTCCTGAGGAGGTTTCACGAGATTGATTCCAGAGGGTCTTATGAAGAGAGATTGAGAAATTTTGGCCTCTACTCTCTGGAGATTAGAAGAATGAGAGGAGATCTAAGTCAGATGCAAAGGGGGATTGACAGAGTAAATGTTGAAAAGATGCTTTCTGATGTGGAACAATCCAGAACAAATCTTGGGATAAGGGGTAACGGATTTGAAACAGAGATGAGGAGAAATTAAGTCTCTCAAAATATCGAGAATCTGTGGAATTCACTACCCAAGAGTATGGTGAATGCCGGGACATTGAGTAAATTTAAGGAGGACAGAGAGAGATGTTTAATTAGTAATGGGTTGAAGGGTTGTGGAGACTGAGCAGGCAAGTGATGTTGAGAGCAAATGAGGTCAGCCATGATCGTATTGAATGGCAGAGCAAATGTGAAGGGCTGAATCATCTACTCCTGATTCTTATGTTCTTCGAGTTTATTCGATAATATTGTGCACACTGTCCCCTAATCATTTACAACCTAATGTCATATTATAAATAACCAACCATTCTGTAGATTTGTCATTCTTTTTCATCTTGATTGCCATCTTCCGATGTTTTCTGTTCCAAATTCAACTGCTAGAATGTCCAGCAAATGTTACGAGATAGAGAAAAATAGAAAGAATGGTTGTATGAAAAGAGAACATGCGAGAAATAGTCAGCAGGTCAGACAGTTTCTGTGGAGAGTGTAACAGAATTAATATTTCAGACTGTTGAACTTTCATCAGAACCAGAAGTAGTTAAAGATGTAACTGATTGTAAGCAAGTACAAAGGCAGGGAAATTGGAAACGAGGGGAAGAAAAATCAATTGTGAGAGAGAGTGGGAGGCAGGCAAGATGGAAGGAAGGAAGGGGGTGAATGGGGCAAGACAAAAGTGGATAGTGTTAGATAGGTATTTAATGAAATTATCAAAGGTCTGGGATGAATGACAAATATTAGGGTTGTTGTGACATGTGAGCATGTTCTATTCTGAGAAACAGTTCAAGAAAATGTTGGTGATACAGTCCCATCAACCCCTTCACTAATGAGGTGATAGTTTACAAAGTCACCCTTGCGCTCCGCTCTCAGTGTTTAAACTACTACAACATTGTCTCCTGATATTCACTACATAAAATAGAGTGCATTTTAATCATACTTGCTATCTAAGAGCATCTTGATATCCTATTGAGGGAATGGGCTGGTACGCTGCATTGCTCTCTGTGTACATGTACTAAAACCACTAATTCAGAATTGAGCAGTGGTTACTCTCCTTTATTGTTTGTGTGGCAGTCTTCCTTTTGATTCCCAATGTTGTTAGTTTGCTTTAATCTTGTTCTCTTTCCCCACAGATTAATGATCTTCCCTTCCCTTCCTTTATGTGCACCTCTTGTTGAAGGCAAATGTTGAATATTAATAGTTGGTACATGTTACAAAAGGACAAGATTTATAGTTCCAACCATACTGCTGAACTCATTTCCTTTTGTTAATACTTTAGGAAAAGGCCAGTTGTTAGATATGCTGCATTTACTGTCATGCTACATCTTTGTCATCAAAACAACAATCAAACCAAATAACCTGAGCATTTCAGTTTGAGCAGTTTCCATCACACCTTCTATAAAAGGTTAATGCCACTTTGTTTTGGGAGTTAATCAGAAGTCTAACTCCCATATTGCTCCTGTTCTATCATGGGCTTATTGCTTTATCCTTATAATAGTAATAGATGTGGCTTTTGGCACTCAGGTGGGATGAACAAACCACAGAGTTATTACATATGTTTCTTCAAGAAGCATTGAAATCAATGCTTGGGTGCAATTTTGGTTATTAGATGAGCTTCTACTAAGTTCAGAATCATCTTTCTGACCAGCCCTTCACCCTGAAACATTGGACTTTTTCTGAGCTTACCGTTGGTATAATGCCCATAGAGTTTGATTACTTTTTTGGAAAGTACAACTGTCAGAAATAAATTGATAGACAAAGATTTCACATTTTGAGACGTTCACTGTAACAAAGAAATTAAAATCATCATAGTTGAAACAGTAATTAACAGGTAACTAATGTAACCAAAAAGGAAAAGAGGTATGTTTAGCATTGACTAAATCATGCCTTGTGAATTGATTTTACTTTACACCATGGTTCTGGAAAATATGAAGCATTAAAGAAACAATTAATCCCAGGTCTTCAACTGATGTTCACCTCTTTATTCCACAACAGGTCAAAACTTCCAGTTTATAGACGTTCATTTCCCTTAAAGACTACCCAGTCTTTAAATATTCAAGAATCCCAACTGTTCCTTATGAACAGACGCTAAACCTTTAAAAGCACAAATAGTTTTCTCTGAATTTCCAAACCAGCTGTCGTTCTCCCACTCCACTCTTTTTTTGTGTGTGTGAAATAATATAAAATTATCACCCAGTGCATCAGTAGGTTTCTATTTGGGTTTCATTTGCATAGCAACTTTAAGTCACTGGGCTGTCCTCAAATTGAGGTGTTTACAATGAATTCCAATTATACTTTTTTTTCCATATTTTTAAGGTTTTTTTTGTATTAAAGGTACATTTTGAAACTTAATTGTCTTGTAAAGTTCAGCATTCATAACATTGCTCCAGAAAGCTGACCCCTCACCCCTGTTACAGCTGCTCAGTGGAACAGCCTGGCGACAAGCGACAGTATATCTGAGATATACAAATAGGCAGAGAGATGTAGGCCAGAAAACAATGTCCATCTTTTCTCCTGGTGGCTTTTTAATCCTTTTTATGTCAGCCTTTGCTTCATCAGAAGACACAGTAGCAGTCCCCAGGAAGTCCACCAGAATTTCTTGGCTTTGCAATAGAAGGCTGTCACACACTGTCGGGAATTTAACTAGGAATCTGCTCTGCCTCCATGACGGCCTACTAGCCAGATATCCAGGCTAGAGTTTTCAGAAGGGATGAAAGGATAACAAAGCCCTGTGTATAATTCCCAATATTGCTGTAGATCTACATGTTATTCACTGATAAACAGAGGCTCATTTGTGGGAACAACATGGACATCTCTTCACTGTGAGCCTGTGGGTAAACAAATGCGAACAATGTTTTATGTCTGTACAAATAGTTTGTAAATTACTGGAGTTTATAATTAAGATATTTTGGGAATGACTGGTAGAATTTTATTTTTTGGAAATCTTTTGTGATGTTTAATGCAGTTGTTGTATTTCATAAGGAAAATGAGAAATCCTACACTGATGACATAAAAGTTCAAGGAAGGTTCTGTGACAGTAGCTCAAACATAAATGGGAAACAGAAAATCTTAAAAAAAAACATATCTAAGCAAAGGCAAACATCCCTGGTGCCTTTTTGTAAAATTTTGCTTTCAATTATTATCCAGCAATTTCACGAAGAGCTGGCACTGCAGATGGTCGTCAGTACAGGAATGGTGAGAGAAAACGTCTTCAAATATGCCTGGTTCTTCTTTGAGCTTCTGGTAGGTCCACAGACAGTCATTGTGACCTATTTCACTTGATGTATTTTGACAAAGCTAGGTCATTTAGCTGCTTGTTTTGTTTTCTTTCTCAGATACTCAATCATTTTCCTTTCCTGTCTCTTGGGTTCACATCAATCGTTTCCATATACTTTCCATTTTGTCAGTTTCCACTTTGCGAATTCTAATACGATTTATGTCTATCTCAATATTTTATGTATTGTAAACCCAGCCTGGTCAACCCCCTTCTCATGGTCAGTCTACTTATTCCAAGCATCCAAGTGGTAATCCTCCTGTGATCTTTCTGAGAAACCTTTTGTGATCTCTGAACTATGGCCTGGTTTGCTGATGTATAATTGATTGAAATTAAAAATTGACTTGTGATCTTTAGCAATGTTCCAATAATGATTCTGGAAAATTGTTTTTTTTATGAAAATAGATTAAAAGCATGGCTCAGTACTTTTGCATGATGGAAAAGCAGGAATGTTCCCGAAAATTACGCTTTTCTGATCGCTTCAAAGATGACATTACCACGATCGTCAACGTGGTTACAGCAGAGATTGGCACAATTCTTGTGAAACAACAAAAGGTAGATTTTCTTTCAGAAAACATCATAGAAATGTTTAAAGAAGTATCAGCACTAAAAGAAAAATCTCTTAATTCTATCCGCCAAAACCCCAGTTTTCCCCAGTTCTTGATTATATTTCATCACATCTGGCTTCCTTTAAGGACTCCATTCCATTCTCTCAGTTTCTCATCTGTTCCAATGATACCACCTTGGACAGGAATGCATCGGACATGTCCTTTCTCCTCAACCAAAGACCCAACTCGCTCCATACTGTGGGTGGACAGGGTCCTCAGTCATGCCTGACCCTTTACCACAGTCCTCATGCTTTCCCCTAATACCATAAGAGATAGGAGCAGAAGTTAGGCCGTTCAGCCCATCAAGTCTGCTCCACCATTTAATCATGTCTGATAAGTTTCTCAACCCCATTCACCAGCTTTCTTCCTGTAATCCTTAATCCCCATGATACTCAAGAACCTGTCTATCCCAGGTTTAAATATTTTCAGTGACCTGGCCTCTACAGCCTTCTGTGGCAATGAATTCCACAGATTCCCCACTCTCTGGCTGTAGAAGTTACTCCTTATCTCCGTTCTAAAAGGTCTTCCCTTTACTCTAAGGCTATGCCTTTGGGTTCTACTCTCATCCACCAAGAGAAATGTCTTCCCAACATCTACTCTGTCCATCCAGGCCATTCAGTGTTTTGAGTCAGGAGTGGAGTGCTGGAAAAGCACAGCAGGTCAGGCAGCATCCAAGGAACACGAGAATCGACATTTCGGGGATTGAAGGGCTTCCTGATGAAGGGCTTATGCCCAAAACATTAATTCTCCTGTTCCGCGGATGCTGCCTGACTTGCTGTACTTTTCCAGCACTACACTCTCAACTCTGATCTCCAGCATTTGCAGTCCTCACTTTCTCCCATTTGGTATTCTGTATGTTTGGATTAGATTCCACCCCACACGCCCCCCCCCCCCCCACCCCACCATCCTTCTAAACTCCATCGAGTATACATAGAACATAGAAGAATACAGCGCAGTACAGGCCCTTCGGCCCTCGATGTTGCGCCGATCCAAGCCCACCTAACCTATACTAACCCACTATCCTCCATATGCCTATCCAATGCCCGCTTAAATGCCCATAATGAGGGAGAGTCCACCACTGCTACTGGCAGGGCATTCCATGAACTCACGACTCGCTGAGTAAAGATCCAGAGTCCTCAAACGTCCCTCATATGTTAAGCTTTTCAATATGGGACTACTCTCGTTAACCTCTGAACCCGCTCCAGGGCCATTCCATCCTTCCTGAGATTTGGGGCCCAAAACTGCTCACAGTAATTTCCCCGCCACCCAGAATGATGTTCAACTTCCTGCTTGTCCTCACTTTCCACCCCACCAATCTTCAAGTTGAAGGGTGATCCTCCATCTTTTTTGCAACGTCCAGCAGGATGCCACCATCAAAAACATTGTCTCCTTCCCTCCCTTGTCAACATTCCACAGGGATCATACTTCACATGATAATTTGGTTAATTTCTCCATTATTCCTAATACTTACTCATCTTACCCATTGTCTCATGCTAAGGCAGAAAGCTTAAAGCATACCTTTTCCCCTCCTAAACTCATCATCCAGGTGAAGCAGTGGTCTACTTGTATTTCTGTCAATTTAGTCCATTACATCTACTGCTTACAATATGGCTTCCTTCAGATTGGTGACACCAAATGCATATTGGAACTCGCTTTGTGGGACACCTCTGCTCTGTCTATAAGAATGACCCTGACCTTCCAATTATTTGACATTTCAATAAGCCATTTTGCTTTTGACTAATGTTTCCATCCTTGGCCAATGTTCCAGCGAAGCCCAAAATAAGCTGGAGAGTAGCACCTCATTTTCTGCAAAGGTATTTTGCAGCCTTCAGAACTCAACATTGAGTTCAGCAGTTTCAGAGCATGGACACTGTCCTCCCATTTGTTTTTACATTGTGTCTTGTTTGCATGGATTTGCTCTTAGCAAAATTAACCTATTTCTATTACTCACCTCGACTATTAACACCTATTCTGTATCTATAACCCTTCTTTATTACCGCTAGCACTCCCTTTTGCTCGTTTACTCTGGGCACCCTCACCATCTTCATAAAAACACAACTTCCCAGCTGCCTTCAGTCCTGGTGTTAAACTAGAAGCATTAACTTGTGTTTTTCTCCCCGTAGATGCTGCCAGACCTCTTCAGCACTTTCTCTTTTTTTAATTTCAGATCTCCGGCATCCACAGTATTTTACATTTTAAGTTTAGTTGCTGATGTGTTCCCCTTCACCCTCCTCATTTCTTCCATCATAATGAGGCGCTGATGATTGAAAGACTAACTTTTTAAGTAAAAAATCACAAAAACTGTGGAAGGCTGTGGAAGCGTTTTGTCGGATAATGAAATATTGATTTTAATTTTTTTGATCATAGGAAACAGAGCAGGCTGAAAAAATCAACATAAGCTTGGCATTTTTCCTGTATGACCTTCTATCGCTCATGGACCGTGGCTTTGTGTTTAGTCTCATTAGAAATTATTGCTGCCAGGTAAAGAAACATGTTCACTTGCTGAATTTCTAATGTACAACTCGAAGTCAACAAGCAATGTAAATATGTTAGGCAAAGGTGAGGACTGCAGATGCTGGAAACCAGAGTTTAGATCAGAGTGGTGCTGGAAAATCACAGCAGGTCAGGCAGCATCCGAGGAGCAGTAAAATCGACGTTTCGGGCAAAAGCCCTTCATCAGGAATAGAGGCAGGGAGCCTCCAGAGTGGAGAGATAAATGGGGGTGGGGTAGGGCTGGGGAGAAGGTGGCAAAGAGTACAATAGGTGAATGGGGATTGGGATGGAGGTGATAGGTCAGAGGGAGTGTGGAGGAAGGTAGCAAAGAGTACAATAGGTGAATGGGGGTGGGGAGAAGGTAGCAAAGAGTACAATAGGTGAATGGGGGTGGGGATGGCGGTGATAGGTCAGAGGGGAGGTTAGATTGGGAAGAGAGATTGGCAGGTAGGACAGGTCATGGGAACGGTGCTAAGCTACAAGGTTGGAACTGGGTTAAGGTGGGGGGGGAGGGGAAATGAGGGAACTGGTGAAGTCTACATTGATGCCCTGGGGTTGAAGTGTTCTGAGGCGGAAGATGAGGCGTTCTTCCTCCAGGCGTCAGGTGGTGAGGGAGCACAAGTGGAGGAGGCCCAGGTTCTGCATGTCCTCGGCAGATTGGGAGGGGGAGTTGAAAAATGTTGGGCCATGAGGCGGTGTGGTTGATTGGTGTGGGTGTCCCGGAGATGTTCCCTAAAGCGCTCTGCAAGGAGACGTCCAGTCTCCCCAATGTAGAGGAGACCGCATCGGGAGCAACGGATACAATAAATGATATTGGTGGGTGTACAGGTGAAACCTTGGTGGATGTGGAAGGCTCCTTTGGGGCCTTAGATGGTGGTGAGAGGGAGGTGTGGGCGCAGGTTTTGCAATTTGGGCGGCACGGTGGCACAGTGGTTAGCACTGCTGCCTCACAGCGCCAGAGACCCGGGTTCAATTCCCGCCTCAGGCGACTGACTGTGTGGAGTTTGCACGTTCTCCCCGTGTCTGCGTGGGTTTCCTCCGGGTGCTCCGGTTTCCTCCCACAGTCCAAAGATGTGCAGGGTCAGGTGAATTGGCCATACTAAATTGCCCATAGTGTTAGGTAAGGGGGTAAATGTAGGGGTATGGGTGGGTTTCGCTTCGGCGGGTCGGTGTGGACTTGTTGGGCCGAAGGGCCTGTTTCCACACTGTAATCTAATCTAATCTAATCTAATCTAATCTAATTCCTGCGGTGGCAGGGGAAGGTGCCAGGACGGGAGGGTGGGTTGTTGGGGGCGTGGACATGACCAGATAGTCATGGAAGTCACTTGAATGTAAATATGTTGTTCACACAGCACCAACTTTGCAACAACTCAGGCACTATGTTACTTTCTGAACAAAATATATTTAGCAACATTCGTTGTTGAAAATGATCAAATGCCTAAAATCATGGATATTCATGAAATGACACCAAAGAATGACAAATCCCTAGCAGATTACTCTCTGTTGTTTTCCTGGTGGCAATGGCAAGTTATTTGGATGATTCTCTTGAAAGAATGGAGAGTGGAATTGAGATGGGTCATTACAGTCCCATGGTGAAGTTCCAGGATTTGACCATTTCTACCATTGATTCTTTTGTCTTTCCTGTGTTATATGTTCACAGTTATTCAATTTGTTTCTATGTTCTCTTTCCATTTAGATTTTAACAGGGCCAACTACACCAGACCAAGGAACAATTAGATAGCCTACTCCCAGTGCCCCTGCCAAAAGATGATCTGCTTTTGTCCCGTGACAGAGCCACTAGGACAGGTCAATTTCTCTCGATTCCTACACAGACTCTTCCTTTGACATGGAGAAGATTGAAAGCTTAGTTATTTAATGATTACAAATGTGTCGCCATAGCCCATTACCTTATGATATAGTTACCATCTGGCTGTGTTCCATTTGAAGGAAAGAACACAACATCACAGCTCACTGCCTTTTAAAACTCAAAATAAACACATTCTCGTACATCTTGAAGGTTTCTCCAAGATGTGTTTTCCATCGGGGGAGTTCAGGCACAGTATTTCCCTCAGTATAAAACACGCTCACAGATTTGGGGGCTCATTAAACAGGTATGGTGGAAACTTGGTGGGGGTTTGCTGCTGCTGTTGCTATTCGGGGAAAATGAGGCAGCACTGCAGCGGGTTCCCAGGCTGTACCTTCCACCCACTCCGTACATCTGTGACTGGATGATCAACAGGCAGAAGGTTAACTTGTGCACTGAAACTGGGGCATGTGTATTCCTTTCCAGCCTTCTAATAACAATCAGTCTTCCAACCCGATTTCTCTTCATATTCTGCTGTTGTGCTGCATGGTTTTGGAGGAAAACTTGAGAAGAATCCAGCTGTTAACCCTTGGTTCTTTACTGTATATATTAGGATGGCTGCCTGAATTCAATTCTGATCATGGTTGAGCTAGTGAGCCTCTGCTATTGCAGTTCAGTAGTTAGCTGCATTACCCTTGTCAAAGAGAGACACTGCTCACTGTCCAGTAGTCCATGATGTTTATGTCATGACTCTGTTGCCCCAGTTGTGAAATAACATGACAACGTGACTGTCTAGTTTCACAGCTGAATGCTCACTTAAGTGAAGTATTACCCAGCTACTGTAGGAAGGAAAGCAGACAAAATTAAAAAGGTAACAAATCAGCCATCTATATTGTGGACTAAGTTAAAAACTACACAACACCAGGTTACACTCCAACAGGTTTAGTTGGAAGCACTAGCTTTCGGAGCGCTGCTCCTTCATCAGGTGGTTGTGGAATACACAATTATAAGACACTGAATTTATAGCAAAAGTTGGTTATAAAATAAGTTAGATAAAAACAATGACTGCAGATGCTGGAAACCAGAGTCTAGATTAAAGTGGTGCTGGAAAAGCACACAGTTCAGGCAGCATCCGAGGAGTCTATAAAATACGTTGGTTTCATTAACATTCTTTTGAATCTGTTCCATTGTAGCTTTCTATCAAACTGCAATCAATGCCCACCCTCATTTCGATGAGACTGGAGTTCCTGAGGATTCTCTGCAGCCATGAACACTATCTCAGCCTCAACCTTTTCTTTATCACCAATCTGTCTGCACCAGCTTCCCCATGCCTCTCAATATCATCACAGGTAAAGACAACCATGCATCACGTTCAGCTGACTTTGCTTTGTGAACCTCACTGTGAATTTGCTTTGATGATGTAGTGTTTAGTGTCTTGCGCAGTTCTTCATAACATGTTCCATTCACACAGATAAAGAAACTCTTGTCTCGTGCATTTGCTCATCATTGAGATGAAGGCTGGCTGTTGTACTCTTTCATTGAAACCCACAGTGTGAGTTTGGTTAATGGCCAATATTGGAGGTGTCTTTTGCTACTAGTTTTCCTCTGCCAGTCCAAGTCAGGTGCTGATCATCGTGATCACTTACAATTCTCAAGAAGCTCCAGTTTCCTCCCACAGTCCAAAGATGTGCAGGTTAGGTGAATTGGTCATGCTAAATTACCCGTAGTGTTAGGTAAAGAAGTAAATGTAGGGGAATGGGTGGGTTGCGCTTCGGCGGGTCGGTGTGGACTTGTTGGGCCGAAGGGCCTGTTTCCACACTGTGAGTAATCTAATCTAATCTAATCAAGCTAAAAAAATGTTTAAATGACAAAGGAGCAAATGATGTTTAATCAGTAAGACCACTGCTTGCAGACAATATTGATGGATCCTGATCTATGGATCAGGCCATTGGGGGGTTTATAATGAAGTTTGTTTCCATGTATCCAAATTGTATCCAGCAAGTCAGCACTCTCTCGGAAATGTAGCCATCCCATTTTTTTTTATTAAAGTGTTGTCTAGTGGAAACATTCGTTTCAGATCCGTGACAGTGTCAGGGTTTGTGGAACATTTTTAGTTGTTCAGTCTGGACAGTTTGGGATCAGTTTGCACAAGTTAGAGAGGGACTAAAGCTCAGTAAATATGAGAAGGAGACAGATGTAGACTCAAAATTTCGGAGTGTGGTCGTTAGCTGTGCTGCTGAGAGGTCAGCTAAACAGCACAGACTAGGAGAATTGAAGAGCAGTTGAGTGTGCTGTTGGAATTCTTCCTGAGTCCATTTGTATGTCAATTTCTTTTAACCGTGTCTTTTCTATTCAATAGAATTCTAGTTCGTCTTCAAGTGTCCAAGACCAAAGGATTGCCAACATGTTTGAGCTTTCAGCTGATTATCGTCAACAGCACTTTCTGACTGGACTGCTGTTCACTGAGCTCACAGCTGCACTGGATACTGACATAGAAGGGTATGGGGTTTAACCTCTGTTCACATTTCAGTGAAACAAATTAGTTATTTGTAATGGACTCACATGATCTGGAATGAAGAATCTCATGATGGTTGACCATGAACTGTTGCCGATCGTCAGGTAAAACCCATTTGGTTAACTAATGTCCTTTAGGGAAAGAAACTGCTGTCTTACCTGGTCTGGCCTACATGTGACTCCAGACCCACAGCAATGTGGCTGACTCTTAACTGCCCTCTGGGTAATTAGGAATGGGTAATAAGTATTGGCCTGGCCAGTCATGCCCTCATCCCTTGAATCAATAAAAAACGGTTCTCAGATCGGCGGATTCAGAGAGCAAATTAGTTGAATGTGGCTAGCGACTGGCCAGCCATTTGAATGAACAGGTTATGGGGCTACACTAACTCCAACTGTAACTATTAACTTCAGTTCTTCACTTTGTTTTTGATTTATTTGAATATATTTTGGTGAATCAACTGACCTAGATTTCAGTGAACATGTCCATTCATTTCTGCACAAACCCACCACTAAATAATGTCAAACATACAGCTGAGTTTCTGCTCAAACCACTCTTAAATATGCCACCGTCAAACTTTCCCTCACCAGTACTGTAACTAATTCTAAATCCAGTCTACCAATACATCTCTAAAGTGCCCAATTTACTGATTAGTTGTCGAATGATAAATTGTTTACCTGTTGGCTATAGTGATGAGTTTATTCCAATACTTACTTCCCTGAGTCATGAAGTGAAAAAATGTTTTGGTCTCAGCAACTTAGGAAGCAAAATGCTGGAATGTATTTGGAATCAGTGAGAGATCTTTGGTACAGTAGCTGTAAGAATTAATGCTGAGGGGACAGGGTTCTTCGTGGGGGAAGTGATCATGAATGTACGGTCCATGCCTCTGGTTTACATTTGTTTATGAAGATCGATATGTTAACAAATAAATCTCATGTAAGCCTGAAAAGAACAGTTGTTCCCAACCAAATCAACACTAAACTTCCTAAGATACAAACAGTTGATAATGACTTCATTAATGACTGATCCATGTATGGCTGTGAACTAGATAGGGCTTGTGCCCAGCGTGTGGAAAGAGATGGGTAGTTGAAAAGAATATTTATCATCTATAAATCATAAACCTATCAGTAGCTTTTCATAATTTTTTAATAGGTTTATGGAAATAAGATTGGCTGCAGAGGAATACACTAGAAGAAAGTGAGGCCTGCAGATGCTGGAGGCTCAGAGTCGAGTGTGGTGCTGGAAAAGCACAGGAGGTCAGGCAACATCCAAAGAGCAGGAGAATTGACATTTTAGGCAAAAGCCCTTCATCAGGAATGAGGCTGGGAACCTTGGGGGTGGAGAGTTAAATGGAGGGGGTTGAGGTTGGAGGAAAGGTAGCTGAGAGTGCGACAGGTGGATGGAGGTGGGGGTAAAGGTGGTAGGTCGGAGAGGAGGGTGGAGCGGATAGGTGGGAAGGAAGATGGACAGGTAGGACAGGTCATGAGGGCGGTGCTGGTGAAATCGCCAGTTTCCTCATTTGCACTCCCTGCACCTTACCCCAGATCCAACCTTCCAACTCAGCACCGCCCTCACGACCAGTCCTACCGTCCATCTTCCATCCCACCTATCCGCTCCACCCTCCATTCCGACCTGTCACCTTTACCCCCACCTCCATCCACCTGTCACACTCTCAGCTACCTTTCCTCCAGCCCCACCCCCCTCACATTTACCTCTTCACAGCCTCGGCTCACAGCCTCATTCCTGATGAAGGGCTTTTGCCTGAAACATCGATTCTCCTGCTCCTCGGGTGCTGCCTGACCTGCTGTGCTTTTCCAGCACCACACACTCAATTCCAGAGGAATACAATTTTACAGAATATCTTTTGTTACCATTATTCATCTTCCTATGTACCACTGTCAAATGCACTTAATCACGCATTACCATAAGAACTGTAGGAGACAGGAACAGAAGCAGATCATGGCTGATCCAACATTCCCCATGTCCACCTTCCTGTGATTTCCCCGTAATCCTTGACTCTTCTAGTGATCAAGAATGTATCTATCGCACCCTTGGTATATCTGCCCCCACAGCTCTCTGTGTCAAAGAATTTCAAAGATCCACATCCATCACAAAGTATTAAATATTTACCCAATCAGTAGTGTTTTCTGTTAACATTTGTACAAAAATAGTGAAACTCAAAGAAGGAGTTTCATATTTCTTTGCAGGTGAATTAACTGCCGAAACAACTTGGAACAGAAATAATTGACCATCTGATATTTGCTTACTCCTGCAGGATAGCAAAGGTTCAAAAGAAAGCTGTCAATGCCATTGTCAGTCTGCTGTGTTCCCACGATCTGGACTCTCGCTATTCAAAACCAGAGATCAAAGCAAAAGTAGCTGCCTTGTACCTCCCTCTGATCGGGATCATTCTAGATGCATTGCCACAGCTCTATGACTTCACAGGTACTTTTCACCTGCTTTACATTTGCTAGAGTGAGAGTCTTGTACTATTGAAAATGAATATGATAGTATGACAATTATAGATGTTTACAAAATCATGCTGGGGCACGTTTAGGGTGAATAGCAAGGTCTTTTCTCCAGGGTGGTGGGGGGGGGGGTGGTACAGAACTAGACGGGATAGGTTTAAAGTGAGAAGGGAAAGATTTAAAAGGGACCTAAGAGGCAAGGTTTCACGCAGAGGTTGGGGCATGTATGAAATTAGCTGCCAGAGGAAGTGGTGGAGGCTGGTACAATTTAAAAGGTATCTGGATGGGTGCATGAATAGGAAGGGTTTGGAGGGATATGGGCCATGTGCTGGCAAATGGGACTAGATTAGGTCCTCACCCTCAATAACTCTAATTCATTTGGCTGAACTGGTCCTCACTCTCAATAATTTCTCTTTAGAATCCTCCCACTTCCTCCAGACCAAAGGGGTAGCCATGGGCACCCGCATGGGCCCCAGCTATGCCTGTCTCTTTGTTGGCCACGCAGAACAGTCCATCTTCCGTAGTTACACCGGCACCACTCCCCACCTCTTCCTCCGCTACATTGATGACTGCATCGGCGCCACCTCGTGCTCCCACAAGGAAGTTGAGCAATTCATCAACTTCACCAACACATTCTACCCTGACCTTAAGTTTGCCTGGACTATCTTAGACACCTCCCTCCCCTTCCTGGACCTCTCCATCTCCATCAATGGTGACTGACTCAACATTGACATATTCTACAAATCCACTAACTTCCACAGCTACCTGGATTACACCTCCTCCCACCCTGCCTCCTGTAAAAATACCATCCCGTATTCCCAATTCCTCCGCCTCCACCATATCTGCTCCCAGGAGGACCAGTTCCACCACAGAAAATACCAGATGGCCTCCTTCTTTAAAGACCGGAATTTCCCCTCTCACCATGGTTGATGATGCCCTGCAACACATCTCATCCATGTCCCGCACCCACCCCTCCAACCGCAACAAGGACAGAAACCCCCTTGTCCTCACCTTCCACCCCACCAACCTCCGTATACTTTGCATCATCCTCCGCCATTTCCACCATCTACAAACAGACCCCACCCCCAGGGATATATTTCCCTCCCCATCCCTATCCACTTTCCATAAACAACATTCCCTCCACAACTACCTCGTCAGATCCATGCCCCTAACCAACCCCCCCCCCCCCCCCCCCCCCCCCCCCCCGCTCCTGGAACCTTCCCCTGTGATCACAACTCCCCCCTGACCTCCATCTTAGGCTCCAAACGAGTCTTCCACATCCATCAAAGTTTCACCTGCACTTCCACAAATGTCATTTATTGTATCTTTTTAAATAGTCTCCTCTAAATTGGGGAGACAGGATGCCTAATTGCAGAGTGCTTCAGAGAACACCTCTGGAACACCCACAACAATCAACCCCACCGCCCTGTGGCCTCCACTCCACCAAGGAATCCAGATCCTGGGCCTCCTCCATCGCCACTCCCCTACCACCGGATGCCTGGAGGAAGAACGCCTCAGGACCCTTCAACCCCATGGCATCAATGTGGATTTCACCAGTTTCCTCATTTCCCCTCCCTCCACCTTATTCCAGATCCAACCTTCCAACTCGGCACCGCCCTCATGACCTATCCTACCTGTCCATCTTCCTTCCCAATTATCCACCCCACCCTCCCCTCTGACCTATCACCTTTACCCCCACCTCCATCCACCTATCGCACTCACAGCTACCTTCACCCCCTACCCCCTCCCATTTATCTCACCGCCCCCTCACCTCACAGCCTCATTCCTGAAGAAGGGCTCATGCCCAAAACATCAATTCTCCTGCTCCTTGGATGCTGCCTGACCTGCTGCGCTTTTCCCGCAACACATTTTCAGCATTAATATCCAATGGCACTGTTTTGAAGGAAAGCAGTGATGTTATCCCTGCTTTTCTGGTCAACATTTATTCATTGATCAACATCAAAAACCAAACTATCTGGTCATTATGACATTGCTGTAATGGGAACTTGCTGCAACACGTTGGTCGCCATGTTCCTTTCCTGCCCTACAAAAGTGTGTCAAAACATATTTTAGTAGCTGTAAAATGCTTTGGGATTTGTGTTATTCTTACATTGTTATGAAATCAATTATCCTTCGCCTGTAACCCTGGGCACTGAGCGTCAACAGTTCCTGGACAGTGAGGGCCGTCTTGTGGCACAGTGGTAGTGTCCCTACTTCTGGACAAGGAATTACAGGTTCAAGTCCCACCTATTCCAGAAGTGTGTACTAACATCGAAGCATTTTAATAATTGTTATTGACCTGCCCAGAGAGTTTGCTGTAAAATGTGAAGACTGCAGCTAGGCAGTGGAGTGAATCCTATGTGTGTGGGTATCAATTGTTGATTTGTCTGCTGTGTATAACCAGGACCAAATCCATCACCCTGTGAATATGGTTACATTGCAAAACCATTTCCAATGGAACAGGTACTTAATATAACTTGCTAGAGAATGTCAGTTATTATTTCTGCTGAACTCTGTGCATCAGGGAGACCGGTTTCAGGACTGAAAAAGTCTGAACCATGAAATTGTTAATTTTCCAATTGTTGTTATTGCTGTGAATTTGTACATATCCTGTAATGCCATCAATCATAAGATTATGTTTAGGAATAAGATGTCATCAGCAGTGTCTGATATTCTATTTCTGCTTCACGGTAGTTCTCTCCATCTGTATTTGTTGCTTCAGATGCTCGGACCAGGAAGATTCGTCCAAGTAGTTCAGATGGTGAGAACGACACCAACCCCATCAATCCGTCCATTGCCTCATCAATAGCTGGAAATGCAGGAAACACCATGCTGAAGAGCTCAGCGACAACCTTTACATCTCTGGTATGTGAATAGTCCCTCAATAGGACTTTGGTTAAATTCTCTTACTGATACATTGGGCTGGACGTTTGCTTCTGTCTTTTGGGGTGGGATGTTAGTTGTGATGTTACCTCCAATAGGCGCCACCTCTGAGGCCATCCATTTCAGGTGTGCCATCTCAGGACATGCTGCCCATTTGTTAGCCCCAGCCCCCACTGGAAGGTTACCATTAGCAGGAGTTGCTTACTTAAAGCCCTCATCCCACTGCCAGCAGGATTTAACTGAGTGGACTAGAGCTCCTGGGAACATTCCAGGGGTCCTCCATCTTCCCCTTGTTCACATCTTTCCCAGCTCAACCCCACTGCCAGATGCTTCAGTCCCCTCGCTGTGAGCCCAGACTGTTAAAAAGTTAGCAGGTTTTGAGAAGATTTTTAACTCAGGTTGAGGTTCTGGATGTAGGTTTGCTCGCTGAGATGGAAGGTTCATTTTCAACTTCCAGCTCAGTAAGCAAACCTACATCCAGAACACTTAACAAATCTAACTTCAACATTGAACAACTCCATCAACCTCGGGTACTGCACCAATCCCATCTGGTGGCACCGACAGTATTGGAAATCTGTCAGCCTTAGGCAGAATTGAGAGCGTTGTGCTGGAAAAACACAGCAGGTCAGGCAGTGTCCAAGGAGCAGGAGAATTGATGTTTTGGGCACAAGGAATCCTCAGCTGTCCTGCTTGAATGAATGTTCTTCAGTTCCAGTCGGGTTATTTTCTGATAATCACATAAAGTTTAAATCCATACACCATTCTTCAGGAAATGAAACAGCTTATTCCACAGGCAACAAAATATTGACAACATCCAGGCATGGGCAGATATGTGGCAAGTGATATTTGCACAACACAATAGGCAGGCAATGACCATCTCCAGTGAGAGGGAATCTAGTTATCTTTCTCTAAGATTGCATGGCACATGTCCCACCAAACCTTGTGGAACTGTCAGATAGTCAACTAGTTAGGTCACATTAATATTGTTTCAACTGGAGCAATTCAGAGGTTGGAAATTCTGTGGGAAATAACTCAATTTTTATTCTGCAAAGGCTTTTCAGCACCTACAGGTTCAGGAAGTTCCATATTGTTCAGTTTGAGTAATCAATAGCCCATCCACCACCTTAATTATACAGCCCTTCCACCACAGTGAATGTGGATGTTATCAATGGCATACAATGGGGCTGCACAATGGCTCAATGAGTAGCAGAGTGCCTCACAGATCCAGGGACCCAGGTTTGATTCGCTCTCCCTCTCTTACTCACTGCCAAGAACAAAATGGACTGAGCTTTTTGAATTGAGACACTCCGTGACCTCTCATCATGGAGAACGGCAAATGCAAATGTTGCAAATAAATGCAGCTTCCTAGAAGAAGGCCAGCAGATAAAAGTCCATCGCCACAGCCACCTTCACATTAGTGGTAATACCATCCTTGCTTTTTGAATTGTGGATGCAGCTGGCCACAGATTCCTGTGAGTGTTCTTCCTGAAGTATTGGTAGCAGTCCCTTTGATTGTCATTGTGTTCCAGCCAGGAGGAAAGGTTCCCCTCAAACTCTGGATGGGTATATTCAGAGCACGTCTCTCCTCCTTCCTCCCTTTTCCAGAAGCCTGTCCTTCTCTGCTGGTGCTCCTAGACATGCTGTATTCCAAGGGAAAGGTTTACATGTTTAGAGGCAGCTGCTTCACAACAAAAGGGGAGGTCAGTACAAAGCTCTTCACCATCTACCACACCACTCCCTGCTGACTTTAGAAATGTTGAGAACTTTAGTAAGCACCAAGTATTGCACAAGCAACAGCCATTACAAATTAACCAACAATAAAGTACAGGATGACCCCTTTAAATAGCATCTGTGGCTGATCTCGTGAATGTTTGTTCAGTAACATGTGGTAGATAGCATGAAGCAATGAGCTGTAAAATGACATTGCTGTTTTTAAATTATCATCATAGACTGATAGGCTTCTTGACTTGCTGACCTGTGTATTTCATCAGAATTCCTGATAAAGGGCTTATTCCTGAAACGTCAACTCTCCTGCTGCTTGGATGCTGCCTGACCTGCTGTGCTTTTCCTGCACCACACTCTCGACTCTGATCTCCAGCGTCTGCAATCCTCACTTTCCCCTCGCAGAATTTTATCTCCAATACTGTTTATGTTTCTTCTCTTCCTTTTGCACGTTGTGTAGCAAACTCTGTACAGTAGATTCAACTGATGTGAAATAAACTGTCTAAACTGGGTTCATCTTTACTCCTCTGGAGTTAGGGTTTTGTATGATTGCTGATTCCTTTGTTTCATTTCTTTACAGCTAAGCAAACAGCTAACCCCATTGGCTGCTGACGCCAGTCGGGATTTACTGATTTCCTTTTTATGGATCTTGAAGAATGCTGATCAAACACTTATCAGAAAATGGATTATAGATCTTCCTGTCACCCAACTCAACAAGATCCTAGACCTGTTGCACCTCTGTGTTTCGTGCTTTGAGTATAGGGTAAGGATACTAGCCATGGTGCTGTATTTATTGTGGAAGGTACCATTACACATCTAGCATTATCCCTGTATTTACATGAGGGAGTGGGGTCAGTTAGCTCAGTTGGCTAGATGGCTGGTTTACGATGCAGCGTGACGCCAACAGCGTGGGTTCAATTCCTACACCAGCAGAGGTTATGAAGAAAATCTCCTTCTGATCTCTCCCCTCACCTGAGGTGTAGTGACCCTCAGGTTAAACTATCACCAGTTACTGCTCTCTAATGAGTGAGCAGCCCTACTGTCTACTAAGACTGTGGCAATCGTACCTGTCCTCTTTTTTTTTATGTGAGGGAGAAAAATAAGAAACGGTATTATTTTAAAAATCTGGGAGCACCAAACAATTCTCTCTGCATCAAAATCAAGAGAAAGACGAGTTAGCATTTTCAGTTGAGATCCTTTCTTGATTCTACGCGCTAACATTTTCGAATATGGGTCGTTCTGCTAAAACGCGATAGTTGTGTTCCTCTGTACCCCTGCACTAAGGAAAGCTGCGATAGAAAATTGTGCTGTGGAAGATCACTATAGAAAACTGTGTCCACAATTTGTCAAACGTGTCATAACCAATTTGTGTTATACCAAAATGACCTGTATTAATTCAGATTTCCGTCTTTTATCTGCATAATGCTTTAGCTGTTGGAATATCATGTTAACACTTTTATAAATAGACTGCCAACTACAACTTGCGGAAAACCCCTGACCTTGACAATTGCACATTGTAGACACACAGTGACCAATTAGTTCCTTAATCTTTTCATAGTGCTCTACACCCACACTTACAGCTACACTTCGGATTATTTCCAAAACTAAGCACACTCACACTGCCGAAGCACAGGATACATTAAGGGTTATTCGGCCCGGGAATCCCTGACTCACCAAGTACCTATCCCCCAAAGTCAGTTGCCATGTTTGGTGTAGGTGGTGGTTATGCTGACAAAGCCCTTGTACGGATATATCCATTTTAGGCCAGAGCTAGGCACATGAAGAACCTAACTTTGTATCCAACCCAGCAGGAACATTTCCACTATTATTAGATTGGAAATATGACAGAGGATCCATGTATTTTCAGCCACAAAGTAATTTCTCCACCTAATTAGATCTGCAAATATTAACTATTGTGAAGTTATAGAGTCAGGCAGCACAGAAACAGGCCCTTTGGTCCATGTCAACCAGAATTCCAAAGTAAACTAGCTGCAGCTGCCTGCATTTGGCCCATAGCCCTCCAAACATTTCCTATTTGTGTACTTATCCAAATGTCTTTTAAACATTACAACTGTACCCACATCCACCACTTCTTCTGGAGGTTCATTCCACACAGACACCACTCTTTGTACAAAATAAAATGCTCCTATGAAGTTACTTTAGAGATACCTCCAGGTTCCTTTAACAGGGACTAGCAGTTACCTCTCCCCACCACCTCAGTGCTGTACAGCATGTCCTGTTATTTGCATTGTACGTTGATTTTGAACTTCAGAGAAAACTTAAGAGAATGTCGTAACACTTGGTATCAAAAGAAACGACAGCACTGGATTGTTGTAGAAGAAACCTGTCATTTACTTTTCAGAGCAAAGTAACTTCAGATAAAGTCAGCACACAGGCCCTCCAGAAAAGCAAACACACCAAGGCACGACTGGAGGAAGTGCTTCTGGGAAACGCAGGAGCCAGGGGAGAGATGATGAAGCGATGCCGTGGGCCAGGTAGGATACTCACCTTTGTTTTCAGCTCAAACCATTTCCTTTGTTTACACAATGAGAAGAAAAAGTGCTGTCTGTCTAAGTGAGAGATACAGCAAACGCTGATGGGTTGGAGTCATAGGGTCAGGTAATGGAGTATTACATGATAGAAAAAATATCTCTACATTGGAAAGAAAAAAATCTCTAAGACAGTTGTGAGACCAGCACAGGATCTTGGACCATAGCTAGGAAGGAGGTTTAGTGCCTGGATAGCAGTGAGAAGCAGGAACTGAGATGGATCTGTGGAGTGATGCGAAAGAACATGAACCAGTACTTCAGGGCATCAGCAACAAGGCTGGGAGCATTGAAGGATGCAGTTGAGAAGAGATGGGAATAATATTGTTCCCTGTTGTGGAGAGAGAGAAAATGTGATGAAGCCAGTGATGGACGTGGGACTGTCAGGAAGGAGGAAAGGAGGAGAAATGGAAAGCTGATGACCAAATTGAAAGAAGCTGTGGGAAAAGACTTAAATGCAGTCACTCACAGAGGAATTAGAGAGAGGTGATGAGCTAGCCTTGTGGTGACCCCAAGAGAAATGAGAGGCTAAAAAGAAAAGGAGAAAAATACGTGGCAGAGATAAGTTATTTCCAAATTTTATTTTTTATACTGCACTTAATTCATCTATTAAAAATATTTTCTATTCATAGAGACATAGAAAGTAGGGACAGGAATAGGCCATTCAGCCCTTTGAGCCTGTTCTGCCTTTCATTATGATTGTGACTGATCATTCTATTTCGTCCCATGTTGCCACTTTCACCCCATGCCCTTTGATCCCTTTAGTCCTAAGGACTACATCTACAGGTCATCCTGCTGTAATATGTGTTTTGTTAACGCGAATTCACAGTAATGTGATTGACAATGTTTCTAAACGTGAATGTTTAAACATGTGTTGGTTATATTACAATTACATCGCCAACACTTTAAGTGCTGTTTGTAAAGTGCACTTTTACTATAATGCAGGGTTGCATAAGAACGCAACCATCACATTATAGAAGAACTGACTGTAACTCCTACTTGAAAACATACAATGCTTTGACCTGAACCACTTCCTGTGCCAATGAATTCCACAGGCTCCCCACTCTTCAGGAGAAGATATTTCTTCTCCTGTCAGTTCGACATCCTTAGTCTGTGACTCCCTGGCTCTGGACTCCCCACTCACTGGGAACACCCTTCTTGTGTTTACCCTGTCTCGTCCTGTGAGAAAGTTCTAGGGTTCTCTGAGGTTTTCCATGTATTCTTCTAAACCCCTGTAAATATAGTCCTGACCAATCCAGTCCTCCCATCCCAAGATGCATGATAGTTAATACTTTTAGTATTTTATTTTTGTTAACTGACATTATTATACAGATTAGTTTCTTGAAGAAATTATTTGTGTATTACTGTTCATATGCCTGTAAGTTTTTTACCATCCCAATCATATCCACAAATTGTTGTTAAAATTACAAAACACGTCAAGTAGGAGTAGTTCTATAACAGTCTTGATATGTGGAGATCTGCGGTTCTGCTATATATTACAGAAAGATGAAAACAATAACTCCCTACCAAATACACTACCTTGCATTGTTTTCTTAATTTATCTTCAAAATATTTCCTTGTCAGGGAAATTGAGTACAGGCCAATTATTGAAAGTCCACATTGGTGCACATAACAAATAACTTAACCACTGAGTCCGACAGCGTCCCGGGATAACTCTGGTTGCCTCCCAGATGTTTATGCTGTGGCAGTACTGCTTCTGCAGTCCACTATGGCAAACAGCTTCTCAACTGGCAGGCAGAGATATTAAAAGCAGCAAAATACCACAGTCACAGCCCTTATTGACAGGAGTATCACTGGGCTTTCATCACTGCATGTGAAAGTCATTACAAGGCTTAGCCCAGTTTTGAAATGCAGATGGTACCTGAACCACAAAAGTGAATATTAAGAAATTGGTAAATGCTTTTTCAACTCTGACATGACAAAATTAATTCTGTGTACTGAGCAGGAAGCTGAGAATCAGCTCCAATGCTGAAGCCTCAATTCAGAGTCTCTGTGTGCAACTTGCTACTGACAAAAGCACAGATTTTTTTTTCTGATACTGCTGCTTAAAACTTAGTCCCAGTTTGAGTCAATTATATTATTGCTTCATAACAGACATTCCATCTTGTCAGCAGTGACCTGGCTCTCCGGTTGGATTTACTGCAGTCCATTGTGTGGAGAACATGGCAACACAATCCATGTAATCGTGGGAGAGGCTGCATGTCAGCCTCCAGAGGGAAGGAAATGCCCATAATTAGGTTGGGGCCCATGGGGAAAATGTTCCCAATTGTGGAGAGGTGTGAACTGCACTCACTATTGAGCCAATTATTCCCATGGCCAATGAAATTTAGTGATGGTTCAGGGCTTACATACAAGTGGAATAGCTTTCCTATGCGTCCAACAAGCTGAACCATGCTGGGTTTGTCTGTGTCCCTATAGAGGAAGTACCTCTTTCACATTGAGCACTCAGTGCTTGACCAAGGGACCCAGAATTAAGCTGGGATTGCTTCTGACTGCTACCCTCATCCTCATGTCATCTAAGTCCTTAAGCTATCGTAGGCCTTGTCTTGGGTACAATACTATTAGCAGCCACTGTCCCTGGTGGCCCTTCCTGCCTATAATCAGAGCTACTAGCCTCTGCTTGACTGGGTGTGGGGACAGGGATGGGACTTCTTCCTTACCAAGTGCTTCATCTGGTTTAACTTGCTGCCCCTCTGTTGCAAAGATGGTTTCCCTGTTGGTTCTCCAGCTGATGAGCTAAGCCCATGTCAGTTAGATTCAATTCCACTCAAAGACTTTGCCTATTTATTAATTAATTACATTCTTTTTAGGAAATGAAAGAAACTTTGGAATAAATGAAAACCTGCGATGGAGAAAAGATCAAACGCAGTGGCGACAAGGCAATGAGAGACAGGAAAAGTATGTGACTAATTAAAAGATCTGTCAGTATAAAATGATTGAATGGTATAACACAGAAGGAAGGAAAATAAGGATACAAGGATGTAGACAGAACTACCATTGTAGTTCAGCCCATTGTGCCTATACTGGTAATTTGGGCAAAGTATCCAATCAGTGCTATTCCCTTGGTCTTTCACCTGGGTGTGTAATTTTATTTCAACTCTCTTCTATATATCACTGTTCAATCTGCATGAAAATGTTGCCCCTTTGGTCCCTTTTAATCTTTCCCCCCTCGCATTAAACGTATGCCCTCAAGATTTGGACTCCCCTATCCCAGAGATTTATCCTATCCAGGCCCCTCATGATTTTATAAACCTCTATAAGGTCACCCCTCAGCCTCTGACACTCCAAGGAAAACAGCCCCAGACTATTCAGCTTCTCCCTGTAGCTCAAACCCTCCAACCCTGGCAACATCCTTGTAAATCTTTTCTGAACCCTTTCAAGTTTCACAACTTCCTTCCTATAGGAGAGAGAACAGAATTGCACACAATATTCCAAAAGTGACCTAGCCAATATCCTGTACAGCCTCAACAAGACCTCCCAACTCCTATACTCAATGCTCTGACCAACAAAGGAAAGCATACCAAATGCATTCTTCACTATCCTTTCTACCTGCGACTCTACTTTCAAGGAACTATGAACTTGTATTCAAAGATCTCTTTGTTCAGCAACACTCCCTAGGACCTTATAAATCCTGCCCTGATTTGTCTTTCCAAAATGCAGCACCTCAAATTTATCTAAATTAAATTCCATCTGCCACTCCTCACCTATTGTCCTATCTGATCAGGGTCCCATTGTAAGTTGCGATAACCATCTTGATTGTCCACTAGACCACCACATCTGCAAACGTACTAACCATACCTCCTATGTTCATATTCAAATCATTTATATAAATGACAAGTGAAGAATCCCAGCTCGCCGGTGAAGATAATTTTTGACATATTTAGAATTAGGTTCATCGATCACATTACTTAACAGTTTTTTTTCAAATATTGCTTTTGATTCTAATATTCACCTCCTCTCCAACCCAGTAAATTTGTCCCCCCCACTGGTGCATTGTTGATATTTCTCTACCCAACCTGTTCAGAGATGTTATTACACACCTCCAGAACCTGGGTCCCCTGGCTCAGAGGTATGGACACGACTGCCATAAGGGTTCTGCCAGTGCATTGTACACTTTCTTGCCTGTGAGCTCAGATTGCATAGCCACCAGCCATTTGACTGTAAAGCAGCCTGACTCCATCCAACATCTATATACAGAGAGAATTCCTGACAGGAATATCTGGAAAGTGATCAGTGGAAACCTCACCTGATTTTAAATACAGAACAACTTCGCTTATCCGAATGAAACAGGCAGGGTGTATTTTGTCCAGATAACTGATCTGATTGTAAACAAAGGAAGCATTTACTGGACCTTGAGATCTTGTTCTGGAACGCACTTTTCTTAACTTGGAAATAATATGGGTAATTGTAGTTTCTCAACTACTGCCTTAGTTGAGATTAGCAACACAAAACAGTGCAAGAATGCCAACTCTCAAAGGTCAGTTTGCACTATTGTGTGCTGAGATTACCATGAAGGAGTCTCTTGCTCAACCCCTCCCCTCACCTAAGGCACAGTGACCCTCAGGTTAAACCCCCATCAGTCATCTCTCTCGCTAATGAGAGAGCAGCCCTATGGTCTGGTATGACTATGGTGACTACCTTTACTGTGCCTCCAATCACTACACTACAGTGCAAGTTAATGGCACATTTATTTTAAATTAGTTGAAAGCACAATCCTTCAATCATTCATGCACTGTTTGTCTTCCTTCATATTTTACCAATTCCAAAAAGTTCAGGTTTTATCCATTTCAGAAGTACAGTGTCAATATCAATGGACACCAATATCATCAAACTCTAAATCTTCAACAACTTTCTTTTCTTTAATTGCCCCTGCAATGTCAGACTGCTTTTCTAACGTGGATGAGCAAAACTTCAGCCAACTCCACAGCTGCAAGCCTCTGACATCACCCTCCACAAACTCGACACCACACAGCCCCCTGCCAACATGACCCCTGCCTATCTATCCTGATGAATGCTGGTAGAAAATCTTTGTCAAAATCTGTCTTTAAAAACATATAACATGCTGACGCCAGTGATTGTTCTTTTGTTTTTCTTTTTCAGAACTAAAGCAGACCTGGATCAGGAAGCGCTGGTCTCTGGAAACCTAGTTACGGAGGCTAATCTCGTTATTTTAGACACACTAGAGATAATTATAAAGGTAACATTGGTGAAAGGATATTGACTTTTTACAATTTAATTGTTTATATTGAGTAAACTCCAGTTAGTGAATCACACTGCAGACAGTTGTGAATGAGTTCTGTTCTTGAGTCTGTTTACAAGTCAACTTGTGCTCAAGTTGGAACACAATGCAGGATAATATACAGTTAACCTTTGTAGGTACAAGAAATGGTCATAGAGTCATGGAGATGTACAGCATGGAAACAGACCCTTTGGTCCAACCTGTCCACGCCGACCAGATATCTCAACCCAATCTAGTACCACCTGCCAGCACCCAGCCGAAATCCCTCCAAACCCTTCCTATTCGTATACCCATCCAAATGCCTCTTAAATGTTGCAATTGTACCAGCCTCCACCACATCCTCTGGCAGCTCATTCCATACACGTACCACCCTCCGCGTGAAAAAGTTGCCCCTTAGGTCTCTTTTATATCTTTCCCCCGTCACCCTAAACCTATGCCCTCTAATTCTGGACTCCCCGACCCATGAGAAAAGACTCTGTCTATTTATCCTATCCATGCCCCTCATAATTTTGTAAACTTCTATAAGGTCACCCCTCAGCCTCTGACGCTTCAGGGAAAACAGCCCCAGCCTATTCAGCCTCTCCCTGTAGCTCAGTTCCTCCAACCCTGGCAACATCCTTGTAAATCTTTTCTGAACCCTTTCAAGTTTCACAACAAGGAGACCAGATATGTTGGAAATTTAAATTTACATCCCGGCATGGAATTGCATTCATACTTAACAGCACTAGTAACTCAAACATTTGTAAGTCGGGGACCCCTGTATTGGATTTCACTCTGAAAAGTAGGTGCTTTTATATTTATTTCTGAATGCCACGGCTGAGATGCACTTCTCATTAGATTGAAGAATTATTCTGCTGTGATTATTATTTCAGGTTGGTGCTCTATCAACAAACTGAATGCGCTGGTTCCAAATGGAACCTTTTATTCATTTGTGGGATCTGGGTGTCACTGGCTGGACCAGTATTTATTGCCCGTCCCTAGCTGCCCTTGAGAATGTGGGGGTGAGCTGCCTTCTTGAACAACTGCAGTCCACATGCTGTAGGTTTAAATCCAGTTACAGGGGCTGTACAATAGATGGTGCCCCAGCCAGCAATGCCCACATGCCCCATGAATGAAAAAGGAAGTCTGTTGGTACCAGTATACTATATGTGTATATGAGTGGACTGACCCACAGTTGCCTATTTTGATACCAGTCCTTCATTAAAAAAAAGGCTCCTGTAAACCAGTTAAATCTATATATTTAGTATGCAACAGTTTTTTTTATGTAACTAAGTGGTTTGGGGGAGCCAGGAAGAGAAAAATAGTTGATGAGAGAGTCCCTTTCCCTGTTGTTGGCTACATTGTTGAAGGATTGGTATTGAGTTTCTGACTGGTCCTTTCATCAGAGTGATAAGGTTTATTAAGAAGAACTGAAACAGTTAGCAATAATTTTTACACAAAAGAGGGACAGTAATAAACAAGTATTCCGAAGCCGACGTTTGATCACGTTTATTGACTCCATTATTCATATTTTACAAGTTACTAATGTAGTCTGGCTCTGTCATTGAAAGGAGGAAGTTGCTGTTACTTTTTTCTGACATTGAAAGGTCTCAGTATTCATTTATAATTGAAATATCCAATAATTATTACTGTATTTATACTGTATCATAAAATGTTGAGTTTGATGGCTTGCGATTAATCTAACATGCCTTCATTTTACCATATTATAGGCAATTTTGGTATCCGACTGTAAGGACAGTGTCTTGGGAAACATTCTCAGGGTGATTCTTCACAGCCTGGGCTGTAATCAGAGCTCCTACTACCTGACACATTGCTTCAACTCATTGAGAGCACTCATAGCCAAGGTAAAACAAACAGGAAAAAAGGAGCTGGATGAAAAGTTAACCACAGTGACCTATGTATTGCTGACTTTTTGTTTAATGACTGGCCTGGATTGGTTGACCATGAGGTGCAATCTTGGCATGTGTCACTTTATGATGATTTCATGTACGAATGAACCAGGTAATTTGAAGTTGACTGACGTGGCTGTGCAGAGACCACTGTCCCGTCACCAAGTCACCCTTTATTTACATGTGCACTGTACATGGCCTGTGACCAGCCAGCTCAGAGCCAGCCCCGAGCATGAGGAGACCTTCTGAATATCCTGCTTATTTTTTTTCTTTTTTTATTTCTTCTAGCGTAAAGAGAACCTTTGACATTCCTGTTCTTTTTTTCTTTTTTTTCCTAACCCCCACACTGCCGCCTAACTGCGGTAGTGCTTATTTTTTTCCCAGCACCCATGGTGTGTGTATGTGTGCAGGTGTGCGACACAGTGAGAGACACAAGGTGCTCGAATCTTTATTCAATTTCCACCACCAGGAAGATAGGAAAACACCTGAGTGGCCAGTGACAAGCAATGCCCTTCACATCAAAGGGCAATGATGTGTGATCAAACAGTGAAGGGGAGGGCAGGGATTAAGTCAAAATAGAGTTGGAGGGGGAAATAATGCACTCCACTCCCTGTGGCGCCCACCTCTCCCTGAACAACTCCAGGGTGTTGGTGGACACCGCGTGCTCCTTCTCCAAGGACACCCGGGCTCTAACATAACCGCGAAAGAGGGGCAGGCAGTCGGCCCTAACGACCCCCTCCACGGCCCGCTGCCTCGACTTGTTTATGGCTAGTTTGGCCAATTTCCTGTTTATATCTGTCAGCCAGGGCTCCCTGATTTACCCAGGGTTAATAAACCGCGGACCATGACGTCACTTCCGCCCCCACCGACCTCGCAGTCTCCGCAATCGCCGCCCAGACAACCGCCCCCGTGATCACCACCCAGACAACCGCCTCCACGATCGCCAGGAAGACCATTGCCGACAGATTCACGGCCTCCGCGGCTATCGGGAATAACACTGTCACCACAGCCGCTTCCGCCCCCTGGGTTGCCATCGCCGCAGCCACTTCTGCCCCCAGTGACATCACTAACCTGCACGACCACAACACCGCATGTGTCTCCGCCCCCACGCCGATCTCCGTCACCACGCTTAACTCCACCCCCACGCAGATCTCTGTCACCACGCCTAACCCCGCCCCCATGCCGATCTCCGTCACCACACCCAACTCCGCCCCCACACCGATCTCCATCACCACGCTTAACTCCACCCCCATGCCGATCTCCGTCACCACGCCTAACCCCGCCCCCACGCCGATCTCCGTCACCACGCCCAACTCTGCCCCCACGCCGATCTCCGTCACCACGCTTAACTCCACCCCCATGCCGATCTCCGTCACCACGCCTAACCCCGCCCCCACGCCGATCTCCGTCACCACGCCCAACTCTGCCCCCACGCCGATCTCCGTCACCACGCTTAACTCCACCCCCACGCAGATCTCTGTCACCACGCCTAACCCCGCCCCCATGCCGATCTCCGTCACCACACCCAACTCCGCCCCCACACCGATCTCCATCACCACGCTTAACTCCACCCCCATGCCGATCTCCGTCACCACGCCTAACCCCGCCCCCACGCCGATCTCCGTCACCACGCCCAACTCTGCCCCCACGCCGATCTCCGTCACCACGCTTAACTCCACCCCCATGCCGATCTCCGTCACCACGCCTAACCCTGCCCCCACGCCGATCTCCGTCACCACGCCCAACTCTGCCCCCACGCCGATCTCCGTCACCACGCCCAACTCTGCCCCCACGCCGATCTCCGTCACCACGCTTAACTCCACCCCCATGCCGATCTCCGTCACCACGCCTAACCCCACTCCCATGCCGATCTCCGTCACCACGCCCAAATCCGCCCCCACACCAATCTCCTTCCCCGCCCCCACGCCCAACCCCACCCCCACTCCCAGCTCCAGCCCCACACCAGGTCCTAGCTCCCAGCCCTGCCGTGTTTTCACTATCCCTCCAGACCTACCCCTCTCTGAGGATGAAAGATCAGTCCTCAGCAGAGGCCTCACCTTCATTCCCCTACGCTCTCGGATCATCGAGTTCAACACACGGCGAGACATCGAATAATTCTTCGCCGCCTTCGCCTCCGTGCCTACTTCTTCAACCAAGATTCTCGCCCACCCTCTGACGACCCCTTCTCCCGCCTCCAACACACCCCATCCACCTGGACACCCCGTGCTGGCCTCTTACCCACCCTCGATCTCTTCATAGCCAACTGCCGCCGCGACATTAACCACCTCAACTTCTCCACCCTCCCTCACCCACTCCAACCTCTCACCCTCGGAATGTGCAGCCCTCCACTCCCTCCGTTCCAACCCCAACCTCACTATCAAACCAGCAGACAAGGGAGGCACGGTAGTAGTTTGGCGCACCGACCTTTACACCGCTGAGGCTAAACGCCAGCTCGTGGACACCTCCTCCTACTGCCCCCTTGACCATGACACCACCTCCCACCACCAAACCATCATCTCCCAGACCGTCCATAACCTCATCACCTCAGGGGATCTCCCATCCACCGCCTCCAATCTCATAGTCCCACAACCCTGCACCGCCCGTTTCTACCTCCTGCCCAAAATCCACAAACCTGACTGCCCCAGCCGACCCATTGTCTCAGCCTGCTCCTGCCCCACCGAACTCATCTCTGCATACCTCGACACGGTCCTGTCCCCCTTAGTCCAAGAACTCCCCACCTACGTTCGGGACACCACCCACGCCCTCCACCTCCTCCATGATTTTCGCTTCCCCGGTCCCCAACGCCTTATCTTCACCATGGACATCCAGTCCCTGTACACCTCCATTCCCCCATCACGAAGGCCTCGAAGCCCTCCGCTTCTTCCTTTCCCGCCGAACCAACCAGTACCCTTCCACTGACACCCTCCTTCGACTGACTGAACTAGTCCTCACCCTGAACAACTTCTCTTTCCAATCCTCCCACTTCCTCCAAACCAAAGGAGTAGCCATTGGCACCCGCATGGGCCCCAGCTATGCCTGCCTCTTCGTAGGATATGTGGAACAGTCCATCTTCCACAGCTACACTGGCACCACCCCCCACCTTTTCCTCCGCTACATCGATGACTGTATCAGTGCTGCCTCGTGCTCCCACGAGGAGGTTGAACAGTTCATCCACTTTACCAACACCTTCCACCCCGACCTCAAATTCACCTGGACCGTCTCGGACTCCTCCCTCCCCTTCCTAGACCTTTCCATTTCTATCTCGGGCGACCGAATCAACACGGACATTTACTATAAACCGACCGACTCCCACAGCTACCTAGACTACACCTCCTCCCACCCTGCCCCCTGTAAAAACGCCATCCCATATTCCCAATTCCTTCATCTCCGCCGCATCTGCTCCCAGGAGGACCAGTTCCAAATCCATACAACCCAGATGGCCTCCTTCTTCAAGGACCGCAATTTCCCCCCAGACGTGGTCGATGATGCCCTCCACCACATCTCTTCCACTTTCCGCTCCTCCGCCCTTGAGCCCCGCCCCTCCAACCGCCACCAGGACAGAACCCCACTGGTCCTCACCTACCACCTCACCAACCTCCATGTACAGTGTATCATCCGCCGTCATTTCTGCCACCTCCAAACGGACCCCACCACCAGGGATATATTTCCCTCCCCTCCCCTATCAGCGTTCCGAAAAGATCACTCCCTCCGTGACTCCCTCGTCAGGTCCACACCCCATACCAACCCAACCTCCACTCCTGGCACCTTCCCCTGCAACCGCAAGAAATGCAAAACTTGCGCCCACACCTCCCCCTTTACTTCCCTCCAAGGCCCCAAGGGATCCTTCCATATCCACCACAAATTCACCTGCACCTCCACACACATCATCTATTGCATCCTCTGCACCCGATGTGGCCTCCTCTACATTGGGGAGACAGGCCGCCTACTTGCGGAACGTTTCAGAGAACACCTCTGGGACACCCGGACCAACCAACCCAACCACCCTGTGGCTCAACACTTCAACTCCCCCTCCCACTCCACCAAGGACATGCAGGTCCTTGGACTTCTCCATCGCCAGACCATAGCAACACAACGGCTGGAGGAAGAGCGCCTCATCTTCCGCCTAGGAACCCTCCAACTACAAGGGATGAACTCAGATTTCTCCAGTTTCCTCATTTCCCCTCCCCCCACCTTGTCTCAGTTAAATCCCTTGAACTCAGCACCACCTTCCTAACCTGCAATCTTCTTCCTGACCTCTCCGCCCCCACCCCACTCCGGCCTTTCACCCTCACCTTGACCTCCTTCCACCTATCGCATTTCCAACACCCCTCCCCCAAGTCCCTCCTCCCTACCTTTTATCTTAGCCTGCTGGACACACTTTCCTCATTCCCGAAGAAGGGCTTATGCCCGAAACGTCGATTCTCCTGTTCCTTGGATGCTGCCTGACCTGCTGCGCTTTTCCAGCAACACATTTTCAGCCAGGGTTAATAAACCCAATAACGGATCTCATAGTCAATGAGATTCTCCTGTCCCTCCTTCCAATCACTACATTGATGTGAACAGGATGTGCACTGGGTGATGGCTCTATCTGTCGGGCTCCAAGCTAACCTAACTAATTTCAGTGTTTCAGAGTAATTACTGACGGACAATTTAGTGGAATAATGAGATCACACAGACAGGGCATCAGGATCCAGTAAACTGTTAAGTGGGTGTGCACTGGCCTCAAAGAGGTTAATATTTTTGCAGAAATGTTCACAAATTTGAGAGGAAAGCATTAACCAGGGCAGACGTACACATTTTTAAATCTGGTCTCCCAAGATGCACTGTTACCTCGAGTCAAACAGCTAGTGACATCAACACCAGCACTGAGGTAGTATGCTGTCAGTGACAAAGTCACCTTGAAGCATGATGGCAGCAAGACAGGACTTGGAGCAAACCTTACCCCACAAGGACAGCCAGTTGTATCATCCAGGTTGTGAATGCAAACCAAATGACACTATACTCAAATAGAGAAAGAGTGCCTGACTTTGCTTGTGAACATTTTAATCAATACCTGTTTGGGAGAAACAGGATTCTATCCACAAGCTACTTCAATGCATCTTCCTCAAAGCACTTTCATGTATTCCAAAGCATTAACAAAGAATGTTGATTGCAGAAACATGGCGAATCTTATTGCTATGTAGGGGGGACAGGTGAACGTGGTTGACATGCTGTTGAGAGCAGCACTGCCTCTGAAACAGGTTGAGAGTTCTTTGTGAAACTCTACAGATTCACCAAGAAACAACAGCTCAACATGTTGCGGAAGTCCTCAGTCCAGCAGAAATATTGAAGCAGCTTGCACAAATCAAACAAATAATGCCAACTTGAGGCATCAGTTAGAGTGCTGCAGGAAGTAGGGAGGGAAGGAAGCCCTGAAAACATCAGGAAGATGCCGTGTGCTGTAAGAGAGTATCTCATTTAGAGGTGAGAACCTAGATGGCATAATGTAATAAGGAAAGACAGTCAGAATACTTCAGCAGTTGGAATAAAAAAGAAGCATATTCATGCAAGCCAATAAGGAATTGAGTCTATTCTGAGGAAGACAAAAGAAGTGATATACTGGCCAAACATGAGCAATTAAATTAAGGACCACTGCAATGAAAACCAGGCTAAGTGAGGTGAAGAGCCCTTTATTGTGTGTGACAACCAGACAAACTATGGATGAAGTTTGCAGGAGATCTCCTCACACTGACAACAACTGAATATCTTGTCACCATTGACCTCTGGGAGTTAGATCAGTCAGATTGTAGAAGGCCCAAAAGCACACATCTGTTGTTAGGGCATTCCACAAATGGTAAGGAGAAGATTGGAAATAGGAGCAGGAATTGGCCTCCAACTCTGCCAGACTGTTCTATAATACCATGGCTGATCTGCCCCAGGTCACAACTGTTCTTTCTTGCCAACCCCTCATAGTCATCAGTTCCTCAACATTTCAAACATCTGTCCACCGACTCCTTATATATTTTCAGTGATCTAGCCTCAACATGCTCTAGGGGAGGTAATATCAGGCAAGCACTACCCTCTGAGAGAATAAATTCCTTCGCATCTCATCTTTATATGAGTATCCTGTTCTTCTGTAACTTTTGACCTCTAATTTGAGATTCCCTCACTAGGGTCACATCTTCTCACTTAAAGTGATGTGAGAATGACAGCCCTTGATATCAAGTCTGCATTTGACCAAGTGAGGCATCAATGAGCCCGACCAAAATTGGAATTAGCAGGAATCTGGGGGCAAAATCCCAGCTGGTTGGAGTCATACCTGATATATAGGAAGATGGTCATTGTTGTTGGAGGTCAGTCATCTCAGTTACAAGACATCTCTGCAGGAGTTTCTCAGGGTAATGTTCTAGGCCAACGCATGTTCAGCTGCTTCATCAATGACCTTCCCTCCATCATAAGGTCAGAAGTGGAGATGTTCACTGATGATTGCACAGAAACATTCATGACTCCTCAGATACTGAAGTAGTCCATGTTGAAATGTAACAGGATCTGGATAATATCCAGGTTTGGGCTGAAAAGTGGCAAGTAACATTTGTTCCACACAAACACTGGACAATGACCATCTCCAACAAGAGACAATTTCAGTACTGCCCCTTGACATTCAATGGTGTTACCATCACTGAATCCTCCACTGTCAGCATCATGGGTATTACCATTTACCAGAAACTCAGCTGGACCAGCCATATAAACAAAATGGCTACAAGAGCAGGTTAGAGGCTAGAAATATTGCAGTGAGTAACTACCTCCTGACTCCCCAAAGTCTGACCATCATCTAAAGAGCAGAAATCAGGAGTGTGATGGGAAACTCCCCAGTTGCCAGGATGGGTGCAGCTTCAATAGCACCCAAAACGTTTGACACCATCCAGGACGAAGCAGCCCACTTTATTGACATCATATCCACGAACCTCCACCGACACTCAGCAGCAGCAGTGTGTATGATTTCCACAGTGAACTACTGGAATCAGATCTACATGCCCAGTTCACTTCACAATGACTTGCTGTACACCCTCGCAGTCTGACAATGAGTGACAATGGTCCTCAGTTCTTGAGTGAAGAATTCAGCCACTTCATACAGGGATTGGGAACCTCAACATCGCAAGATCTCCACATTATGCTCAGTTAAATTGAAAGGCTGAGATAGCAGTGAAAATCCCTAATGGATTCATAAAGAAATTGAGCAAATCCAGCACAAACGTATACAAGGCAAAAATACACCGAGTAAGGGAATGCAAATAGGCTCATCCAAAGACTAACTTGATGCTGCATCTAAACAAAATCTACTGAAGCCAAAGCCCAGATGTGAAAGACAGAATCAAGGTGAACTGACAAGAAAGCTCAACTTCACTTAGATAAAATTGCCAAGCCATTGGAGAACCTGCCAGAGTGCAAATGCTCAATGCTGTCAACAAAAGTCAGCCCAGGTGGTAACTTGGAATCTGTGGGGCATCATTTTCAGAAATACAGTTGTAATTTTAGTGTACTAGCTGGCTTTCAGTAGGTATGAGGTCTCTACCTGTGCTGTAAGTGCCTTTGTGTACAGTCTGTGCTAACTATGACATACACATTACCAGTTGCAGACAATAATCACTTTATGGCATGTTTTTTCAGCTACAGTAAAACGTGTCAGTGTTGTATATACAGCACTTTATATTCTTAAGACATACACAATGTCTTTCTATGTATGAGTACAATAATTGTGTCGGACACTGTACATCATAGGCCCCAGAATTTTGCATTTATAAACCTAAACAATTGCATCTCATGCGTCATGGGCTTGAATCAGGTCAAATGTGCATTTCTTGGATTATAAGTGCTGTTATTGAATGATAGTCCAAGAGAATACCACTTCGCACAGTGAGTTTTTGGCCTTCATTAGCTCAATGCGTGTGAAGTGGCTTGGGACCCATTTTTAATCCATTCAATGCAATGCATTGTTGTTGTTATTGATTGACATTCAGAGTTTGTTTTTGAGAGTGTGATGCTAGAAAAGCACAGCAGATCAGGCAACATCCAAGGAGCAGGAAGATCGATGTTTCAGGCATAAGCCCTTCATCAGGTTCCTGATGAAGAGCTTATGCCCAAAACATTGACTCTCCTGCTCCTCAGATGCTGCCTGACCTGCTATGCTTTACCAGCACCACACTGATCTCCACTCTGATCTCCAGCACTGCAGTCATCACTTTCTCCCATTAAGAGTTTGTTCCCTGGAATTCTGACATGTCCATGCTATTATTTTCTTGTTTTCCCAGTATGCAGACCTACTGTTTGAAGAGGAAGCAGAGCAGTGTTCTGACATGTGTCAGAGAGTGTTACACCATTGCAGCAGCAGCATGGACAGTACCAGGACCCAAGCCTGTGCCACACTGTACCTCATCATGAGGCACAGCTTTAGTACAATCAGCGTAAGGCTTCATTATTTTTATCGAAAATGTGCAGTAACTGCTTGTTGTCAACAACCAGGCTTGCAAAGTCATATTGTTGTTCTGTCATAATCCTCACAAATAAATAACGATGGCTAGTGCCATTGGGAGATTATACTCTGTTTGCCTTTCCAATTAAATAGAAGTGTCATATTTATCTACAGTGCTGACAGAAACATGTCTGTTGGCAGCAGGTAATGGAACTGCTGATGAATGGCTTATTCATTTGTTCTTACATCTTACTAACACATGTGGGTAATTGTGGTGAGTTGACCCTGATTTTTGACTGCACTGCTGACCTTAAAGGTATCAGAAACAGTGATGTACACTCAGTCGTCCCAAAGAGAGCCCACTGGCACCTGCACAGCTCTTCCTGCCTCTGCTCTGGTCAGCTGCAGGAGGTTCCCCTGGAGCATGTGCAAAAGACATTTCCTGTCATTAACATAACCAATCAAATTTCACGTGAGTTCCAATGTACAATGGCTTCATGAAGCAGGTTACTGCACAGCTCAGGTAGTTTATTTGCAGGATCATGGGACTCTGAATCACAGGATCATTGTTGTGTGTTCCCTACTGAATGCTGAATTTTTCAAACTTTCAACCTACACTAACCCCATTTACCAATATACTAAAGTAAAACTTCAGTTTCTAACATGATTTTATATAGAATCATTTTTTTTTAAACATATTTCTGTCAAAACATTTTTTCATTGATTGCTTGTTTAATAATCTGAATATTATAATCGATTCTTCATGTTACAAGATAAACATCGAATTTACTAAATTGTCAGAAACATGTTTGATAATGATAAGAATGGATAACTAACGTGGAATAGATACAATAACTTGGTTAAAAATAGGTCACTTGAACTTTATTGTTAGGCTGTGTCAAGCCAACTTGGTTGCTTTACTGTATGTAGCTGACACTTTGACACTGAGACTGCATGTGCGGCAAGTGTTAGCCTTTGTGTTCCAGCACCAATAATTACAGCTGTTCATGATTTGAACTTGAAAAGAGATTCCTTAGATCCCCTAAAGTAGGGAAACAGGCCCTTTGGCCCAACAAGTCCACGCCGACCCTCCAAGAGTAACACACCCAGACCCATTCCTGTAATCTATATTTACCCCTGACTAATGCACCTATTACTATAGGCAACTTAACATGGCCAATTCACCTGGTCTGCACATCTTTACACTGTGGGAGGAAACCGGAGCACCCGGAGGAAACCCATGCAGACACAGGGAGAATCGAACCTGGGCCCTTGGCGCTGTGAGGTAGCAGTGCTAACCACTGAGTCACTGTGCCACCCAAATTTCCATCCTGAACAATTTGCTATGTGTGTATTTATCTTTGAGGACATGTGTTTACTACCTCAAGACAATGCTTCCTGCGAATTCTACAAGAGATCCATCAATAGAAATTAACATCACAAGGCTGTCATGTAAATATAACGTTTCACAACTCCCAAACGAGCAAGCTCTGCAACAGAAGCTGGGTGTATGTTAATAGCTGCATTCTTTCACAGTGACATACCTTCTCAATGTAATAGCAAAATCAAATTGAAAAGCAGATCAATACACATTTCAATCAATATTTGCAACTATCTGATGTCATAAATTATGCCAGTTGTATGTTTTGTATGATTCCATCAGTGATGTATAGAGGGAAAAAGAATTAATGCTTGTGTAACTTAGATTGATTTTAGTGTTTTCCATTTCCAGAATTTTGCTAGAGTTAAAATGCAGGTCACCATGTCGTTAGCATCTCTGGTGGGTAAATCATCAGATTTTAATGAAGAATATTTGAGGCGAGCTTTACGAACTGTTCTGGCTTATGCAGAGGAAGATGATGATATGCAACCGACAATGTTTCCAATTCAGGTGAGGAGACCTCATACGAAGTGTAACGCTAAAATAACAACATCCGATATGGACATAAATATACTTTCCACAGGAATGTACATGACTCTATGTTCTGCTGAGTCTGTTTACAGTGTTATGCTGAAGTATAACTGATCCAAAGTTAGTCCACATCTCCAAATTAGAGTCCACACTATAAAAGTATCATCCCTTTTCCTTCCAAAGGTTAATATCAGAGATGTATTGTAGCAAGGTGATCTCCAGGAGACTTAATTGGAAATTGGGCCTGTCTTATTTGATTATATTCTGAATTCTGGATTTCAAAGCTTTTGGATCCTGAGATCAAATCATGCATGACTTCACAAATGCAGCATTTTTGTTTTGGAATGTAGCCTGTTGTACTACAACAACATGTCAACAGCAAGCACCACACTCAACTCAATATAAAAGCAGTTCAGGTCTAACCTGGCCAATGTAATCCATAATGGGTATGTTACAATTATTGCGCCTATCCAGTAATTTGGAAAATTGCCCAGGTATGTGAGATGGTGGAGGGATTGTTTGAAATATTCCAGACTGCACTAGATACTGGGATTGTTCCAGTGATTTAGAAAACTGCTAACATGATACCCCCATTTAAGATAGGAGTGAGGCAGATAGCAGGAAACTATAGGCCAGTTAGCCCAACATCTGGTGTGGCAAAATGCTAGATTCCATTATTATGAAAAAATAGGATATTTGTAAAGGCTGAGCACAATGAAACAGAGTCAGCATGGATTTGTGATTGGGAAATCATGTTCAACAATTTTTCTCGAGTTCTTTGAGGATAAAGGGGAACCGGTAGATATTGTATGTTTGGATTTTCAGAAATCATTCAATAAGATACCACATAAAAGGTTCATGTTATTATGGATAATGTAGCAGCATGGATACAGATGAGAGAGAGTCGAGATTAATGGGTCTTTTTCAGGTGACTAATGGAGTGACATGGGGATCAGTTCCAGACTCTCAATTATTTACTATCTTTATTAATGACTTGAAGGAAGGTGCAGAGTGGATGCATCCAAATTTTCTAATAATCCAAAAAGACATAAGGAGGTTGAATGAGTAACAAATGGAGTTTAATGTAGGAAAGTATGAGATTATGCACTTTTGATTGGAAAAATTTAAAGTCAGACTATAACTTAAATGGACAGAAACACTAAAAGACTGCTGTGCAGAGGGATCTGGGTGTTCTTTCAATGCAACACAAAATGTTAGCATACAGGTGCAACAAGTAATTAAGAGGGCAAATGGAAGTTTAGCCTTTATTGCTAGAGGGATGGTGTTTAAAAACAGGCAAGTCATGCTACAAGTATTCAGGGTGATGATGAGGCAGCACTTGGAATACTGTGTACAGTTTTCTCCCAGTATTTAAAAATAATGATATATTGCCTTTTCAGACAGTTCAAAAGAGATTCACTTGGCAAATTCCTGTGGTGAAAGAGTTGACTTATCAAGAAGTGTTAAACAAGTTGGGCCTTTATTGATTACAGTCTAGAATAATAAGGGGTGATCTCATTGAAACATGTCAGATTCTGAGGGGTCTTGACAAGGTAGATGTTGAGAATGAGGACTACAGACGCTGGAGATCAGGTAGATGTTGAGAGGATGTTTTCACTAGTGGGGGATCTGAACAACATAGTTAGAGAATAAAGGAACACTCATTTAAAATTGAGATACAAAGGAATTTCTTTTCACAGGGGTTAGTGAATGCCTGGAATTATCTACCCTAGAGACTTGTGGAGGTTAGATCATTGTGAAAGTGTTTAAAGAGGATGTAATGAGATTTTTGAAGTATCAGGAATTTGACAACATGCTGAGCAGGCTCAAAAAAACAGTTGAGGGCAGATCAGTCTTGATTTTGTTGAATGATGGAGCAGGCTTGAGGGGCCAAATGGCCTACCCCTGCTCTAATTCTTATGTTCTGCGTATGTCCTACATACATGAGACCGCCATCAGTTGCAGGTTCCTCTCTATTCTATGCTGACTTAGGACTATATTGTTGTGCCTTTACTGGGTCTAGAAACCTCCTTTCTTTCCTGTACCTACATGACGTGGATTGTAGCTATTCAAGAAGGAGACACAGCATCACCTTCCTGATATCCACCCAGTGATATCCACATCCGATGAAAGAATAAATCATTATTAATATTCTAAAGTTGCACACAATGTGATTAATAAATCCATGTGAAACTGTAATGTAAAATGACAGTATACACTAATCACTGTAGTTAATGTATTCTCTGTTATTTTAATTGTTTCCAGGTGGAGGAACTACTGTTTAATCTCAACAGCATCTTATCTGACACTGTCAAAATGAGGGAGTTCCAGAAAGATCCTGAGATGCTCATGGATCTAATGTACAGGTAAATAAACACTCCCAAAAAGCACACTGTCATCATTTCTAGGTGACCTATCATTGCTACACTTTGCGCTTTTCGGCAACGGGTGGCATGGTGGCTCAGTGGTTAGCACTGCTGCCTCACAGCACCAGGGACCCGGGTTCAATTCCCACCTCGGGCGACTGTCTGTGTGGAGTTTGCACATTCTCCCCGTGTCTGTGTGGGTTTCCTCCGGGTGCTCCGGTTTCCTCCCACAATCCAAAGATGTGCAGGTTAGGTGAATTGGACATGCTAAATTGCCCATAGGGGAATAGGTCTGGGTGGGTTGGTCTTTGGAGGGTCAGTGTGGACTTGTTGGGCCGAAGGGCCTGTTTCCACACTGTAGGGAATTTAATCTAATCTAATCTAATCTAGGTTACTGAAGGCCAATAACTGATCTACAATGATCATCCCTGCTGATTCTGAATGTGTACCAATATAGGGATGCTTCAGTGAGATGCATGTGACATTCAGTGCATCATCTCCTTTCTCTTATCTGTCGATAGATTGAAAGAAAATAAATATCTTAAATGTGTCTGGGTTATCTCCAAAATGCTCCCCGTCTTCCTCCTGTCCAAGCTCATTTCCAGATAAACGGTCCAGAAATACCCAGGCCCTTGTTGTTTCTACATAGTGGGAAAATAAAGTTCTTCTGGATGTAATTTAAGAATTTTGTTCCCACCCTACCTTGCACACTAAAGGTAAACCCAGTTAATATTTAGACAGTTATTATCGTATACTAATCACTGCCTTATTATTACACTTCTCTGATATTTGATTAATGTTTGAATCTCAGTTTATTGTAGTAGGGCCGATAGCACACATCTACAGCATGTTTGCTGCTTTTGTAGCTTTTGCTTCTATTCATGTAGCTCTGTTTGATGATCCTTCCAAGATATCATCCCGGTAATTCATTTTTTGATCAATATTGCAACCACCTCCCCTTTCTCTCCTGTTCTCATCTTTATGACTATTATTCTGCAATTTCAGCAGTCAATCACATTGCTGTGAGTCTGGAGTCACATGTAGGCCAGAGGAGGCTAGGATGACGCATTCACTCCCTAAAGGACCAAAGCTTGTATATTAAAAAAAAGGTTATCAGGATAAGGCAGCAATTATAGACCAGTCAGTTTGAAATGAGTGTCGGGGAAGTTTCTGAAATCAATGATTCATGATAAAACTATAGTCACATGGAAAAAGAGCAATGATTGACATGGATTTCTAAAGGGGAAATCATGTTTAACAAACTTGCTGGAGATATTTTGAAAAGGTAACTGGAAGGGTTAATGAGGGTGAAATTGTTGAACAACTGCACATGGACTTCTAGCTGGTGTTCAACCTGGTAACACACAACAAATTGTGAGAAAAGTTATAACTCATGGAATGCAAGGGACAGTCACCACATGGATACAAAATTACTGAGTCAGAGGAAACAAAGAGTAAGGGGGTCCATTGATAATCTTCATGCTGGAGCAAGGTTTGTACTTGAGTTTCACACATTCCCACAGCAATGTGGTTCACTCTCAAATGCCCTCTGGGCTGTCAGGGGTGGGCAAGAAATGCTGAACCACCTGCGATGCCCATATCCTGTGAATAAATCAATAATGTCAGTTATGATTTGATTTTTCTGTTATATATTAATATTGTAGATCTTCATTGCTGTATACAATTTCAAAGTTTGTGGATAATAAAATACTTGGAAACATTATGAACTGTGCAAAGGACAGTGCAGAATTTCAAAAGCACCTTGACAAGCTGATGGAATGGGCAGATAAGTGACAGGTGAAGTTAAATGAAGGGTAATGTGAAGTAATGCATTTTAGGAGGAAATGGATGAAAAGACAATATAAAATAGGGGAACAATATTAAATGGGATGCAGAGGGATCTGGCTATACCTGCCACAGACCATTGAAGTGGCTAGATAAATGGAGGGAGCAGTTAATAAAGTATGCAATATCCTGAGATTTATTCATCGTGGCAGAGAGTAAAAGACTAAGCTAATGTTGAACTTCTTTAACACACCTGTTAGGCCTGTTATGGACCAGGCCAGAACCCTCAAAGCATTTCAAGAAAGTAGCCCAGATCCTAACTTTGCAAGTTCTTTTAAGCAGGTGTAACGTGGAAATTCCAGGAGGGATGCAGCTTGTCAAAGCACTTAGTTTTAGACAAAACAGAATTTATTTATAAGATTATCAAATCAAGCACCAACAAAAGAGAACAGAGTGCTGAATAACCTAACCCATCCAAAGGCCCAACTGACCATCCCAAATTAATGATGCTGTTCCAAATACTTGCAACAATCCCCATAAACTCGCCTTGGTGCCAAAGGTAAAATAAAACACAGGGTCTTACAGGAGAGATGTCAGAGAGGAAGGAGGATCAGCATGGACTTGCTTCTTTGGGTCCAACAGCTTTTTACAACTGCCTGACTGCTTACAATGAATAGCAAGACCAAACCAAATTAGAGTACGAGTGTACATTGTACACCAGAGTACATTGTACAAGTGTTTCTCTTAAAACTTAAAGGCCTTTTGCCTGAGGCAGGATCTGTTATCAATAATTAAACTGGCTTTAAAACCCATCCAAGCCCAGACCTTTTGGAGTCTGTGTCTTTTACGACCTCTGAAAAAACGCCAAGGACACCATATCTGGATTATTCCTGGTGTTACAAGCTAGTGAGGGTAGGAATAGGAGGATAGAGTAGGTGAATGTGTGGCTGAGGAGCTGGTGTATGGGAGAAGGATTCACATTTTTAGATCATTGGAATCTCTTCTGAGGTAGAAGTGACCTGTACAAGAAGAATGGATTGCACCTGAATTGGAAGGGGGCTAATATACTGTCAGGGAGATTTGCTAGAGCCCCTCAGGAGGATTTTAACTAGTGGGGGGGGGGGGGGGGCAGGGAAATAGTGAGGAAAGAGTTCAATTTGAGACTGGTACAGTTGAGAAAAGAAGGAAGTCAAACAGTCAGGGCAGGCAGGGACAAAGCAGAGAACAAGATAGGACTGATAAATTAAACTGCATTTACTTCAATGCAAGAGGCCTAACCGGGAAGGCAGATGAACTCAGAGCATGGTTAGGAACATGACACTGGGATATCATAGCAAATATAGAAACGTGTCTCAAGGATGGGTAGGACTGGCAGCTGAATGTTCCAGGATACAAATGCTACAGGAAAGATAGAAAGAGGGCCAAGAGAGGAGAGGGAGTGGCATTTTTGATATAGGATAGCATTACAGCTGTACTTTGGGAGGATATTCCTGGAAATACATCCAGGGAAGTTATTTGGGTGGAACTGAGAAATAAGAAAGGGATGATCACCTTATTGGGATTGCATTATAGACCCCCCAACAGTCAGAGGGAAATTGAGAAACAAATTTGGAAGGAGATCTCAGTTATCTTGTAAGAATGGTTGGTTGGGGTGGTTATGGTAGGGGATTTTAACTTTCCAAACATCGACTGGGACTGCCATAGTGTAAAGGGTTTAGATGGAGAGGAATTTATTAAGTGTGTACAAGAAAATTTTCTGATTCAGTATGTGGATGTACCCACTAGAAAAGGTGCAAAACTTGACCTACTGTTGGGAAATAAGGCAGGGCAGGTGATTGAGGTGTCAGTAGGGGAGCACTTTTGGGTCAGTGACCATAATTCTATTCGCTTTAAATAGTGATGGAAAATGATAGACCAGATCTAAAAGTTGAAGTTCTAAATTGGAGGAAGGCTAATTTTTACGTATGAGGCAAGAACTCCTAAAAGCTGATTGGGGGCAGATGTTCGCAGGTAAAGGGACGCCTGGAAAATGGGAAACCTTCAGAAATGAGATAACGAGAGTCCATAGAAAGTATATTCTTGTTAGGGTGAAAGGAAAGGCTGATAGGTTTAGGGAATGCTGGATGACTAAAGACATTTAGGTTTTGGTTAAGAAAAAGAAGGAAGCATACATCAGGTATAAACAGGATAGCTCGAGTGAATCCTTAGGAGAGTATAAAGGAAGTAGGAGTATACTTAAGAGGGAAATCAGGAGGGCGAAAGGAGACATGAGATTACATTTGCAAATAGAGTTAAGGAGAATCCAAAGGGTTTTTACAAATACATTAAAGACAAAAGGGTAACTAGGGAGAGAATAGGGCCCCTCAAAGATCAGCAAGGCGGCCTTTGTGTGGAGCCGCAGGAGATGGGGGAGATACTAAACGAGTATTTTGCATCAGTGTTTACTATGGAAAAGGACATGGAAGACATAGAATGTAGGGAAATAGATGGAGATATCTTGAAAAATGTCCATATTACAGAGGAGGAAGTACTGGATGTCTTGAAATGCATAAAAGTGGATAAATCCCCAGGACCTGATCAGGTGTACCCTAGAACTCTGTGGGAAGCTAGAGAAGTGATTCTGGGCCCCTCACTGAGATCATCAATAATCACAGGTGAGGTGCCGGACTGGAGGTTGGTTGATGTGGTGCCACTGTTTAAGAAGGGTGGTAAGGACAAGCCAGGGAAATATAGACTGGTGAGCCTGAGGTCAGTGGTGGGCAAGTTGTTGGAGGGAATCCTGAGAGACAGGGTGTACATGTATTTGGAAAGGCAAGGACTGATTAGGGATAGTAAACATGGCTTTGTGTGTGGGAAAGCACATCTCACGAACTTGATTGAGTTTTTTGAAGCAATAGCAAAGAGGATTGATGGGCAGAGCAGTGGACGTGACCTATATGGACTTCAGTAAGACATTCGACAAGGTTCCCCATGTGAGACTGGTTAGCAAGGTTAGATCTCACGGAATACAGGGAGAACTAGCCATTTGGATATAGAGCTGGCTCCAAGGTAGAAGACAGAGGGTGGTGGTGGGGCTTTGCTTTTCAGACTGGAGGCCTGTGACCAGTGGAGTGCCACAAGGATCGGTGCTGGGTCCACTGCTTTTAGTCATTTATATAAATGATTTGTATGGGAGCATAAGAGGTATAGTTAGTAAGCTTGCAGATGACACCAAAATTGGAGGTGTAGTGGACAGCGAAGAGGGTTACCTCAGAGTCCAACGGGATCTTGATCAGATGGGCCAATGGGCTGAGGAGTGACAGATGGAGTTTAATTTAGATAAATGTGAGGTGTTGCATTTTGGGAAAGCAAATCTTATCAGAACTTATATACTTAATGGTAAGGTCCTTGGGAGTGTTGCTGAACAAAGAGACTTTGGAGTGCATGTTCATAGATCCTTGAAAGTAAAGTCACAGGTAGATAGGATAGTGAAGAAGGTGTTTGGTATGCTTTCCTTTATTGGTCAAAGTATTGAGTACAGGAGCTGGGAGGTCATGTTGCAGCTGTACAGGACATTGGTTAGGCCACTGTTGGAATATTACATGCAATTCTGGTCTCCTTCCTGTCAGAAGGATGTTGTGAAACCTAAAAGGGTTCAGAAAAGATTTACAAGGATGTTACCAGGGTTGGAGGGTTTGGGCTACAGGGAGAGGCTGAACAGGCTGGGACTGAGGGGGTGACCTTGAAGGTTTATAAAATCATGATGGGAATGGATAGGATAAATAGACAAGGTCTTTTCCCTGGGGTCTTTTCCCAGAACTAGAGGGCATAGGTTTAGGGTGAGAGGGGAAAGATATAAAAGAGACCTAAGGAGCAACGTTTTCATGCAGAGTGGTGCATGTATGGAATGAGCTGCCAGAGGAAGTGGTGGAGGCTGGTACAATTACAACATTTAAAAGGCATCTGGATGGGTATATGAATAGGAAGGATTTGGAAGGATATGGGCTGGGTGCTGACAAGTGGGACTAGATTAGGTTGGGATATCTGGTTGGCATGGACAAGTTGGACCGAAGGGTTGGTTTCCGTGCCGTACATCTCTATGGTTCTTTGACCATAACCTTGTTAAAGGAGCAGCAGCATCACAGGCCTCAGCTGGAGTATTGTGTCTAGTTGTGGGCACTATATTATAGGAAGTATGTGAACGCACTGGAGAGAGGTCAGAAGAGATTAACAAAATGGTTCCAGGATGAGAAACTTCAATTATGAGGATAAATTGGAGAGATCAGGGCTGCTTTCCTTGGAGAGATGAAGACTGAGAGGAGATCTGATGGAAGTTTTCAAAATTATGAGGCGTTAGATAAAGTAGATGGAGAGGAATGTTCAGACTTGTAAAAAGATCAAGGATGTGAGTGTTTAAGGTGATTTGTGAAATAAGCAAAAGTGCTGTGAGAAAAAATATTTTCTCAGGAGTGTTACCAGTCTGGAATGTAGTACCTGGAAGGGTGGTGAAGGCAGGTTCAATTGAAGCATTCAACTGAACTTTGGATAGTTGTTTAAACAGAAACAATGTGTAAGGGAATGGGGAAAAGCAGGAGAATTTTATGAAGTCAAGATGCTCATTTCAAGAGCTGTTCCAGACAAAATGGGCCAAATGGCTTTCTTTACCTTCTTGTAATGAGTGAACCATATGGAATCAATGATCGTTGTCACAGTCAACATTACTGAGACTAGCTTTTTATTCCAGATTTATTGATCAGTTTTACACTCCCCCAGCCTCTACTGTGGGATTTGGAAGCACAGTTCCTACATTATTTCTGAGGTCAGAGTTTCTCCCCCAGCCGCATCACAATGCCATATTCTGGGTCCTGAGGAAGGGTCAGTGGACCCAAAACCTTAACTCTGATTTCTCTCCATCGCTGCTGTCAGATTTACTGAGTTTTTCCAGAAATTTCTGATTTACAACACCTGCAATTCCTTCAATTATAAATGGCCTTTCTAGTCCTGATTATTGTTTTATTTCTTATGTAATTACTACTTTTCTTTTTGAAATTAATAATTCAGGTTGGCTAAAGGATATCAGACTTCACCTGACCTACGTTTGACCTGGCTACAGAACATGGCTGAGAAGCATACGAAGAGGCAGTGTTACACTGAGGCTGCATTGTGTTTGGTGCATGCTGCAGCACTGGTAGCAGAGTACCTCAGCATGTTGGAAGATCACAAGTACCTTCCTGTGGGCAGTGTTAGCTTTCAGGTACGTCTGAAAGTATTCACTTAGCACCACTATTTATATACCCAAGTGCATAAGGAACTTGATTCTAACTTTTTTTTTTCTGTCGTGGTTTCCAGAATATATCACCTAATGTTCTGGAAGAATCTGCAGTATCAGATGATATCTTGTCCCCAGATGAAGACGGAATATGCAGTGGAAGATATTTCAGTGAAAATGGTCTTGTGGGTTTGCTTGAACAAGCTGCTGAGCTTTTCAGCACGGTAAGCGTCCTTTATGTACTTATTTACTTCTCCTCCTTCCTTTAGCTCCTGTTACCCACACGCCAACATGTTGCAGAGTCCCTGTCCAGCTCATACATGGAGAATTATGAGAATGACTGTGGAGAAGTGGCTTGGGTATTTTGTACTTTGTAAAGGACCTCGCCAACGAAAAACAGAAATCATTAATCAGTTAGTGTGAGCCAGCAGTGCACCTGCTTAGGAGAGCAGAAATTTTGAATTCTATGGCTGTGGACATGAACCAGGGATATTCAGATTGTGTTTAACCTTACCTGTCTGTCCATCAGAAACTGAGCCAGGGAGCAGTTGGAGAAACAGCACTGTTCCCAGCCCCCTATACCCCTCCCCTCATTCTGTCTATACCCAAAAGTTCTCAAAATTCTTTCGTACCACTAATCTGAAATGAACTCAGAGTTAAAATACTTTAGGTCCTGACATTTGTCAACTGAATATCTCACTTTCTACATTCAAGCAACCTCTCCTCTGCCTGAAACACAGACTGAGTTAAAATTGAATTTGCTGGCCATTGTGTTGATGTTACACACAGTTTGGGATTTTTAATCAGCAATTACTTGTTTTTTGTTCAAATATATCCTGCCAAGGAAGTCTGCATGGAGGACATTTGTAGTCAGGAAGGTATTTCTCTCAGTTGGTGGCTAGGATCGCCTTAAATGTGTCTGGAATAGACTGAGTGCCAATGTTCCCCACTGCATGTTCTGATTGTACACGAAGTAGAAATATAGCTTCATGATGAGCTTCAAAAACCTCAGCAGGTTCTTTTGAAATTGGCTGAAGACTGTTATAAGGGATTAAATCTTTCAGAGTATTCATTAATGTGTTTAAAAAGAATTAGCATGCTCCTTGCTGTAGGATATGTAACAAAGATATTCTTGTGTGGTTTTATGTTGCCAAATACCATTGTAAGATCAGAGATCTGTAATTTGTATTCATAAAGTCATAGATTCATAGAATCATGCAGCATAGAAACAGACCCTTCAGTCCATTTAGTCCATGCCAACCAGGTTCTTACAACTGAAGCTTACAATAAAACACACCAATTAAAATACTGGGTGAGGCCCTCAGAATTTGCAAACCCTTGTTCAAAGCATGAATGCACTTGTTCAACTGTCAAGTTAATAGCTTCGTGGAATTGGCCCATTGTCCGCTGAAGACTTCATCGCTGTGATGTCCTGTGACATTGACCTGCTCAAGACTGAGGTGGAATTTTTCCATTTGTCTACAGTTCAGAACAGTGTGTTTTTAAGGCCTGTAATTACTCAATCTCTGCTGCAGCACAATGTTTTCTTCATCAGCAGTACCCAGGTTACAGCATTCTGCATTGTGTTGAACAGAACTTGGAGATGCCTGCAGGGTCTGACATGGCTTCTCCACTGCTGTCCTTGAATCTTGAATCTGCCCTCTTGCTCACTCAAAGTGTGAGCCACCAGCTGAAAACAAAACGTTCTCTTTTACTAGACCTAAAGGTTGAATACCTGAGCTATCGTATTGTCTGCGTGTGCCTTATGACGGTGCATCCTCAGAAGGATTGTGAGGAGTCAGCAACAGCCAGCTCAACCAAGGATACTGAGCCTGTGTTCATCTGGAGTCCACTGTGTTAAGTCTAATTTTCGGATCAGCAACTCCAACCCCACCAATGTGCAAGTTTGGATTATCTATGTACTTGAGTTAAGACCTTAGCTTCAGGATACTCATCAAGCCCACTACTACTGAGAGGATGGGGAATTTAAATGCTAATGAAACGGCATATTTCCAGCTTTTCCACGTATTAGTGATTCCCCATGCTCCACATGCAACTTCACATTAACATCCAACCCAGTGGTTCAATCCCAACTGAAATACCTTGGGGCTTGGAATACATTCTTTTAATCTCTGGGGACTTAGTCCCACAAGTGCAAACATTTAAATGGGTATAACTTAGCTTATTTCCTTTTCAAATGTACTTTTGTACACAGTGTCAATGTTTGACAATGGAGTCTTTCCCATTTCAATCAGTCAATAGCCTTGGGATATTGTCACTGGACTTGTCCTCCAGAGATCCAGATGCTGAAGATCTGAAACAAAGACAGAAGTTGCTGGGGAACCTCAGCAGGTCTGGTAGCATGTGTGGAAAGAGAACAGAGTTAACATTTTGACCTTCAGAACTTTTGTTTTATTCATTCATGGAGTGTCTTTCCCTCCTCAGATGCAGCGAGACATGTTGAATGTTCTGAGGACCCTGGTTTTAATGGTGGGATTTGAATTCAGTAAAAATATCAGGAATAAGATGTCTAATAACAATTATCAGTTGTCATAAGAATCCAATTCTGAGGAAGGGTCACTGGACCTGAGACATTAAGACCATGAGACATAGGAGCAGAAATTAGGCCATTCAGCCTATTGAGTCTGCTCTGCCATCCAATCATGGCTGATAAGTTTCTCAACCCCATTCTCCCACTTTCTCCCCGTAACCCTTGATCCCCTTGATACTCAAGAACCTATCTATCTCAGTCTCAAATATACTCAGTGACCTGGCCTCCACAGCCCTCTGTGGTAATGAATTCCATAGATTTCCAAGTCTCTGGCTGAAGATGTTTCTCCTTATCTCCATTGTAAATTACCCATAGTATTAGGTGCATTAGTCAGGGGTAAATACAGGGGAGGGAATGGGTCTGAGTGGGTTATTCTTCGGAGGTTCAGTATGGACTTGTTGGGCTGAAGGGCCTGTTTCCATACAGTTGGGAAACTAGTCTGATCTAATCTACCATTGACTTCCTGCTGTTTCGGAAAAGCAGCCAACATAATCAAAGACCCCTCCCAACCTGGTTACACTCTCTTCCTAATCAGAGACCCCTCACACCCCGGTTATACTGTCTTCATAATCAGAGACTCCTCCCACCCCGGTTATACTGTCTTCCTAATCAGAGACCCCTCCCACCCCGGTTATACTGTCTTCATAATCAGAGACCCGTCCCACCCCGGTTACACTCTCTTCATAATCAGAGACCCCTCACACCCCGGTTATACTGTCTTCCTAATCAGAGACCCCTCCCACCCTGGTTATACTCTCTTCATAATCAGAGACCCCTCCCACCCCGGTTACACTCTCTTCATAATCAGAGACCCCTCACACCCCGGTTATACTGTCTTCCTAATCAGAGACCCCTCCCACCCTGGTTATACTGTCTTCCTAATCAGAGACCCCTCCCACCCCGGTGACACTGTCTTCATAATCAGAGACCCCTCCCACCCCGGTTATACTGTCTTCATAATCAGAGACCCCTCCCACCCCGTTAAAATACTGTCTTCATAATTGGAGACCCCTCCCACCCCGGTTATACTCTCTTCATAATCAGAGACCCCTCCCACCCCGGTTATACTGTCTTCATAATCAGAGACCCCTCCCACCCCGGTTATACTCTCTTCAAATTCAGAGACCCCTCCCACCCCGGTTATACTCTCTTCCTAATCAGAGACCCCTCCCACCCCGGTTATACTCTCTTCATAATCAGAGACCCCTCCCACCCCGGTTATACTCTCTTCATAATCAGAGACCCCTCCCACCCCGGTGACACTGTCTTCATAATCAGAGACCCCTCCCACCCTGGTTATACTGTCTTCATAATCAGAGACCCCTCCCACCCCGGTTATACTCTCTTCATCATCAGAGACCCCTCCCACCCCGGTTATAGTCTCTTCATAATCAGAGACCCCTCCCACCCCGGTGACACTGTCTTCATAATCAGAGACCCCTCCCACCCCGGTGACACTGTCTTCATAATCAGAGACCCCTCCCACCCCGGTGACACTGTCTTCATAATTAGAGACCCCTCCCACCCTGGTTATACTGTCTTCATAATCAGAGACCCCTCCCACGGTTACACTCTCTTCATAATGAGAGACCCCTCCCACCCCGGTTACACTCTCCTTCACCGTCTTCCATTATGGAGAAGATACAGAGGTTTGAAAACACGTTCCAATAGGACTGCTGTTAAATTTTGCATTATGAACTTTTTTTATTCTGATGTAGATATGCTTATTTGATGCTCAACCAAGTTTTTGCTATTACTGATGGAATTATTGTATTCTTAGTTCTGATGATTAAAACAGATAATCTGTCAACAGTAGATATTAGTCTGGTAACCTGTTTGCTTTTGAGATGCGGCAAAAATCAAAATCATGTTTTCTCTTGGGAGGTCATTTTGCGGCTGTACAGGACATTGGCTAGGCCACTGTTGGAATATTGCATGCAATTCTGGTCTCATTCCTATCGGAAAGATGTTGTGAAACTTGAAAGGGTTCAGAAAGCATTTACAAGGATGTTGCCAGGATTGGAGGATTTGAGCTATAGGGAGAGGTTGAATAGGCTGAGGCTATCTTCTCTGGAGCGTCGGATGCTGAGGGTTGACCTTCTAGAGATTTCTAAAGTCATGAGGGGCATGGGTAAGATAAATAGACAAAGCCTCTTCCCTGGGGTTGTGGAGTCCAGAACTAGAGGGCATAGGTTTAGTGTGAGAGGGGAAAGATATAAAAGAGACCTAAGGGGCAACTTTTTCATGTAGAGGGTGGTACATGTATGGAATGAGCTGCCAGAGGAAGTGGTGGAGGCTGGTACAATTGCAACATTTAATAGGCATCTGGATGGGTATATGAATAGGAAGGGTTTGGAGGGATATGGGCTGGGTGATGGCAGGTGGGACTATTTGGGTTGGCATGAACAAGTTGGACCGAAGGGTCTGTTTCTGTGCTGTACATCTCTATAACTCTATAACAGATTTAGGAACAGCTCCTTCCCCACTGCTATCAGACTTGTGAACAGACTTCTCATATATTAGAGTTGATCTTTTTCTGCACCTTCTCTGTAACTATAACACAATATTCTGCATTCTGTTCTATTAACCTGATGTACGTATGTAAGGTATGATTTGTTTCATTCGCATGAAAAACAACATTTTTCACTGTACCTCAGTACATGTGACAATTGTAAATCAAATCAAATGAAATGTATGCACTATCAATTCTTGTAAAAACACATCCAGTTCATTTATGTCCTTTAGGGGAGGAAACTGGCATCCTTACCTGATCTGGCCTCCATGTGACTCCAGACTGAAGGCAGTGTGGGTGACTCTGAACAATTAGGATTGAGCAGTAAATGCTGGCCTAGCCAGAAATGCTTACATCCTATAAATGATTTTTTTTAAAAAAGATGCTCAGATTAAAAATAAATTTCTGTTTTTGTTTCAAACCTCTGGCCCTGAGTAACACTGTTTCTTAAATAGACAATAAGTAATGATAGAAAATTCTGGAATTACTCAGCTAGTCTGCAGCATGTATCGAATGCAAAACATGAGTTCTAAAGAAAAGCTTTAAATATTTCACATAATGTTCAGATGTTCAGAGGCTGGGATGCAACCCAAATTCAGTGTATCAAACCAATTTAGAGCCAGTGATGTCTATTCCTGACAGAGCACATCAAGAAACAGTTTAATTTAACTGTTCTTTCCTTCATTTCAATTTAACTCAAAATATCTGCATAATTCACTTTGCTGTCTATTGATTCCGTGGGATTTATATTGGTCAGATTAGGAGACCAAACTTTAGGATAATAAAGTTATCCATTTAATTCCTCAAGACTAAAGTTCGATCATTCCTCCTATTATCCATGTTAACATAATAGGAGGAATGATCTAACTTTAATCTTGAGGAATTAAATGGTTAATGCAGTTAATTATATTGACACTATCGACTATATTAACACATACTCTTCTGTCATTCCTTTAGGCCTGCATGTTTGAAAGTGTGAATGAAGTCTACAAAGTTGTCATACCAATTCAAGAAGCCCATAGAGATGTCAACAAATTGGCTTATATACATGAGAAGCTCAAAAAAGCATTTGAAAGCATAACAGCAAAGGTAATTTATTTTGTCTCGGTACAGAAGACTTTCTCAGTCTGAAGCATTTCTTTTCAGGATTATTCATTATTATGGGAAAGAACCGCTTTCAACATACATGATGATTCGTACATGCATAGCTTCATAGATGTCTGTGAGCAAAGAAGAGCAATTCACGCCTGACAGTTGTTCGCTATGTTGCCACTAACTGAGTCAAATTAATAAAAAATAGCAGAGCAAGATCTCAAAGAACCAGTCAGTTGAATGACACCTATTACTCCCCTCCCCCACCATCCCCCAACTGTGGGAAACAGCTGAAGAGAGGGAGCGAGAAATATACAGCCAGTGATTCATCTCAGCCATCCTATGGACGGGGACCATTAAACTGCCTCCACAGTTTTTCCAGTCAAAATTAGAGCGGTGCTGGAAAAGCCTGAAGGGCTCCTGCCCGAAACATCGATTTTCCTGCTCCTCGGATGCTGCCTGACCTGCTGCGCTTTTCCAGCACCACTCTCTTGACTTTAATCTCCAGCATCTGCAGTCCTCACTTTTGCCTTCGCAGTTTTTCCCTCCATCCACAACACCAATGTTTTTGTGTGTCTTTTTATTTATGTTTGTAAGGGGAGTTTATAATGGGGTTGGAGGTTTAATTGGTAGAGTTATACATTACCAGTTCATAATTGTTTACCTGAAGATAGAATCTATTTCTAACGAATAGTAATTCTTATTGAGTACAAATTTCTGGTCCATTCTTTCGGTAAACTTTGGTCTAAACGGACATGCAAATTGGGGAATTTTTTTTTGCTTTGATAAAATCTTCAACTTTTGTGACAACGCATGGAATAACCAGCCTTGATTTCGAATGAGCTCCCTGAGTGAAGTTAAAAATCACACAACACCAGGTTATAGTCCAATAGTCCAATTTGAAATCACAAGCTATCAAGTACTTTCAAATAAACATGTTGGGCTATAACTTGGTGCTGTGTGATTTTTAACTTTGTCCACCCCAGTCCAACACCGGCTCCTCCACATCATGGCTCGTGACTGAGACATGATAATTCACTGAGCTTGACCATCCAAAATGTCTTCCTTTTTACCTTTGTAACATACAGTCATAGAGTCATACAGCATGGAAACAGACTCTTCAGTCCAACTCACCCATGCTAACCAGGTTTCTTAAACTGAAAGAGTCCTATTTGCCTGCATTTGTTCCATATCCCTCTAATCTTTCCTATTCATGTACCTGTCCAAATGTCTTTTAAATGTTGTAATTGTATGGAGTCATAGAATCGTACAGCATGGAATTGTTTTAACACTTTCTAATAGATGGTGTTTTCTTAGGATTTAGTTAATACCACAAAGCAGCTTCATGTAAAGATGTCAGTCACTCTAAATATAATTGAACAGTCAAGGATTATGCCACTAATGTTGTTCTACCAGCTGCTGCCCATCTTTCATTATCTACATTAAAGTTATGGCTTTTTTTTCACAAGGGTTCGAAGCGGATGTTTGGCACGTATTTCCGTGTTGCATTCTATGGAGCGAAATTTGGGGATTTGGATGAACAGGAATATATCTACAAAGAACCTGCCATTACCAAACTACCAGAAATTTCTCATCGGCTGGAGGTGAGCATAATCCATCATCAGTCTGTGTGGAAGATGGTATTATTCAATCTTTAATCCCTCTGCCAGAATTGCAACATTTTCAAATATCTCCCTTTTATTTGACAACTTATTTTCATTATGTTTCTTGCCTTCTCTCCCCAAAGATATTATTCAGGTTTTGTAGCTCCTCATTGAATATGCAATGTGCAAATCCAGCAGTGACTCAGGAAAGCAATCCAATTACATTTTGGCCTAACGTGTTGATGTTCTTCAAAAATAGAGCTTCTTCAATGACAAAAATCTGCTTAGCAACTAACCAAACTCTGCTGGTTTTGATGGTAGTATTGAGTAACAGTATTTGATGAATGGTATTAAAATCATGGATCCTGTGTTGTTTTTCAAATAGGCATTTTATGGACAGTGTTTTGGTGATGCTGCTGTGGAGGTTATTAAAGATTCTAGCCCTGTCGAAAAGGGCAAGTTGGATCCCAACAAGGTCAGTTGAAAATGACTTGCAATGTGCAATACGAAGCAATTCCTCCTAAATATTTGACTTTTCTTTCACCTTCTCGCTCTTGCATTCTCTGCCTGAAGGTGGATCCAACTCCCAATGCAACATTCTCCACCACAGGTAGGGAGAAGGAAGTAGGTGCCAAAACCACATCAGCTGGAACAGGAATCAAACCTCATTGTTTTGGCATCAATTGGGTGTCAAGCCAATTGACCCCCAATGGACTCCAGTTACTGTAGCAGCATCCACTTTTAGTTGATAAGTGTAGCCTCTAATAGTGGATTTAGATGGGTGACGCTCCAATTTCTTTCCCTCACATGCTGAGCAGAAATCTCTTCTGCTCTCTCTGCCTTCCGTTGGTTATATTAGAAGAATTTAAAGTTGATAATCAACTTGTTTGGCCATCAAATCCTGAGCTTCTAGCTTGAAGGCAGAAATGACATCTACTGCTCAAACTCCTTTCTGTTTCATAATTTTCAAAATATCTTTTCAGGTCTAAGCTTTTTTCTGAATTTTTATCCTGCGTTATGGTAACAACATTTCAGCATTAAACAGACTCTGAATGGAGACAAGCCATCTTCTTACAAGGCAGAGCAAATTTGTGCCAGTTAGAGTAAAATTGCATTGGTAAATATGCAATGAGGCACTCTTAGCTATTCCCTGCCCACGGTCACCATGTGGGATATGGTGCAGCTAAACGATCTGAGATGTCTTAGCCAGGTTCACTGCCACTGACCCTCCTTATTGGAATTAGTCTAAACTGCTGATACAAAATGGGGAAGAGGGTGTGATGTCCACACAAAGTGCCCTCCAGCACATGGACTGCACTAGTTCAAGGAAGTTCATTATCACCTTCTCAAGGGAAATAAATGATTGCCAGCCAGTAATTCCCACATCCCACAGGCAAATATTTAAACATTTTAACAGTCTTCAGGAGAAGATTGTCTCAATCATGCTGAACAGTGCAAGTCACTACAGTGCTTATTATCCAATTACATTACAATCTAAGATGTATCTAAGACAGATACCAGGCACAGAAGTGGTTAGCTCCAAACTGTACTTTGGTTTCTAATGGGCACAGCTTAGTTGGATAGGCGAAAGTGAGTATTTCTGATGAAGGGCTTTTGCCGAAACGTCAATTTTCCTGCTCCTCGGATGCTGCCTGAACTGCTGTGCTTTGCCAGCACCACTCTAATCCAGAAAGTGAGGACTGCAGATGCTGGAGATTGGAGTTGAGAGTGCGGTGCTGGAAAAGCAGAGCAGGTCAGGCAGCTGTGACCTATCAGTCTTTCCTGATGGACTTTTGTCAGAAATATCAATTCTCCTACTCCTCGGATGCTGCCTGACCTGCTGTGCTTTTCTAGCACCACACTCTCAACAGCTTACCTTGATATCAGTTCACTCTTTCTAATGTTCCATACAACACATAGATCCTAAAGATTATTTCAGAGCAGTAGTCAGTCCTGTTGCTTCTGATACAGGAACACTTGTCTCACTAAATGAAAACAAAAATGAAGCATGCCTCAACAATTGGTACACATTACCAAAGAAAATGACTTGCAAATTTTATAATTTCAAACTTTGTGTTTCTAGGCCTACATACAAATAACATTTGTGGAGCCATTCTTTGATGATTATGAAATGAAAGATAGAGTCACCTATTTTGAAAAGAATTTTAATCTTCGGCGCTTCATGTACACCACGCCCTTCACGAAGGATGGACGTCCTCGGGGAGACCTGAAAGAACAATACAAGAGGAAGACAATCCTGACAACCCAGCATGCATTCCCTTACATCAAAACGAGAATTAATGTCATTCAGAAAGAAGAGGTAATATATGAACTAACTGTTTTGAAAACATGCCTAAGAACTACTTTAAAGAAACACAGATTTTTGAAAATTGTTGAACTAGAAAAGACTGAATGACCAAAGACCAGTTGCTAATACACAGCAAAATACTGCAGATGCTGAAATTCTAAAAGAGGAACAGATAAAAACAGAACTGATCATTTCTGAGAAATGGTCATTGACCTTAAAGTTTAACTCTGTTTCTCTCCACAGATGATGCTTGCTAAGTTTTTCCAGTTATTTGGTTCTTATTTCTGCCCAATTCACTTCCTTGGCACATGCTTCAGGGCCGTCCCTCAACCAATCAGCATGAGCATCAAATAATGTAGCAATGTGTTGTACACAATGGCAGTGATCAATTAAACAACTTACTGTAGGAGGAGGCTTCACAAATATCTCCATCATCAATGATGGAGAAGCCTAGCACATCAGTGCAAAAGATAAGGCTCAAGCATTTGCAACTATCTTCAGCCAGAAGTGCTCAGTGGATGATCCATCTTAGCCTTCTCTGACATTCCCACTTCACTGATGTCAATCTTCAGCCAATTTAAATCATTCCACATGATATCAAGAAATGGCTCAAGATATGAGACACTGCAAAGGCTATGGGCCCTGACAATATTCCAGCAATAGTACTGAAGATTTGTGCTCCAGAACTTGCTGCTCCCCTAACCAAGCTGTTCCAGTCCAGTTACAACACTGGCACTTACCCAACAATGTGAAATGTTGTCCAATACACAACTTAGGGTAAATTCAACCCAGCCAGTAACTGTCCCATCAATCTACTCTCAATCATCAATGATGGACCAGTTTCATCAATAGTGCAATCAAACAGCAATTGCTTAATGATAACCCTCTCCGTAATACACAGTTTGGGTTCCGCCACAGCCACTCAGCTTCTAATCTTATTACAGCCTTGGTTCAAATATGGACAAAAGAGCTGAATCCCAGAGGGGAGGTGAGAGTGACAGCCCTTGACATTAAGGTTGCATTTGACCGAGTGTGGCATTGAGGAATCCTCGCAAAACTGGAATCAGTGGGTATCAGGAGGCAAGCTCTCTGCTAGTTGGAGTCATACTTGGCACAAAAAAGAAGTGTTGGAGACCAGTTATCTCAGCTCCAGGACATTTCTGCAAGAGCTTTTCAGGAAAGTGCCCCAGCCTCAACCATGTTCAATACTTCATCAATGACCTTCCCTCCATTAGAAGATCAGAAGTTGGAATGTTCGCTGATGATTGGCCAATGTTAAGTGCTATCCGCAACTCCACAGATACTGAAGCAGTCCATGTTCAAATGCAGTAAGTTCTGAACAATGTCCAGGCTTGGGCTGACAAGTGGCAAGTAACATTCACGCCTCGCAAAGTCCAGGCAATAAACACCTCCAATAAGAGAGAATCTGAGCTCCGTCTCTTGACTTTCAGTGGCATTACTATCACTGAATCCCCCACTACCAACATCCTGGGGGTTACCTCTGACCAGAAACTTAAATGGAATAGCCATATAAATCCAGTCGTTCCAAAAGCAGCTCAAGGCTAAGAACCTGACTAACCCAAAGCATGTCCACCATCTACAAGTCACAAGTCAGGAGTGTGATGCAATACTCCCCACTTGCCTGGATGGGTGCAGCTCTGAAAACATTAAGAAGTTCAACACCATCAAGTACAAAATAGCCCATTTGATTGGCATGCAGTCCAGCCCTTTTAACATTCACTCCCTTCACAAAGATCCACAGTGTGTGCCAGCTTCAAGAAGCACTTCAGAAATTCACCAAAGCTCCTTATAGAGCACCTTCCAAACTCCCATGGTTATTTCCATCTAAAAGGAAATGGAAACATTACCAACTGCATGTTTCCCTCCAAGCCACTTACCATCCTGACTTGGAAATGTATTACCATTCCCTCACATAGATATACGGAACATCCTGCAGCCCTCCGAGCGTGCTGCACCATTCAGTATGTTCATGGCTGATTATCCAACTCAGTCCCCTATTTTCATTTTTTTCCCATATGCTGTAATCCCTTTAGCCTGACTCCTTCTTGAAAACATCCAATGTTTTAGACCTCAACCACCTTCTTAACCAGAGAATTCCACAGGCTCGTCACTCTCTGGGTGAAGACATTTCTCTTCACCTCAGTCTGAAATAGCCTATCCTATATTCTTAGACCCCTGGCTCTGGACTCCCCAGTCATTAGAAACATCCTTGCTGCATTCACCCTGTCTAGTCCTGGTAGAATTGTAAAGGTTTCTATGAGAACCCCCTTATTCTTCTAAACTGCAATGAATATAGCCTGAACCAACCAAGTCTGTCTTCATACATCATTCCTGCCATGCCAGGAATCAGTCTGGTAAGACTTTGTTGCACGAGAGAGAGAGAGAGAGAGCCACAGCATCTTCTCTCAGATAAGAAGGCCAAAACTGTGCACAATATTCCTAGTCAAAATCCCAAACTCCTCCCCTAACAATATTGTGTGTGTACCTACATCAAATGGATATCAGAGGTTCAAAAACTGAGCTCCCCTCTGCCTTTCAAAGCACAGTTAGGGATGGGCAATTAGCTAAGAACATATACAATATATTTATCAATTAATAGAAACATACTGCGTTCACAAGTTGGGCCAGAAAGTTTTCTTGTGTTTGGGATGAAACAAAAGGTTTGAAATCTTTTTAATCAAAATGTGTACTTTGCCTTTATGCAGCAGAAGCTTTCCAATGGCTGTGCATTTCATAATGAAAAATGTTAAAGGGCTGTGAAAATATAAAACAAACATCAACTTGAATAGCACTGACTGTGTGAAATGCAAATAACAGCTAGTCACTAAATGATACACTTGTAGCCCAGGCTCACTTCCTGGTTGAATTTAAGTGGTTATTGTCCCAAGGTGTGGGTTATGGAGAAGCATGGCGCCATCAGGATAGCAGAAGGTGAAACCTGAGAACAGCACAGGGAGATATAGTAAATAAGAGACAGGTCAACTGCAAAATTGTTCAGCCAAATGCCCTTTCTTTTCACAATTTGCAGTTTATTATTTTCACCGTGGCTGTCTATAGCCGGATATAGATCAATTGGAGGCATGGGCAGAAAAATGGCAGATGGAGTTTAATCTGGACAAATGTGAGGCGGTGCATTTTGGAAGGTCAAGTACAGGTAGCAATTATACAGTCAATGACAGACCCTTAGGAGTGTTGAAATGCAGGGGGATCTGGGTGTGCAGCTCCACAGATCATTGAAGGTGGCAGCACAGGTAGGTAAGGTAGTAAAAAAGAGGCTTATGGCATGCTAGCCTTCATTGGAAGGGGCATTGAGTATAAGGATAGACAAGTTATGCTGCAGCTTTATAGAACTTTAATTAGGTGACACTTGGAATGTTGCCTACAGTTCTGGTCACCACACTACCAGAAGGATGTGGATGCTTTGGAGAGGGTACAGAAAGGTTTACCAGGATGTTGCCTGGTGTGGGGGGATTTGAGTTATGAAGAAAGTTGCATAGATTGGGTTTGTTTTCGCTGAAACGCAGGAAATGGAGGGGTGACCGAAAACAAGTTTATAAGATTGTGAATGGCATGGTGAGAGTGGTAAGTATGAGGCTTTTTCCCAGGGTGGAAGGGTCAATTACTAGGCGACACAGGGTCAAGGTGCACGGGGTAGGGGTTGTTGATGATGGAGTTTAAAAGAGATGTATGAGGTAAGTTTTTCACACAAAGGATGGTGAGTGCCTAGAACGCATTGCCAGAGGAGGTGGTGAAAGCAGACACAATAGCAGCATTCAAGCAGCACCTGGATGAATACATGAATAGGAAGGGAATAGAGGGATATGGATCCTGTAAGCGAAGACAGTTTTATTGTGGAAGGACAAAATGTGTCAGCCAATGTTTGGAGGGCCAAAGGGCCTGTTCCTGTGCTGTAGTGTTCTTTCTTCTTTCTTTGTTCTTGTTATGTTTACTTTGGAATTACAGACTGTTTACTGAGGTATGAATTTTATTGAAATAAACACAAAATCCTGCCTGTCCATTCCTATGGGCTGTGCTAAAATTAAGATAGGCCGTGACATCAGCAAATACAACTGAAATGTTTCTTGAGTGAAAATGTTTTTAGTTGAAATGGCAGTGAATAGTAAGTCCCAATATCTTTAAGGTTTTAACTTCTGACATCTGGTGCATCCAATGCCTCAGAAGTATACTTCTGTTGAGAATAGAATTTAAATCTGTTTTTCAGTTGTTGTAGCCTGGAAAGAAATAATCCTAGCTGGTTTATTTTGCAGTTTATTCTAACACCTATTGAGGTAGCTATTGAAGATATGCAGAAGAAAACACTCGAGTTAGCAGTTGCAACTCAACAGGAACCTCCAGATCCGAAGATGCTTCAGATGGTGCTACAAGGTTCGGTGGGAGCTACTGTAAACCAGGTACTGCATCAAGCAGTTTGAGATTCCTTACTGTGAAGTTGTATATGTCAGCCTTGTGATTCTGTAGTTAAAGATCTAACACGTGCTTTTTTCCTTTCAAAGTATGAAGTGATGTTGGTGGTGTAGGCATGGGTTGGGATTTACAAAGAAAAAAACTTTTCACAGCTTCTGATTAAGATAGCAGCTCCATTGCAAAATAGAACAAACTCTATTTACATATGAAGCTTAATAAATTACCTATGAAAGCTGCTTAAAATACATTTTACTATTATTTTGGAATTCAGTCATGTAAACAATGAAAGTGAATTTCGATATCAATTTATGAAGTGGTACTTACAGGATACAGGATACATTTTTGGATAAATAAGAACAATGATGTATGTAAAACTTTCTCAAATATTGCCAGGAATTAATGGAGCGGCCACCTTCTTCATTTTCCCAAGCAAGTATTGAATAGCTAGAAGAGATATGTAGCATTAGTTTATGCTTCCCTCGTCTCAATGGGGATTTGGGAAAGTGAGGAAATTGCAAACAAGGTTAGGGATTTAAATTGGAGGAAAAGCAAGATCCCATGGAGATCATTGAGTATAAGGAGGGTACAGTGAGCTGGATGTGGAGCAAGTAAAGGCAATAGTAGCAAGGTTTATGATGACCTCAAGTTTATAGAGGATAGAATGTGGGAGGCCAGGCAAGACTGGAACAGTCAAATGTAGAGCCATAGCTAGGTACAGAAAGTTGGAGCTAGATTATTGGGGCTGTCCTCACCTGAACTGTGCAAAGTGTTCTGGTAAATTGTGTAACTGGAGTGATAGAGATAATTTTAAACTAATTAGTGATGGTGGGGCAACATGTGAGGGAAAATATGGTAAAGAGAAAGGACCAAAGCCAATGAAGTGAAGGGAATAATAATCAGTGTTGGAGGAAGGGGCAAAACACCCAAATGTAACAGTGCACCAGTAGATATCGCCCCTGTCTACAAGAAAAGCAAAACAATAGAATCAAAGGTTCTGTATCTGAATGGGAAGGTGGCCTGTTGGCTGGACAGTTTGCAGTGCAGAATGTTCTTTCTCTCTCTCTCTATCTCTCTCTCTCTCGCTCTCTGTCTCTCTATCTCTCGCTCTCTGTCTCTCTATCTGTCTCTCATGAGAGAGCAGCTTTATTGTTCTCTGGGAATATGGCATCTTTATCTGAATGGACATAACACTCATAACACATTGGATGAATTGTCAATAGTTAATGGAAATAAGCATTTATGATCTAATAGCCATTGCAGAGAAATAGATAAAAGGTGACCAAGGCTTTGACTGAGGAAGCTTGAAAAGTTGATTGGGTCGTAATTAACAAAAACATCAGTATAATATTGAGAAATAAGCTTGATTCTAAACATCAAGGTATTAAATTTGTTTGGATAGAGACAAAGTAGCAAGGGTAAGGAGTCACTTGGGGGAGTATTTTATAGCCACACCCTACCATAATAGTAAATATACCATAGGACAGGGTACTCAGAATGAATTGATGAGGACTTGTGAGGAAGCTACAATCATAATCATGTTGATTTTAATCTATACATTGATTAAATAAAGGTGGCTTGGAAGATGAGTTTATAAACTGTTTTTGGAACAGTTTTTTGGAGCAACACAGTCTAAAATCAATCAAAGAGCAGGCTATTCTAGAGCTGGAAAACCAGAGGATGTGGTGGAGGCTGGTACAATTGCAACATTTAAGAGGCATTTGGATGGGTATATGAATAGGAAGGGTTTGAATGGTTATGGGCCGGGTGCTGGCAGGTGGGACTAGATTGGGTTGGGATATCTGGTCGGCATGGACAAGATGGACCAAAGGGCCTGTTTCCGTGCTGTACATCTCTATGACTCTAAACATTGGACAGGTTGGGCTGTGGAGTTTAAAAAGATGTGAGGTGAAGTTATTGAAACATCTAAAATCCTCAGAGATTTTGACAGAGTGGATACTGGAAGAGATTAGAACACTTCTAGAACCCTATTAAAAATTAGGATTCTCCACTTAAGACACAGTTGTGGAGATTTCTTATTCTCTCAGATGATCGTTAGCCTGTGGAACTCTCTTTCCTACAGACCAGTAGAGACGGGGAATATTTTCAGGACTGAGTTAAATAGTTTCTTGATTGCTGAGGAAGTAAAAAGTATTGGGATGGAAAGGGATATAAAGGTCAAGCCACAATCAGATCGGCCCATGCTCCTATCAAATGGTGAAGAACTCTCTAGGCCAAGTTGCCTACATTTGGTCATGGTTCAAATGTATTTTCAGCAGCAAATGAGCTGAGGCAGGGTTGGAGTTGAGTGATATTGCAGAGATGAAAATAGATTGTCTTAGTACGTTACTTTGTCAGTGGTCTTAACACAGTAACCAAGGCAGCATTGTTGTTTCCCAGTGTCTGATGTCAGTTTTATCCACTTGTTACAGGGTCCATTAGAAGTAGCACAAGTATTTCTGGCGGAAATTCCAGAAGATTCAAAGCTCTTCAGACATCACAATAAATTAAGGTTATGCTTCAAAGAGTTTATCATGCGGTAAGTTACGTGAAATAGAGGATGAATTATTTGCTGAACCTGTAAAAGTGGAAATCTTTAAAGATAGAGCAAAGTATTCCGATTAATGAATGAGCAGTGTAGATCTGAAAAATGCTCAGTATGATCTCACGCAGTGGGGCGAAAGTGAGGACTGCAGATGCTGGAGATCAGAGCTGAAAATGTGTTGCTGGAAAAGCGCAGCAGGTCAGGCAGCATCCAAGGAACAGGAGAATCAAATTCCTGAGGAAGGGCTTATGCCTGAAACGCGATTCTCCTGTTCCTTGGATGCTGCCTGACCTGCTGCGCTTTTCCAGCAACACATTTTCAGCTATGATCCCACTCAGTACCAGGTTTATTGACTTCAGCGGGTGTAGCAATTAAAGTGTTACATTTGACCCCACAGCCTGATTACAGAGAGAAAACTGACCAGTGTATTTAATGACTTATGCTTGAAGTACACACACCAGAAAAAGACAAGGCAGAAGAGTTCTATAATGTCAAAGATTTCACCTGAATAATGATCATCTGAGGTGGAATGCTAGAGGGCATCTGATTTCCTTAAGACCATATCCTTGTCAAAGGAAAAGAGAGAAAGTTATCAATTGAAAGAGGAATAAAGCAAAAACACAAAACAATGTTCCCACACAGGATTAAATAGGTATAGAAACAGGCATTGCAGCTCAGCCAATGGAAAGACGGCTTGATAAAGACAGACAATTTCCACTATTTAGGGATTCCAGAATTAGAGAGCATAGCCTGAGAATTAGGGCCATTAAGGAGAGTGGGAGCTGAGTCTAGAGAGTCAGTTTGGACTCAATGGGCTGAATGGCCTGTCCCATACTGTAGGGATTCTGTGATTCTACGAGAGATGTTAGGAAGCACTTCCACACACAGGGTGGGAGAGGTTTAGAACTCTCTACCACACACACCAGTGGATGCCGATCAGTTGTTAATTTTAAATCTGAGATAGATTTTTGTTTACCAAAGGTATTTAGGGATGTGTGCCAAAGGCAGGTATGTGGAGTTAGGTCACAGATCAGCATGATCTCAGTAAATGGCAGAACAGACTCCCAAGATGAAAAGCCTGTGCCTTTTTCAATTTTCCCAAATTGTTCTTGTGTTTTTGCTGCACTTAAACCTCCTCCATCTTTTGTCATTTGTGTTATTTTTGATATGGAGTCACTCAGTGACTGTGCATTAAAGCTTGCCCTTGAAAGGCCTGATAGTATTACTCAGAAAATTGGGTTGTTCACAAAGTGTGGTTTCATTTCCTTCTGTTATTTTAATGTGTTTCCCTTTGAATATTATAAGAGTATAAAATATAGGAACAGAATTTGGCCGTACGGTCCAATGAGTCTGTTCCACTATTCGATCATAGCTGATATGTTTCTCAACCCCATAACCCTTGACCTCCTTACTAATCAAAAACCTCTCTATGTCTGTCTTAAATACACTCAATGACTTGGCCTCCACAGCCCTCTGTGGCAATTCCTTCCACAGTTTCACCACTCTGCAGAAGAGACCACATTGTGAGCAGCAAATACAATAGAGTAATTTGAGTGAAGTGGAAGGTGTTCTCCTGGAAGGTGTATTGGCAGCTTGAATAGTGAGGAGGGCAGAGGGTAAACAGCCAGGTGTTACACCTTCAGCGATAGCAAGAGAAGGTGCTGTGGGGCTCAGTGTACGTGTGTGTGTGTCTGTGTGTGTGTGTGGGTTGGAGTGGGGTGGGGGTGTGGGGGCAGTGTGGAGGTTTAGGAATGAAAGAAAATTAGACCAGGGTGTCCCTGACCAACCTGTTCCTGAGGAATGCTGTTAAGGGTGGGGTGGGGAATATGTGTGATGGGTGAGGCCAAGGGAGACCCTATTGCTGTTGTGGGAGGGAAGAGAGGGAGTGAGGGCCAAAGTGCAGGGGATGGCCCAACTCGGCTGAGGGTTCTGTTAGCGACATTATGAGGGAATCCTTGGTTGAGGAAAAAGGTGGACATTTCAGATCACCCATGCCATAGAAGTTGGCATCATCAAAACAGATACATCAAAGATGGAGGAACAGGGAGAATGGAATAGAATCCTTACTGGAAGTACCCTGCTTCCTTGTTCCCTCTTGCAGCCTCCCCAAGCTGCAGAGCTGTTTTTGTCTTCCATACGCCCCTTCCTCCACACTCCCCTGACACTAATTCCTGAAGCCAGCCGGCAGAACTCACCTTGAACCCAGCTATTGGCAGTGCCCACCCCCCCAGGGACCTTCTCACCCCAGCTACTGACCTTGCCAGCTGCCTCTCCAACCACCCTCCCATTTGCTGCTGATGGCCTTGCTGGTGAGGTTACAAAAACACAGGTGAGGAATGGTTTATGGTTGGAGAAGCATCTGAAGAGTTCTGAAAAGAGGCCCAGCTCCTTGTTTTATGTGTCTTTCTCTCTCTCTCTCTCTCTCACTCTTGTACACACTTACAGATGTTGTCACAGTGATGGATTTCTGTTGGCTACTTTGGGAGGTTTCAGTATGAATTCACCCATTGTCCCCATCTATGTTAAATTCAGTCTGGCACTCACCAAGAAATTCACCAATGATCCTCGGAGAGCACCTTCCAAACCTACGATAATATCCAACTAGAACGACAAAAGGAGCAGATACATTGAAACACCACCCCCTGCTACTTCCCCACCAAGCCACTTGCCATCCTGGCTTGGAAACATATCGCCGTTCCTTCACTGTCGCTGGATTGTGGGTTAACCCAGAGTAGTTGGACTGCAGTGGTTCAAGAAGGCAGACTCATCCTGAGTCCAGATGCTCCCCCCTCCACCCCCCGCTCCCCAGTTTGAGACATGGACTCAGTGATTAACACAACCTACACATTGCAACTGAGCCCCACGGCACCTTCTCTTGCTATCGCTGAAGGTGTAACACCTGGCTGTTTACCCTCTGCCCTCCTCACTATTCAAGCAAGAGTAGATAATTCAGCCCCTCAAGTCTTTGACAAGATTGTGATTGCTCTGTCTCAGGCCTTGTCTTCTCTTTCATGCTAGCTCCTCATAGCCCTCAATTCCCTGATACTTCAAAGGTCTATCTCCCTCCTCTTTGAATACTTCCAGTGATGTAGCTGCCACAACTGGCGATAGAGAATTTCAGACATTCACATTTGCTTTGTATCTGAGTTTCAAATGAGTGTCCCCTTATTCTATCTCAATATCCCATAGTTCACAACTCCCCCATTTGTGGAAACATCTTCTCAATGCCTACCCTATCAAGTCCCATTGCATGTTTCAATAAAATCACCTTCATTCTTTTCAATGATGAAGTTCAAACGTGTTCATCCCAGGAATCAGTCAAATGAATCTCTTGTGAACTGCCTCCTATGCCAGTGCATCCTTTATTACATGCAGGGATCAGAACTGTGCACTGAGCTCCCGGTGAGGCCTCACTGACATCCTGTATACTCTATAGTAAGGGTGGAGCAAAGGGAAGGTAACCATACACCTTAGAAACAGAGAGATTCCCTGTAGCAAAACTTTCCTACTTTTGAATTCCAACACCCTGGCAATAAATCTCCATTTCCTTCTTAATTCTTTGCTGCTACCACCCTCTCATGGGCTGTAATGGTATGTTGCTAAGCCCCACTATTCCAATGTTAAGTGGCAGGAATTTTCCCGTGTGTGTGTGTGTGGTGTATGTTGTTACTTTACACTGAGTTACCAAAAGGATAGAGCAAGGGAGAGTCTGAGAGAGGTCTCTGCACACCATGAGTGGTGATGAGAAAATAGGATTACTGTAGGGAACATCTTATCTTCCAAGCTAAAGGAGAAGAAATAAATGACTAACAAAAAAAAATGTTCAAGTTGAAAGTAAAAAGGAATATTTAACCTAAATTAGAGGGTGTGTCTGAAGAATGCAAACAGTAATTGACCCTGACTGGAGAATTAAATAAAGTAATGCTACGGTCACTGATGAATTACTGATTTTCACTGAATGGGTCTTCACCAGATCTGAGGAAGGGTCATTTGACCTGAAACATTGACTCTTATTTCTCTCCACAGATGCTGCCAGACCTGCTGAGCTTTTCCAGCAATTTTTAGGTCTTTACTAATGTTGTCTTTTCTGTCCAGATGTGGTGAGGCTGTGGAGAAGAACAAAGGGCTGATTGCCACTGACCAAAAGGAATATCAACAAGAACTGAAGAAGAATTACAACAAATTGAAGGAGAACCTAAGACCAATGATTGGGCGCAAGATCCCAGACCTGTATAAACCAGTGGTTAAAATCCACAGAGAGAGCAAGTAAGATCCAAACCCTGCAGTTTTATTCCTTAGTAACAAATAGAGTGATTGTAATGAGAATGTTTCCATTCCAAGAAGGGACAGCAAGGATGTGTGAGGATCAGATAATCAGACATCTTGGGATGGGAATACTCCTCACTATCTGTAGCTTCCCCGGTCTTTGTGTCGTCCACAAATTTATTAATCAAGCCACTTCATTGCCTCAGAAATTAGTTCTGGGCAAGGGGGTCATTAGTTAATCACCCTGTCCCACTACAGTCAGGGTCAATGGCCGGCCACCCTGTCCCACTGCCAGTCAGAGTCAATGGTCAACCACCCTGTCCCACTGCCAGTCAGGGCCAATGCCTGACCACCCTGTCCCACTGCCAGTCAGGGCCAATGGTCAACCACCCTGTCCCACTGCCAGTCAGGGTCAATGGCCAACCACAAAAGGACTTGATCCAGTGAGGCTGCAATTGCGTCAATTCCAGGTGAGACAGAGCAAAGTACAGTACATCGTAGGAACAGGCCCTTTGGCCCAACAAGCCTGTGCGGACCCATGACACCTTTATAAGCTCCAAACCATTGGTTCTATGCTGTCCATATCCCTCTATTCATGTCTATTCCTAAATCTGTCAAGATGACTTTTAAATGTTGCTGTTGTATCTGCCTCTAATACCTCCACTGGCAGCACATTCCAGGGACTTACCACCCTCTGTGTATAAACCTTGCCTCTCATGTCTCCTTAAAACTTTACTACCTTTTAACTTAAACCTATGTCCCCTGGAAAAACATTCTGACTATCCATTCTATCCATACCTCTCATAATTTTGTAAACTTCAGTCATGTCTCCCCTCAGCATCTGACATTCAACTGAAAGAAAAACAAGTTTGTCCAATCTCTCCTCATGGCTAACACTCTCCAAACCAGGCAACGTCCTGTTTCTGTATCCTCTCCAAAATCTCCACATCCTTCTGATGGTGTAGTGACCAGAACTGTACATTATATTCCAAATGTGACATCACTAAAGTTCTATACAGCTGCATCATGACTTTCCAATTTTTATTCTCTATGTCCTGACTGATGAAGGTAAGTATACCATGTGCCTTCATGATAACCTTATCCACTTGTGTTGCCACTTTCAAGAAAGTGTGGACCTCACGTCTAGATCCCTCCACATGTTGATGCTTCTGAGAGCTCTTCCATTTACTATGTACTTCTGTTCTCCATTAGATCTTCCAAGATTCATCACCTTGCATTTGTCTGGATTAAACCATTTCTCTGCCCAATTCACCAGCCCATTTATGTCCTGCTGTATCCTCAGGCAATACTCTTCACTATCCGCAGCTTCCCCATTCTTTGTGTCACCCACAAATTTATTAATGAAGCCACCTACGTTCTCCTCCGAATCATTTGTGTATATTACAAACAACAGGGGTCCCAGCACAAGAAGGAATCAGACCATCCAGTGGGGGTAGGCTGTCAGTATTGTGTGGAGAAGGAACATTGTGCACAACCCCCCTGCTGACTCTCCGTACGATCTCCAACCACAGAACCTAGCCACTGCCCCCTAACAACAACTCACCAGAATGAAGGACCCGATACCCAGCATGAGCAAAACTAATGTAGTGTACAAAATCCCATGCAAGGACTGCACAAAACACTACATAGGACAAACAGGAAGACAGCTAACGATCCGCATCCATGAACATCAACTAACCACGAAACGCCACGACCAGCTATCCTTAGTAGCCACACACGCAGACGACAAGCAACATGAATTCGACTGGGACAACACTACCATTATAGGACAAGCCAAACAAAGAACAGCCAGGGAATTCCTAGAAGCATGGCACTCATCCACAAACTCCATCAACCTGGACCCAATATACCGGCCACTACAGCGGAAAGCTGAAACTGACAAGTGGAAGCGGCAGGGACAGGCCACTATAAATGCCGGAGGAAACACCACAGAAGCGCTTCACAGGAGGCTCCCAAACACTGAGGATGTCACCTAGACAGGGGACGAAACGTCTGCAACACAAATTCCCAGCTCGGCGAACAGAACCACAACAACAACATCTACTTTTCCAACCAGTGACCCTCCATCTGGTACACTAGGGGCTCTCTGGCGATACTGCAACTCCAAGCCGCAGAATTTCCCTCTCTGGGTTTGTAATTCAGGCAGAATTTTCAACAGGAGCCGTTGAGCTTTCTGATGAAGGTAGACTGGGGGTTTCTTTCCAAGAAAACCATCCTGCATTTGAACTGGGTCGAGGAACGTGAAACCTCAGCCGTATATTTTGTTAAAGAGTTCAATATTCCAGATAAAGTTCTTTGATTCTGAATTGTGCCCAAATATTTAGTTTTTTTTTCTTACAGAAGTTAAACACCTAGTTTTTGAAGCATTTGCTATTTTTAAAGGAGTTGTTATACAACGTATAATCTTGCTCTGTACTCAGTGGGAAACTCCACTTTGAGACAGGAGGCTCCTTCATAGCTGGCATGTGAGACGGCAGATGAAGTCGGTACATCTTCACTTTCCCATTAAGTAGCAGAACATCATTTTACAGAATCTCCAACATTCTCAGAGTTTACAGAGCATCCATTGTTCCCATTGTATTGTTTTAAGCTCCACAGCCTCTATGAGTGCCAGGGATTTGTTATCCCAAATCTCAAAGTGCATCAATGTATGGCAACTTGCTCAAAACCTCACAGAATAGAGCCAGTTAGTCTGGAAAGCCTCTCAGTGAGATCCCCTGATGGTTCAGTTTGACTCTGAGCACCCACTGTCTGGTGTCAGGTATCTACCACTTAGATAAAGTAGCACCGTCAGAAAAAACTCAGGTTGAGCCAATGTATTTCACAGAGAAAGGGAAAACGTTGCATTAATGAGTAGGATCTCAACTGGAAAAAGAATCATGTGGTGTTCCTGTTTTATCGTAATGTTCCCTGATGCACCACAAGTTACACAATATTCTTCACTTTTCTTTCTACTTTAAGGGGATCCTTTAAAAGATCAAGTTTCAGAAAGTACGAGACATCACCATCAAGTGCACAGAACAGCTGATGGAATCCGAGTCAATGTGAGACACTAGGATTTGTCCTTCATCGTTCATTTGCAATAAGGGCAATGCATTGAGTGCTTAAAGCCATCAAGGCAGATGAGTGAAAAGTATGTAACCTGAACTTGATTAATTTTTAAAAGGTGAAGCACTTTTAATAAGGTAACAACCATGGACTGATACTGATATCATATATTTCACGTGCAGACAACATTGCCAAGTGTCATTTTAAGCTGCTGTTTGAAAATTCAACTCACAAAAGTGGTTTTAATGCCATGTCTTCCTGCATTTCTCCATGATATCAGCTGGGAGCATTTATTGCCCTGTCATTGTATTCCTGACCAATTAATAGATCTGTGTTTAATGTTTACATGAACTGGCAGTGTATTTTAGAACCACAAGTACAGCTAGTTGTTATATTGATGTTCCTCTCTGTTACGTTTGTATATAGCCTATTACATATTCTTTTTGAGACTGTCATTGAATTTTAAACAAAGTGATAGCACTTTTTGTCTTAGATCTATTGATAGAATCTTGTTGTTAAAATATAACATTGGATTTGAATCAAGATGTTTTTTCAGTGTATATATCTTATATATATGCTATTAGGTGCCTGTAATCTGTTCTGCAACTCATATACCTCTGTTGTTAAACTCAGTGCAATTTTGACTACTTCATGGGTGTGAATTTATATACTAACTATATTTGAGACACAATAAGTCCAGAATGATATTTACCTTGCAACTTTACAACACTGTTTAATTTCTGAAGTTCAGATCTATGACATCCTATTATCCAAAACAGGTATGGACCAATGAAGGAAGGATTATTTTAAACATTCAATGAAATGCAATATGCTTGTGGTCTGAGAATATAACATTCCCAGTATTGCCACGTAATTGATCCAAATGAAGACGTTAAAATGAATAAGGACATCCAAACACTTGATTTTAGGATGTGATGATTTACTAAGTGACTATCAGAAAGTGATTCATTGATTACATGGGACATGCTGGGCAAATGAAATTAATTCTTTATGCAGTCTCATCCTGGAAGTTTATGTTATTTCTATTTCCCTTTAACTTGGATAAGATATCCTCTTTCGATAAAAGCTGATCTGCTCAGAGATGTAATTTTGAATTGCTCAGCTGCGATATCCAAATTGCAAAATATGCTTCTAGACTCGTTATTATTGATATTTGTAAACTGCCTTGAGTTCTCATTTGTATATTATCTTGTGTACAGAAACTTCTGACCATGCAAAATAAAACTTGTCAACCAATGGGAGCACTGTGACGCTTCTAAAGTCCTTGTACAATCTGCTTTGATTTTGTTTGACAACTAAAATCACTTTAAGAGGAATCAAAGTCACATATTGAAGACTTTATACAGTCATTAGACATATAACTTCTTTACTCAGTGTTTTAAGCTGTTTTGTTCAATCCTGAGTAATTACTATGTTCCTTTAACATTTCTATTTAGATTTTAAATGATGCATATAGCATAGCTAGTTGAAAGCTCACTTTTAGAATGTAGCAGAATTATTTTTAAAAATTGGTTCTGCAAATATATGACTGAACTGTTCACACATGGTAACCTCAAATGATAGAAAATAAAATATTTTAGGTGTCATTCATCCCATCTAGCTGCATTGGTGTTAGCCGTCCAATTGTAGCAGATGGTGGAACTTGAATTCAATAATAGTCTGAAAATAAGAGTCTAATGATGACCATGGAACAATTGCAGAAAAACCCATCTGGTTCACTAATGCACTTTAGGGAAGGAAATCTGCCATCCTTACTTGGTCTGGCCTACGTGTGACTACAGACCCACAGCAAGGTGGTTGACTCTTAACTGTCTTCTGTGTAATTTAAGGATGGGCAATACCTTCTCATCAAGCCAGTGATGCCTACATCCTGTAAACGGTGATGGTGTACGCTGTCCATTTTTGCAGCTAATAGCTGCTGTCTTGGAGGTCACAATTCTGAGTCTCTCAGAATCCCACAATGTGTTGAAAGTTATAAACAGTTACGCAGGAAAATATCTATTTATTTCTAAGATGGAAGAGTTAAGGACAAGAAAACCAATAAACATTTATATCTGGATGCAAGGCTAATGTGTTTCACCTTGCAAAAGACAACAGCTCAGAGCAAGCCATTTTTGAGAACAAATTACAGGTTTCCCTGCAAATAAATTAAAATCACAGGGAGAAAGCTGAATCCACAACCATCGGAAGGAAATTGGACCTGGCATAGTCAGGAGAAGAATTATCGAGACTCTATTAACACATTCTGGCATACCTGCTAAGCGTGTTGGAAAGCAGACTTCAGAACCAATCATTTTTTAAAAATCTATTGTTACTGACACTATTCCAAAACATTACAATCATATAAACCTCATAATTATAGGGTGTGTTTTCACACCTGCCATGAAATAGCTCTTGTCAAAATCGTCAATGACATCCTTCATGGCCTTCTCAAGCTGCCTGCAGTTTTTGATCCATTTTACCACACCATCCTCCTCCAGTGTCTCCCAGCAGCGTGGCACAGCTCTCTCCTGGTTATATTATAAATTAATCTAAACTTCAGAATCACTTGTAATGACTTCTCCCTGCTCGTGTACCATTCTTTCTATTGATGCACAAAAGTCTATTTCTGATGCAACATCATCTATAACCACAGGGTTAGCTTTGACATGCATGCTGATAATATCCAGCTTGACCTAATCATCACCTCTAACGATGAATCGACTGCAGCTACATTGTAAGATTATTTATCCACCCTATGACATGATAGTTGCTAACGCAGTGTTGAAATGCAGAAGCATCCTGATAGTGGTTTGGAGATGTGCCAAAAGGGTTTTCAAAGGCTGTCACATGTTGGATGCCAGTGGTAGTGATTTTGAGGTTCCTGTGGCCCTAGAAGATCTGAGATATCAGTATCAGCGTCGAGAGTGTGGTGCTGGAAAAGCATCCAAGGAGCAGGAGCCTCGACATTTTGGGCAAAAGCCCTTCATCAGGGATCGTGAGTTTCCAGATGCTGTCTGACCTGCTGTGCTTTTCCAGAACTACACTCTCGACACAGATCTCCAGCATCTGCAGTCCTCACTTTCTCCTCCATATCAGTATCAATATCAGTGTCGAATATGGAATTCCTTTGGTGCGAATGGTGACCTGAACTCACCAACTATCACTCTGCTTTCAATATTGAGTTTTCGCGATTCTGAGCTTGTTTGGTAGGTTTTGAAAGATAAGAAAGCCGAATGGTAATGAAGTGAGTTGGGCTGTCAACGAGACACTTGACAAACTTTAACCTCCACCAATTTGGCAACTCACCACAGCCTAGCAAGAACCCTGCCACACTACTTGCGAAAAACATGAAAGCTGGAGTGTGACGCTCCTGACATGAAGATGGCTATCACCAGACTTCTTGGCTGATTCTATCACACATCTCACCATAGCCCACATTGCTCAGAATCCTGTAAGATTCCACCTGTTGGAGTTGACTTAAGAATTGTGTGTTCTAATGATCTATTCTAATAAAGGAATTCTAACTCCCCCTTTCGCACTTCTGGCAATAATCCTGAGTCTGCCATATTACAACCAATAGAACAATTGAAACAAACTTCCACCACTTCTCAAAGTTTTGAAGTCTATTCATTCTCCCTCATTAATCTTTGCCGACCTATTGGAAAAGTATGCATTATTTTCCAGGCTTTCTCCACAATTTTAGAGTGCTCCTTTGAAGTTCTTAGGAGGAGTGTCTTATTATGTTTAAGAAGCTATGTAAATATCATTTGTTGTTATAATCTTTCAGAGAATCTCATTGGAGCCACCCAATTGTTCAAACTGTAATATGTTGCCCAGAATGTTATGTAATATTTTGCAAAATTCAACATTACTTTCCTTGTATGTCTAATGTTGCTTCTAAAGCAACTCTGAATATTTATTCTCTCACCTCAAAGGTGTTGAGATGTCCTTTTATAACTATTTATTGTAAAGACACAATAATAAACGGGAATGAAATGCATCATTGCATGAATTCAAGAAGGTATCAGTAGAATAAGAAGAGGCCTGGTTAGTATGTACATAGGCTGGAACTGAACAAAGCCACATAAGCTGGGTTCATTTGTCATTCGATATCTGATCCAGAGCAAGTTTATTGTTCTCAACTAGAGCAGTGAGCAGGTCTAACATTTTGTCTTAATGTTTGTTCCTCCTTATTTGGGGAAGGATGCTTATGCCAGTTGTAGCTTTAAAGAGAGAAATAAATTAGAATTTATTTTATACTGGAATCTAAATGCACTGTATAAGGGCCTCTCCTTATCCATATTTGATCTTTTGCCCCTTCAGGGAATTTACGTCACACTCCTGCTTTGTGTCCTTCTTTGCAAGAGTGGACATTCTGAATATATATTGTTTCGGCGAACTGCTGGAGAAAATAGGTGGTGGTTTCCATTTATTTGATGTTTCCATTTCCTGTTTTTGACATTCCCTACAACCTACACATTTCCTGTGATTGGATGAACGAGTTCTGGACTTGTCTCTTCGTATTGCTGCTTTGACTCATTGGCTGGCATGTTAAGATTTCTGGTCCTGAAAGACGCAATATAACAATTCAGTTTCAGTCTCTGATCCACCACTCTGTGTGGTCTACTGTTCTATGTTTAAAGCCACTTGGTTTTCACCAAAAGAGGAATCTCTGCAGAATGGGTTAAACAATAGGAATGTCTGTGGACAGACATCCAGTGTCTTAAAGAGATGAGCTGCAACTTCAGCCTTGAAGCCAATGAGTAACCAATTATATATCCAGGCAAAGGAAAATTCACTGTGGTATCATCAGACCATTGGGCTGATCAGAGGGATTTGTAGTGATTGTAATCAGGTCAGCCAGCTAGACTTTGTAGAATATGAATTCCCTGATTGGGGCTGTTAATCTGGTCCAATCAGGGAGTTCTGGCTGACAGAAAAAAAGGTGACTACTAATACTCCAAAATGAGAGAAAGCATGTTTGTTATAAAGAAACTGAGAAATAAGACATTCATTAAGAATACTTTTTTGTAATAAAATACAAAACTTTGGTCAAAAAAATAAAATAAAGGTAACTATCAGAGATACTGACCGATAGTTGACTCTGAATGAGGCAGTATTAAAGTCAAGGATTGTGCGTGTGTAAATAAAGGGTGACTTGGTGACAGGATACTGGCCCCAGGGGCATTATTTCAGTTCAACCAGAGGGAAGGAGACTCCTTCATGGTAACCTCAGTGAGTGTGGGAATTGAACCCATACTGGCATCACTCTGCATCATAATTCAACTGTCCAGCTAACCAAAGTAAAGCAATCCCTAGACAGCAAACTTCTAATAATTAATAGCAATTAGGATAGTCAAGGGACTGATATCTTCCTGTTTACCTTTTACATCCTGTGCTGTTACAAGCTAACCCCAATCAATAATTGTATATCAGTACAATTCAGTAAAATTGAAGATCACAAATTGAGTCTTTTGATGGATGGTTTCACGCCAATTCTGACTTAAGTAATTGTTGGGAAAATTCAAGTCAAATTGAAATTTGAACTGAAGATGCTGGAAATACACAGTAAATCCAAAAAGAGAACAGATAGGTAAGTGTTTTGGATTTTGCCCATGACAATTCATCAGATTACAAGAAATGTTATTCCGTCTTTATAGATGCTACTGGATCGGCTTTGCATTTTTAAATTTCATTTGGAGATAATTCAGTTTCCGCAAAGGAATTAAAGCAGCTTTTAAACATTAGCCTGAAATAAAACCAAAATTATAAATACAAAGTACAACACCCAAAGCAAATTCACATTTCAAACACATGAGGGAGTCAGGGAGCTTCAGTGGGGAGTTGAGAATTCAAGGTCACATGTCACATAACACCAGGTTATAGTCCAACAGGTTTAATTGAAATCACAAGCTTTCGGATCTCTACCCCGTTGTCATGTGAAGTGAGAGAGAAGCGCACAGGCACAGAATTTATAATCAGAGAGATCAATGGACAGATCAAATAGTCATACAAATGGTGTGCGTGGAGTGTCGACAGGTGATCAAGTGTGTCAGATGGTGTGAGTAAAGTGTCAACAGCTGAATTACAAGCAGAAGGTTGGCCTATAATCTGCTTAAATGCGGCAGGGAGATAATTACAAAAAATTAAAAATAAGGTGGTGCTGGAGATAAACCAAATGACTGGAATAACATGATAGCTATAAGAGTCACATGCCAAGGGTCTAACCAAAGTAACACATAATCCAAAAACTATAAACTAATTAAGGTGGAGAGATCATAACAATTTATCAAGGTGATGGTATCAGATCAGGACAGTTAGTGGTCAGGTCACAGTTAATGTGACATGAACCCAAGATCACAGTTGAGGTTGTCTTCATGGGTACAGAACTTGGCTATCAGTTTCTGCTCGGCGATTCTGCATTGTTGTGTATCCCAAAGGCCACCTTGGAGGACACTTGCTCGAAGATCAAAGCTGAATGTCTGAGCGCTGAAGTGTTCCCCGACTGGGAGGGAACATTCCTGCATGGTCTCGCCAATACAACATGCCTCAGGGCATCCTTGCCTGCAGTGTATGAGATAGACAAATTGGCTGAGTCACATGAGTACATTCTGTGTACGTGATGGGTGGTCCCACGTGTGATGGGAGTATCCACGTCGACACTCTGACATGTCTTGCAGTGGTTGCTGTGACAGGGTTGTGTGTTTTGTGGTTGATGTTGTCCTGAAGGCTGGGCAGTTCGCTGCAAACAATGGTCTCTTTAAGGTTTGGCAGTTGTTTGATGCCGAGAAGTGGAGGCATAGGGATGATCTTGGTGAGATGCTCATTGTTATCGATGACATGTTGAAGGTTGTGAAGAACGTGGCATAGTTTCTCCACTCTGGGGAAGTATTGGACAATGAAGGTTACTCTATCAGTCGTGTCCTGTGTCTGTCTTCTGAGGAGGTTGTTGCAGTTTTATTCTGTGGTATGTCGGAGCTGGTGATCGATGAGATGAGCATCGTATCCTGTTCTTATGAGGGTTCTTATGAGGTTCTTTCAAAACCTTCAGGTGTCCAACATGTTCCTCCTCATCCGAGCAAATCCTGTGTATGTGCAGGGCTTATCCATAGGGAATTGCTTCTTTAATATGTTTCGGGTGGAAGCTGGAGACACGTAACATATGAGGTTATCCGTGGGTCTGTGGTAGAGTGAAGTACTGAGATGCCTGTCCTTGATGGATGGAATGAGACTGATTCCGAAGAGTAGTCCATGGTAAGTCTGATGATGGGATGAAACCTTTTGATATCACTATGCCATTGTTTCAGTGATACCTCACCATGAGTCCAAAGGAAGAAAATGTCGTCAATGTATCTGGTGTATACCATTGGTCAGAGGTCCTGCACAGTAAAGAGGTCTTGTTCAAACTTGTGCATGGAGATGTTGGCACATTGGAGAGTAAGTGTGGTCCCCTTGGCTGAGATGACCCCTCATCCCCCTTCCCATCGCACCACAGGGCCCCCCCCCCCCCCCGCCAATCAAGGTAACCAATGAAATTCTGGCCCATACTTTCAATTTAACTTACCCTCCTGACCAGAGCTATCAAGGTCGGAATGTGGGCAGATATTCACCAGTTCATAATTAAACACAAATTAAAGATGCAGAATTGTTTGTAAATAGATAACAGGTCTGTCAGCATCTATAAAGAGAAAAGACCAGTTGTGTAACATTTTGGGTTAACCTTTCGCAAGGAAAACTGGTTGAAAAGTAACAGAGAGGAAAGTAATGGGTTGGACCGAAGGGTCTGTTTCCGTGCTGTACATCTGTAATGACAACCATCTGATGAAGGGGCAGCGCTCCGAAAGCTAGTGCTTCCAAATAAACCTGTTGGACTATAACCTAATGTTGTGTGATTTTTAACTTTTTAAATGAGGACAGCTGTTGTATTTGAATCAGCAACTGATTTTGCATTTATATATTTTTATTTTTCTTCACAAAAGTTTACTCTGGCACTTTGGATATATTACATTTTTAATAAAGCCTAGGGGAACAAATCAGATTAGAAGTAATTTATTTTCTCTACACAAGTGAGCTGCAAAGCCCAAAGGCCTGTGAAAACAAGGAACAAATCTTCCCTTTCACCTACTAAGCACATCAAAGGAAAACTCCAACACTCACGCTGTGTTTGCACCATTCATGTCTTTGTTTTTGATCTTTGTTTAATCCATCTGGAAGAACAAATGCTCACAGTTGAACCTGATGGTGCATTTCTTTTAACTGAAAACTCAAAGACTTTGGTCTTACATACGTAAGGAACAATGTACTTAGCATGCTTTGTACAATAATCCGAGCATCTCAATGTCACTGCATTTATTCTGTATGGAAGAAGCTAAGAACAGTTCACGCAAAAAGCAGTTCTTATTTAAAAGTCTGAATAATTCTATTAATTTTGCACAACTTTTATTGAAATCAGAGACTTTTGCAGCTCTGAAGGAGGCCTTTTGATTGGTCAAGTATGGGCTGGCTATTTTTTTAAAAACTGCCATGTTTAGTGCACACTGTTGCTTTTTTTGCCCATTGCCTGCAAATGTCTCATCCCCTAGTAGCTGTTCAACTCTCTTTTAAAATTATTCCAACAAACAAATTTCACTGACATTTTTAGATACTCCACTTCAGACATCAAGAACTCTCTGAGTGAAAACATTTCTCATGAATCTATAACTTAAATTCCACAACCTTTAGTTTTGAACAACTCTTCAGTAAGAATAATGTATCTATACATAGTTTATCATAGTTTCTCATTGTCTTCAAAACTTATTTTGCATGATCTTCTCAAACTTATTTGCTCAAAGGAGAAAAAGCTTAACTTTTCCAAACACCTTACAATTTCATTCCCTCTTTCTGATAATGTATCAGTAAATCACATCTGTGTCTATTCTACACCTTTGTTTATAAACCCAAGTAACCTTTGGTTTTCACCATCTTATCAAGTTACTTTGCTACCTTGGTCTTTATTTGTTTATGAACACCAAGCGTCTCTCAATTTACACACTAAAACTGTTTGAGTTATTACTTAACTTTCTTCCTGTATTAGTCCTTCCAAAGTACATCACTTCATCCTATTCGGTGTTGAAATAACTTGGGTATGCCTCTGATCATTTCACCATCATTCCTGAATTCCGTCGCTATATGCATTGTTGCTAAGTTACAAGTCATCTGCAACCTTTACAGTTCGGTTCATCACATCGCTGCTAGGTCATTTTTACAAGTTTGAGTTTAATGAACCTAAAACTGAATTTTGGATAGCACCACCAGAGACCAACTCTCAATCTGAATTGAATTGAATTAGGTTAATGTCACATGTGGAAAAGAACAAGAGTACAGTGAAAGTGTACAACTTGGTACAAATCTGAGGTACAAAACAATAGAGAAAATAAAGAAACAATAGAGAAAATAAAGTCATTCTTCCAGCACCATCTGGTTACTGAAGCAATTTTGAAATGAATTAGCCATGTTTCCCTTAATTCTGTTGGTTTTCATCATCTTACCAGGCCTCCCTTTTATCTTATTTATGTGAGTGTCTGGTGGAGACAGAATTAACCTCAACTGTGATGATACCCACAAGCCATCACTCATTATCAAATATTCAAATAGAATAATGAGTATTTCAACAGGGTACTGGCAAGTAAGAACTGGACTGTTTCCTAAAAAAACAGTGTCAGAGAGTTTTACAGCATAGAAACAGATCCTTTGGTCCAACTGATCCATGTCAACCCACATCTCTGACTTCATACAGCAGGAAGGCAGAAAAAAACTATGTATAATACGAATATAAGAAAATGGAGGGTTAAACTCAAAGAACAAAGAACATGGTTGCTTGTACGAAATGGAACTTTAGGTCATTTAACCCCTATAAAGTATACACTGTGCTCCTAGGACAACTTTAATCCATTCAGTTACAAAGATGACTATGTGACATCAAGTTTACTATTACTGACAAGGTAATTTGAGGATACAGCATCAAAATGCCAAAACAACTAGATGATAACTACTGAGTCAAGAAGTGAAACATTTTCTTCCTATCTGTCTGCTGAAATCAGGCATCATTTTTCAATGTTCTTTCCACAAAGGGAATTCAAATTAATTTTCTTTTGTACACTGTCATAAATATCCACAGTTTTTGCTGCTTTGTGAAAACGTATTGATCTTAACATGTTGCTTGACTGCATTGTGAAATAAGTGGTTATTTCTGACTTTCAATTACTCAGAAATGTGCATAAGTTACATTTTAGAGAGTACCAGTTGACCATAGACATGGTTTGTCACAACAGCTACCACTTTAGTTCACATGTCCCCACATTTTTTAAAAAAATGATTTTACGTGCCCTTCAAAGTTAGGAGTTTAATTGTTCCAGGAGTTTCATTGGCTACAGACAGTGAATCAATCAGCTTAGCAACCAAGAGTAATTAATGGTCGTGAGTAGGAGCTATCAGTAACTGTAACCATGGTGTTCTTACTGAAATTTTGTGCAGAACAGCAGGCTGTGGAAGACATACCATTTTCTAACAGATTGGGAAGAATGTTTACTCTCCCAAAGCAGGATTTCCCAATCACTCCCAATCAGGACACTCCGAAACATTGGTTTGTTAATGCTCACCTGAAACACAACAATGTCTCACAAAAATCCACTGCCTGTAAAAGTGAAGAAGAGTAAGTCCAATTAATTTCTCTGTCATTGATGTTGCAACTTTAATAAATGGACATTAATGATTTTTAGATATCGATATGCTCTTTTGCATTGCAAAAACATTACATCAATCTTTGTAATTTATCAAACAACCTCTCTCTTTAATTGATCAGTATTCACGATATTCAACTTTTTAGTAAATAAGTTTGAACTCATGACCAACTGGATATTTTTAAATGTGATAATGTTCTCTAATCTCTAAGCGACATAGAGACATACTCTCTGTCTTCTATGACAAAGCCAATTTTGTATCCAACTTATCAACTCACCAACGATCCTATACAATTTGATCTTCCGAACTGGCCTACTGTGAGAGACCTTGTCAAATGCTTTAATAAAGTCCACATAGACTACATATACTGCCTTACCCTCAATCATGTTCAACACTTTCTCAAAAACCCAATCAAATTTGTGTGACAAGACCACCCCTGCACAAAGCCATGCCAACTGTCCCAAATAAGTCCATTAATTTTTGCCCAAGTGCATCACCTCACATTTATGCAAATTGAATTCCAGTTGTCACTGATCAGCCCATCTGAGCAGTCTGTCTATATTTTCTTGTGTGCTAAGCCTATCCTTCTGACTATTTACTACCCCATCAAATTTTCTATTTACCTGAAAACTTACTGACTAACCCTCCTACATTCCAGTCTAAATCATTTATATAAACCACAAAAGCAAGGGCACCACCAACACAGACCCCTGTGGGATTCCATTGGACATAGAATTCCAGTCAGAAAATCACCCTTCAACTATCACTCTCTGCCACCTGTCATTCAGCCAACTGTGGATCCAATTTGCCAAATATCTCTCGATCCCATGGGTTCCTACATTTGCGATCAGTCTCCCACATAGGATAAAAATCGTTATCAAAATTGAACCTGATATTGAATTGTTTCCTGATGAAGGGCTTATGCCCGAAATGTCGATTCTCCTGCTCCTCTGATGCTGCCTGACCTGCTGTGTTTTTCCAGCACCACACTTTTCGACTCTGATCTCCAGCATCTGCAGTCCTCACTTTTTCCCAGCTGATCCTATCCTTGCCTGATATCAAAATATGCACGCTTTGCAACATGCCTTATCAAATAGTATGCATGGTTAGGAGTCCTGCCTGATTTATGATCCCTCTTTAATCTGTGGGACCCACTGTCATTTACCAAAAATGAGCAAATTTAGCATACCACAGGAATCAGATCAAAACTCATGCATTGTGCACCAAGAAATGAATACTCGCTTCACTAAAGTGATTTTCCATTATTGCACAAAATTATCTTATTGTGCCTCAGGAACACTCATATTATATCCAAAGAGCAATTCTTCTGGTACTGTGTTGGTAGTTCTACTTTCATGTGATTCTTTCACCTGTAATATTGATTGGAATAATTGATTCCATTTTTCTATTATGCAGGAGGCAGTCTGATGAAATGTATGCTTTGAAATATAGGGACATATTGCCATGAATATTATATATTTAATAATTGATAGTTCAAGATGAACTGTAGACTTACGTAGAATCCTGGTTTTATGCGTCCTGGATGTGTTCTCTGATCAGCATTTTGAAAACTGTGAGTGTGATAGTTCCTCTGGATAGTTCAGCGAGAAGCAAATCTGGAAGTGTGAATCCACAATAGTATGTGGCCCCCCCCCTTGACCAAAGTTCAAAGATGTTACTGAGTTGCTGAAAGCGTGGGTGAACAGCCAATTGTTGTTGGCAACAAATGTACCAACAGCATGGGTAGAAAAAGGAATGAGGTTAGGCAGCTAGGAAAGAAATTGGCAAGCAGAACCTCAAAGTGAGTAGTCTCTGAATCCGTCTCAGTGCCATGTGAACATAGAAATAGGGGGAGAGAGCATATGTGGTTGAGGAGACAGTGTAGGAGGGAGGACTTTAGATTCTTGGGGCATTAGGATGAGTTCTGGGAGGATGGAACCTTGTATATGCCAAATGGATTGCACCTGAGGAGAGCTGGGAGCAATGGGTCTATCTCCAGTGCTATTCATGAAGGTTCAAACAAAATTGCCAGATGCACGGGAAAAGGGAGGTCAAATTAAAGATAAAAAAACAAGATGCAGAAAGAATTTGGATCGCAATGGGATAAATATCTATTTTAGGTAAAGTCAGTGTAATAAGGAATGGAGTGAGATCTAAATTAGATTTGTTGTGCCTTTATATGAGAACATGGAGTGTGATGAATAGGGTTTGTGAGTTGCCTGTGCAAATAACCACAAGGGAATATGAGTTTGTGGCAATATTTGAGAACTGACTCAAAAAAAAAGCAGGACTGGTTACTAAATATTCCTGGACACAAGATAGTTAGACGTGATACAGCACGAAAGAAGGATGAGTGGTGGCAGTATTGATAGAGGGAGAGAGAGAGGATATGTTAGTGGTAACAAGATCTGAATCTATTTGGTTGGATCTAAAAACCTATAGAGATACAATTGCACTATTGGGTGTATTTAGTGGCCACAAATTAATAGGAAAGGTAGAGAGAAATAAATTTGCAGAGATGCAAAAAGCCTTTTGACAATTCTAACGTTAATCATACAATTGTAGCCTTGGATCGTAATGGAGTATTGTAATACTGAACATCTTCACTTTCAGAAATTTGTTCAGGAGAACTTTGCAGTCTGCATTGCAGACCGGCCATCCAACCAACTGAGCTACCAATTCCCTGCAATTAGAATGTTCAAAGATTCTAATTATTAAAGAGCAGAATTTGCTCTGATTACAAGTAATATTTTCAGAGTTGCCTGAAGTGATACTGCATTTTAATGGACTTCTGTTTTCTGCTATTCTGTATGCAATGTTTAATGAATGTGTCATTTCCTAAATATTAATGGTCAATCATCACATCACCCTGATACGGAACATCCAGGGGCCTTACTCAGGTGCCCAGAGTACATTCAAGGATTAAGCAGCCACTTTGCCTGGAGCTGAGGCCCAAATTGATTGAAGAAAACAATGTTCTTGGAATTCCTCAGCTCCCACTGAAACCATTCCAATTAGTAAAGGTATTTTTTCCCTCCCCTGCCCCATGCCCCTTCTTGAGATCAGATCCCTTGTTGTGCTGAAGTTTGGATTTGTTTAGGACATCAAAGGGATTTATATCTCGTGTACGTTCTGCTGAAACCTTTCAAGGTTCTCAAGACAGAAAATGACTGGGGAATTCTAAGATCTAACAGTGACAATTCCCTTGAAGAAGTGGGAGGGCTGCTTCACTTCATACCAGCACAGTCACTCCCTCTTCTGTGCAATCGCACCCCCCCTTGTCCCACCCCCTCCCATCTACAGCAAAAAGAGATTCCAAATCAAGTTGCAATGTGGCAAGTACTTGTATTACCCTCCCACCTCTTCTAGTCCCCTTAAATCCCATGGCCATTATGTCTGAATTGTTTAACCTTCATGGTGGATATTATGCTGCATCAATATAAGCCATTACGGCAAGTTAGGAGAAAGTGTTCAATACTTGGGTCTCCCTGCTATTGGAAGGATGTTGTGAAACCTGAAAGGATTCTCAAAAATTGCACGAATTCATGTAAGATTCTGTAAATCCATTTTTTAGATTAGAATCAGTCTGACCATTTTGCCATGGACAGCCTCACACAGGCAAGCTCACATCTTCAATACATTATCTGGGCCAATATGATGCCAATTGTTAAATTTCACTTGAGAATGTAACTTTTTAAAAAAGCTTTGTGATTTACATATGAAAGAACTGAAACCAACATGGTCATTCTAAAAGATGAGAGACTTAACAAACAATCCAGGTCTTTTTCAATATATAATTTCAGATACATCACACTGTAAACTTTTGCCATAAATTCTGTGTCTTACAATCTTATTCTTCACAATCACCTGATGAAGGAGCAGCGCTCCGAAAGCTAGTGCTTCCAGATAAACCTGTTGGACTATAACCTGGTGTTGTGTGATTTTTAACTTGGTAAAATTCTTGGCAGTGTAAATGAACAGAGAGATCTCAGTGTCCAAGTGCATAAATCCCTGAAAGATGTCACCCACATTGATAGGGTTGTTAAGAAGGCATATGGTGTGCCAACGTTTATTGGTAGGGGGATTGAGTTTCGGAGTCACAAGGTCATGCTTTAGCTGTACAAGACACTGGTAAGGCCGCAACTGGAGTATTGCGTACAGTTCTGGTCACCACATTATAGGAAGGATATGGAAGCTACGGAAAGGGCTCAAAGTTTGTGCGAAGATTTGTAGCTCGGGTGCTCGTTGTTGTGGTTCTGTTCGCCGAGCTGGAAGTTTTTGTTGCAAACGTTTCGTTCCCTGGCTAGGCGACATCATCAGTGCTTGGGAGCCTCCTGCGAAGCGCTTCTTTGATGTTTCCTCCAGTGTTTATAGTGGTCTGTCCCTGCCGCTTCCGGTTGTCAGTTTCAGCTGTCCGCTGTAGTGGTTGGTATATTGGGTCCAGGTCGATGTGTTTGTTGATGGAGTTTGTGGATGAATGCCATGCCTCTAGGAATTCCCTGGCTGTTCTCTGTCTGGCTTGCCCTATGATAGTAGTGTTGTCCCAGTCGAATTCATGTTGCTTGTTGTCTGCGTGTGTGACTACTAAGGATAGCTGGTCGTGTCGTTTCGTGGCTAGTTGATGTTCATGTATGCGGATTGTTAGCTGTCTTCCTGTTTGTCCTATATAGTGTTTTGTGCAGTCCTTGCATGGGATTTTGTACACTACATTAGTTTTGTTCATGTTGGGTATCGGCAGAGGCAGTTATGCAAAGGTTAGAACAAACAGTCCTACCACAAATTCAACCCAAACTCTGGGTCAGATATGTCGATGACACGTTTGTAATCATTAAAAACACGGAAATAGAAAAAACACACCGGATCATCAACGCCACACTCACAGGAATCCGATTCACGAGAGAAGAAGAAAAGGATAGCCAACTCCCATTCCTAGACGTGATGGTACAGAGAACACCAGACGGAGAATTCACTACAAGGGTATACAGGAAAGCCACACACACAGACCAAGTCCTAAACTATGAAAGTAACCACCCCAATACACACAAATGAAGCTGCATCAGGACACTATTCAAAAGGGCCATAACACACTGCAGTACACCAGGACTGCAAAAAGAAGAAGAGGAACACCTATACAAGGTATTCGCCAAAAACGGATACCCGCGCAACTTCATCAACAGATGCCTAAGAGAAAGACCACGGAACGAGGACATACCACAACCAAAAGGACTAGCCACACTACCATACATCAGGAGCATCTCAGAACTGACAGCCAGACTACTGCGACCCCTAGGACTCATAACGGCACACAAACCAACAGCCACGCTCAGACAACAACTCACCCGATACCCAACATGAGCAAAACTAATGTAGTGTACAAAATACCATGCAAGGACTGCACAAAACACTATATAGGACAAACAGGAAGACAGCTAACAATCCGCATACATGAACATCAACTAACCACGAAACGACACAACCAGCTATCATTAGTAGCCACACACGCAGACAACAAGCAACATGAATTCGACTGGGACAACACTACTATCATAGGGCAAGCCAGACAGAGAACAGCCAGGGAATTCCTAGAGGCATGGCATTCATCCACAAACTCCATCAACAAACACATCGACCTGGACCCAATATACCAACCATTACAGCGGACAGCTGAAATTGACAACCGGAAGCGGCAGGGACAGACCACTATAAACACCGGAGGAAACATCAAAGAAGCGCTTCGCAGGAGGCTCCCAAGCACTGATGATGTCGCCTAGCCAGGGGACGAAACATTTGCAACAAAAACTTCCAGCTCGGCGAACAGAACCACAACAACGGAAAGGGCTTAGAGGAGATTTACTACGATATTGCCTGGCATGGAGGGAAGCTATTATGAGGAAAGGCTGAGGGACTTGAGGCTGTTTTCATTAGAGAGAAGAAGGTTGAGAGGTGACTTAATCAAACCATATAAAATATTCAGTGTGTTAGGTGGGGTGGACAGTGAGAGCCTTTTTCCTCAGATGGTGAAGGCTAACATGAGGGGTTAGAGCTTTAAATTGAGGGGTGATAGATTTAGGACAGATATCAGAGGTAGTTTCTTTAGTCAGAGAGTAATAGAGACATGGAACGGCCTACCTGCAACAGTTGTAGACTCACCGACATTAAGGGCATTTAAATGGGCATTGGACATACATATGGATAATAATGGAACGGTGTAGGTTAGATGGGCATCAGATTAATTTCACAGGTCAGCACAACATCAAGGGCCAAAGGGCCTGTACTGTGCTGTAACGTTCTATGTTCTACGTTCTATGTTCAATGCTTTGGTCAACTTGCCCAGAATCAGTGGCATGTCCAGGCTCTCCTGTACACTGTGATCTGAGATATCCGTGATAGAGGGCAGGAAGAACTAGGAAACTGGGATATCATGTTGCACAACCTAGTGCACAGGATTTAGCTAATCGGTGGTAGGTAAGGCTTTAATGACGTTATCAAGTCTTCAGGCTGTTGATCAGAGAACTTGTTCAGAGTACATTTTGCAAGTAGAAAGATGAGCACATTATCCTAGGTGTTCTAAGTCAAAGAATAAGGTTTGTCCACCTTCTTGAAATCCTCACTGACGTCCACCACAGTAACTGCAACAGGGGCAGGTTTTCTCCCTATTTTTCAGGAATCAGAGCATTTCCACTTGTCACTGTCGACTTCTCAACTTCTTTGAGGGTAAAGAGTTTCTTGATGGTCACCTCAATCACTTCCCATCAGTGTTCTGGCAACTCAAAGAAAGATATTATTGTTCTACAGACTTTATAATCCCTTATGACTTCCTCAATATTTCCTATGGTGAACAATTTCACATTCAGCTCACATACTGTCCTGCCAAACTCTGATCCTCCTATAAGTGACAGTGACCAGTGAAGAATGCAGGCTCAATATTGCTGCATCTGTCTATTAGCACCCTGGTCATAAACAGGGAGTCAGTGTTGAAATCGACAGATTCCTACAATCCTTGCCAGATATATCTATGAGATGCTCCACTTGTAGGGTTACGGAAGACTTGCACACTTTGGCATCTTTTATGGCTTCTGTGAGTTGGCTGACCGTGGCATCCTGCTCGTTATCAGCCTGATTGGACTGTCCAGCAGCAGCAATGATGCAGTTGAAGTCATTGCCTAAACTATCTGGTGTGGACCCTGCCAGTGGGAACTGCTGGAAGATGGTTAGCCATCTTGCCTTTAGAACCTTTAGTGGAGACTTTGATTGGATTGAATGAAGTGATTTTACATGTTATACTACCACAAGGAAGCAACTGCCCACCATCTCCTTAATCTTAGAGATGAAGTTGCCTCACCAAAGCCGAAAACCCTGGCCATTGGAACAGGAGTCATTTCCTCCCATCCAAATCAATGGCCTGCTCTGTGCAGCTATCATTACGAACATTGCCCCAAGCTGCTGACTGTCACACTCTTTAGCAATATTTCATCCTTATCAAGGCTGGACAATTGTCCAATATTCTCTTTGGTTCAATGTTTAAACAAGCAATATCCGGGCATATCCCAAATAAGCATTCTCTTATACACCAGTGTAAGTTTTCTGATGTTTATTCATCTCCTTCATCTAGATGCACCATGTTGCTGCTAAGGAGGGAGCTCCAGGATTTGGATGCTCCTGTATATCAATGGTTCCATATTTTCTAAACACAATCTCACCAATCTCATACCAGGATTGTTAAAACAAACATAGGATCTGTTTATTTTTATAACTTAAAATTATTCAGGATTGCTCAACAGAGAGGATTCAGTATAAAGGTGCGGCATTTTTTTAAAGTTGACCTGCAAAAGAAACAGTGGTGTAATGGAGAAAAATGTTTTAACATTGCATGTGGTTAGAGTCCACCTGGAACTATGGTGGAAGGGTTCAACCGAGACATTCAAGAGGGCACTGGGTACAAATCTGTGCAAGGCTGTGGGGACAAAATAGGAAATTGGCATGAGGTAATGACGGTGATTTAATGATGATTTGGAGATGCCAGTGTTGGACTGGGGTGTACAAAGTTAAAAATCACACAACACCAGGTTATAGTCCAACAGGTTTAATTGGAAGCCTTCCGAAAGCTAGTGTGCTTCCAATTAAACCTGTTGGACTATAACCTGGTGTTGTGTGATTTTTAACTGTGATTTAATGAGCGAGTGAATGCACAATGGAACCATTGGCCTCCTTCTCCCCTGGAACATGTATATGGGTCTGTTGTCCCAATCATTTTTCTTGAGACATCACAGGTTTCTTGTAACTTTTGGACAAAGCTCTGTGATGACCCAGGAACCATTAAGAATTGGGTTGAATCTACCCATAGTCACTTCTTGGGCTCATTATGAACTGGGGTGTGCATTCCTGAACTCATTTCCTAATTTCATTTCACAGAATAAAGGGATTATCTTTGCCACTCGTCTGGACTGAAATCAAAAGCAGATGCCACAGGAACAAGATGGCTTTCTAACACACTGTACTGTGAAATATTCAAACCATCATACAAACTGATACATGTGATTCACTTTTCAACAACAACTTGCAGTGACTCTGATTACTGTGGATCTCACTGGATGCTGGGCTCATTGAAATTCTGTGCATAACATTTGAATGGGCTAGCTGTAGAACCAGCAATGCTGTGGTAACTGGCTGACTGGGAATCTGTCTCATACATTCAATACAGCTGGCCAGCTGCTCTTCAGTCCCTTTCATCACAAGACACTGTCAACTTTTATGAGGTTCTTGGACAGGGTGACAAACGTGCCATGTCATCTTATACCAGTGCTGTAAAGACTTCAGTGCAAAATTAGACACAAAGCCAAACGTTGCAGCGGCAGAGTGTCTGCCATTAATTAAACTTGAGATTGCATGTTTAGAATTCTAAATGGTAGTGTTATAAGTTGCTGAAAGTGCAAACTGATGACAATGTTGTGGCAGAATGGGACAAGTGACTGGGTATCCTCTTCCCAGCCAGACTGAAGGATTGTGAAATTAACAGCATATGACTGGGAAGGGAATACAATTGAGAATGCTGAATTCCTGGACATACCAGAAAGGGAATAAAGGTAAAGGCCAGGGATTGGTGTGAATTGGTGAGGCAGAGACCCTGCTCCAATTCTCGGTGTCATCCCAATCTCACTGCCCGGTTACTGTTGGTGGCAGGCAGGCTGGGGAGAGGGAGTTGTCCATTCAGTGGATGGAGATGGGGGACTGAGGTGGCAGCCGCGTTGCAAGCTGGTACTAACAGTGCCACTGTTAGACCCTTGTCAGGGCTTGGAATGTAGTCACATGCCTCCTGCAGAGCTGTGTTAGCACACCCCTGACCAATGCCCCCCTCCCTCTGCCAGGGGTAGAGGCTGCTAGTGGAAGAGACCAATGAGGTGCAATGCTCATCAATGTGAGAGAAGGTGATTCTCTGTCTGCACATCTCTGGACTATCAGTGGGAGGCAGGAGGTTCTCTTCTCCAGGATTGGGAGGAGGGGATTTCCTTGCCGTGCCTGGGCAGAGACTGTGGAGCTGCAGTGCCACAAGCTGTCATCTACTCCTTTCCCTGGCCAGGGTGAGTAGCCCACACTGCAAAGTTCTCAGTTCTCTACCTCTTTGTTCTCACAGGAGAAGAGGGCCCACAACGCCAAATTAAAGACCCAAATGGCAGCAGAATCTCATTTTTTATGATCTGAACACCAGAAGCAACATGGCACAGACAGATGTCTCCCGCCAATGTGAGGGTGTGGGCAGGAGGATATAATAGTGCACCATCCGAGATTGATGCCCGCTTGGCAGGGGAGGACAACTGTCTCCTGGAGACTGTAACCTTTTCCTGCAGAGTTTCTCCTTACAACTCTCCAGAATTGTCAGATACTCAGATTGAAGTGTGTATGGTGAAAGAAACAGGAGCACTTCAGGAGCTTATTTATTCTTAGAGAGAAGGGATGTGGTTGTGCATCATTGTATCCTCCTGCCCTAGCCCTCACTCATTCAGATATTTTCACATTGGTGAGTGGACTTTACAAATAGGTACAAGGCCAGAATCTGGTCAGAAGCAGCACATACATACCTGGCCAGCTGACGGAGGGTGTGACAGCAAAGGCTGGAGGACTGTCAGTGGGAGGGCTATGAGAGGCAGACTCATGCTGAGCTCCAGGATGGTGATGTTCAGTAAAATGGCAGGTGCTGAAGGTGCAGTGTGATGTGTGTGAAGAAGCAGTGTTGCAGTCAGAGGATTTGTGCGCAGGGGGGAAGTCCATCCATAAGACCATGTGACATAGGAATTGAAGTTGGCCATTCAGCCCATTTAGCCTGTTCCACCACTCAGTGAGACCATGGCTGATCATCCTCAACTCCACTTTCCTGCCCTTTCCTCATGATCATTGATTCCCTTACTCTGATTAAAAATCTGTCTCTCTCGCCTTTGAAAATGTATAACAACCCAGCCTCTACAGCCCTCTGGTGAAGAATTCCACACATGCAGAGAGAAATATTCCTCCTCATTTCTGCCTGAATTGTGTGACCTCTCATTTTGATTATTCCGTCTGGTCTAGACTCTCACACAAGGGGAAAGAAACTCACAGCCTATACTGTGAGGAGAAAGTGAGGTCTGCAGATGCTGGAGATCAAAGTTGAAACTTTATTGCTGGAACAGCACAGCAGGTCAGGCAGCATCCAGGGAACAGGAGATTCGACGTTTCGGGCACAGGCCCTTCTTCAGGAATGAGCAGAGAGTGTTCAGCAGGAGAAGATAAAAGGTAGGGAGGAGGGACTTGGAGGAGGGGCGTTGGAAATGTGATAGGTGGAAAGAGGTCAAGGTGAGGGTGATAGGTCGGAGTAGGATGGAGGTGGAGAGGTCAAGAAGAAGACTGCAGGTCAGGAAGGCGGTGCCGGGCTGGAGGGATTCGGCTGAGACAAGGTGGGGGGAGGGGGGATGAAGAAACTGGTGAAGTCCAAGTTCATCCCCTGTGGTTGGAGGGTTCCCAGTCGGAAGATAAGACGCTCCTCCTCCGACCGTCGCGTTGTTGTGGTTTGGCGGTGGATGAGTCCAATGACCTGCATATCCTCGGTGGAGTGGGAGGGCGAGTTGAAATGCCTCGGAACGCGCAGCCCTCCACTCCCTCCGTTCCAACCCCAACCTCACCATCAAACCAGCTGACAAGGGAGGCGCAGTAGTAGTTTGGCGCACTGACCTTTACACCGCTGAGGCCAAACGCCAGCTCGCAGATACCTCCTCCTACCGTCCCCTTGACCATGACCCCACCCCCCACCACCAAACCATCATCTCCCAGACCATCCATAACCTCATCACCTCAGGGGACCTCCCATCCACCGCCTCCAACCTCATAGTCCCACAACCCCGCACCGCCCGTTTCTACCTCCTGCCCAAAATCCACAAACCTGACTGCCCCGGACGACCCATCGTCTCAGCCTGCTCCTGCCCAACCGAACTCATCTCGGCATACCTCGACACGGTCCTGTCCCCATTAGTCCAAGAACTCCCCACCTACGTTTGTGACACCACCCACGCCCTCCACCTCCTCCAGGATTTCCGCTTCCCCGGTCCCCAACGCCTCATCTTCACCATGGACATCCAGTCCCTGTACACCTCCATCCCCCATCACGAAGGACTCAAAGCACTCCGCTTCTTCCTTTCCCGCCGTACCACCCAGTACCCTTCCACCGACACCCTCCTTCGACTGACCGAACTGGTCCTCACCCTGAACAACTTTTCTTTCCAATCCTCCCACTTTCTCCAAACAAAAGGAGTAGCCATGGGCACCCGCATGGGCCCCAGCTATGCCTGCCTCTTCGTAGGGTATGTGGAACAATCCATCTTCCGCAACTACACTGGCCCCACCCCCCATCTTTTCCTTCGCTACATTGATGACTGTATCGGCGCTACCTCGTGCTCCCACGAGGAGGTTGAACAGTTCATCCACTACACTAACACCTTCCACCCTGACCTCAAATTCACCTGGACAGTCTCGGACTCCTCCCTCCCCTTCCTAGACCTTTCTGTTTCTATCTCAGGCGACCGAATCAACACGGACATCTACTACAAACCAACCGACACCCACAGCTACCTGGACTACACCTCCTCCCATCCTGCCCCCTGTAAAAACGCCATCCCATTCTCCCAATTCCTTCGTCTCCGCCGCATCTGCTCCCAGGAGGACCAGTTCAAAATACGTACAACACAGATGGCCTCCTTCTTCAAGGACCGCAATTTCCCCCCCGACGTGGTCGACGGTGCCCTCCACCGCATCTCCTCCACTTCCCGCTCCTCCGCCCTTGAGCCCCGCCCCTCCAACCGCCACCAGGACAGAACCCCACTGGTCCTCACCTACCACCCCACCAATCTCCATGTACAGCGCATCATCCGCCGTCACTTCTGCCACCTCCAAACAGACCCCAGCACCAAGGATATATTTCCCTCCCCTCCCCTATCAGCTTTCCGTAGAGACCACTCCCTCCGCGACTCCCTTGTCAGATCCACACCCCCCACCAACCCAACCTCCACTCCCGGCACCTTCCCTTGCAACCGCAGGAGGTGCAACACTTGCGCCCACACCTCCCCCCTCACTTCTCTCCAAGGCCCCAAAGGAAACTTCCATATCCGCCACAGATTCACCTGCACCTCCACCCACATCATCTACTGCATCCGCTGCAGCCGGTGTGGCCTCCTCTATATTGGGGAGACAGGCCGCCTACTTGCGGAGCGATTCAGAGAGCACCTCTGGGCCACCCGGACGAACCAACCCAACCACCCTGTAGCACAGCATTTCAACTCGCCCTCCCACTCCACCGAGGATATGCAGGTCATTGGACTCATCCACCGCCAAACCACAACAACGCGACGGTCGGAGGAGGAGCGTCTTATCTTCCGACTGGGAACCCTCCAACCATAGGGGATGAACTTGGACTTCACCAGTTTCTTCATCCCCCCTCCCCCACCTTGTCTCAGCCGAATCCCTCCAGCCCGGCACCGCCTTCCTGACCTGCAGTCTTCTTCTTGACCTCTCCGCCTCCATCCTACTCCGACCTATCACCCTCACCTTGACCTCTTTCCACCTATCACATTTCCAATGCCCCTCCTCCAAGTCCCTCCTCCCTACCTTTTATCTTCTCCTGCTGAACACTCTCTGCTCATTCCTGAAGAAGGGCCTGTGCCCGAAACGTCGAATCTCCTGTTCCCTGGATGCTGCCTGACCTGCTGTGCTGTTCCAGCAATAAAGTTTCAACACAGCCTATACTGTGTCAAGTTTCCAAAGAATCTTGCATGCTTTGAGAAGGTCTCTTCTCATTCTTCTATATTCCACTGAGTACAGACCTAACCTTCTTAACCTCTCCTCCTAAGACAGTCCCAATGTACCTGGTATCAAATTCGTCATCATCCACCCAGGAGTGCAGTTATTTCCTTTTCTGTGCACACAGCACCCTCCTTCGAGAGGCTGGCAGCTTTAATTGAGAGTTATGTCTAACTGGTCAGTCCGTGGACACTGGAGCTGCACACAGATCTGCAAACTTTTGCCTTGACTTTGAGCTCAAGTTAATGGGTCAAGCTGAGAGGGAAATGAGAGGACTGGTTCCTTATGCTATTCTAGGTCCCTAATTGCCTCATCCTCTTTTGACTTTTATTATTTATAGAAGATTATAGTGAACATCTTATACACTCTCATAGACTCTCTTTTCCCCTCCTATTCATTGTATAGCTCTCCTCTGCACTTGAACATTTATGAAGCGTCTCAGTTGTATGAATTCATACATTACAGCAGTGGCTACACTCTGGAAGTAGTTAATTGATTATAAAACGCATTAGGATATCCTCTGTTTATGAAAGACACTGTAAAAATGTATGTTTTTCTCTATAAGAAAAATACATCTGTCCTAAGTGTTTATTTTCTGTCTCACTTTGATCCAATATGTTTAGCCATCCAGCTACTTCTAGCTTTGAACAACTTTACTTTTCCCCTCCTTGAACCATCTCAGCTTTGATCGCAACTCCCTCCCGTTGTTCAGTTCATGTTCATTGACCAGTTTTCAATTTTGCTTCCCCTGGTTAGATCCCATTTCAACTTTTCCTCTTCCAGTTTTTTTGTGTGTCTTCTGTTCTAAAGTCAAGTTATCATAGTCCTATCAGACTATTGGGCTGCTCCCTCATTAGAGAGAGAGAGAAAGAGATAGTTGTTGGTGGTTTAACCTGAGAAGAAGAGTCCTTCATAGTAATCTCAGGTCATATAAGAATTGAACCTTTGCTGTTGGTAACACTGTGTGTAATAAGAAAGTCATCCAGCCAACTGAGCTAATCAATCCTCTCTCTTGTTCTGTATCTTAATGATATAGTCATCAGTTTTGGCCTTTTGAGATTGGTAAGACCCTTCCTCCCACTGAAACATGCTCCAGTTGCCCCATCACATCCAGAATCTGATTCAAAGGCTCTTCCTTCCTTAAGCTTGGGATCCCACTGGGCTAGATCTGAAGAGTTGGCGAATCTGGGCTCCTTCTCCACCCAACTGCTCACTCTCCCATCTAAGCACCCTGTCCTCAGCATAAATACCAGCATCTACCTTTTCCCAGCAGCTACCAGTTCTGAACAAGGGTCACTGGACTCAAAATGTTGACTCTGCTTTCTCTGTACAGATGCTGCCAGACCTACTGGGTTTCTCCAGCAATATCTGTTTTTGGATCCAAAGAGTTGCAGAATTTCTCTTTGCCCTTTACACACTTGCCAGTCCAGTTGTTGGGAGTGGGTTAGCTCAGCTGGTTAGCTGGTTGATATGTGATACACAGGGATGCTAATTCCCAAACTGGCTGTGGTTACCATGAAGGAGCCCAGGGGAGAGGTCCTTCTCAACCTCTCCCCTGGCCTGAGGCATGGTGACCCTCAGGTTAAATCACCGCCAGTCCTTTTTTGTGAGCAGGGAAAGATTTAAAAGGGAGTTGAAGAGGAACATTTTCTTACAGAGGGTGATGCGTGTATGAAAATGAATTATCAGAGGAAGTGGTAGAGGCTGGTACAATTACAACATTTAAAAGGAATCTGGATGAGTACATGAATAGGAAGGTTTTTGAAAGATATGGGCAGAATGCTGGAAAATGGGACTAGATTAATTTAGGATATCTGGTTGACATGGAGAAGTTGGACCAGAGGGTCTGTTTCCATGCTGTATAGATCTATGACTCGAATGAGAGAGCACCCTTCCGTCTGAAAACACTATGGTAACTTGACCTTTGCTCCAGTCAATATTAGGATTAATTGTAATATTAGCTGCTCCTTACGACTTTCTGTAGCTTTCCTGGAAAGTTGCTCCTTTGTTTTCTCCCTGATACTAACAATGACTATTAAACTAACTGTGCATGTATTCTGCAGGCCCATATCCCAAGTTTAATCGATACTCGCTTTTCCCCAAGCACTGCATCTCCCACAGTTCCCCAACTCTGAGCGGTGTTCATGCGCAGAGTCAGCCAGCTCTGTGTGTGTGTGTGTGCATACAAAGACTGGTATCTTCACTCAGGGTTTTAGTTACAAGGAGGAGGCTGAGAGAGGAAGTAGGAATGAATAAATCTGTGCTGTCCTTTCAGAGAAAGCGGCTTTCCTTCGCCTTTTGTCGGGAGGCAGGGAGTTGCGGAAAGTTGTTGGTAAGTTTTGTTTTGGAGAGAGGAGTTGTGCTCCCTGGTGTTTTATTGCTTTTCTTTGATGGTGGAGGTCAGCATGGATTGAGGGAGGGTGTGAAGATTTTGTTTTGCTTATCTATCTGTGTAAAGTTTGATAAAGTTATTTGTGTGCAGTATTTACTGAGCTGCTCCGCTCCTTCACCAGTGAAACAATGTGTCTCAGCCTGGAGAGTGAAATGTAGCGGGCGGTGCGGTCAATGTGAGTATTTCTGTGGTTGTGAGTGACCGAGTGTTTTAATCCCAACACAAGGGCACCCCTTTCACTTCGAGTTCGAAGCTGAGGTTTTTAATTTTAATTCTCTAGAGCAGGATCCATGAGTATTGCTGGTGGGAGAAGCCAGTTAATGTGAAGGAGAACAGGTCTCAGTGACAAAGCAACAGCAGTGAACCTGTTCACATCCCCCAAGGGGGGGGGGGGGGGGGGTCCTGTGAGAGGAGAAACCAGGGTTTCACTCTGACCCAGGCGAGAAAATGTAATATGTTTGAAGTTTAATCTTGTAGGTACTGTGATTTCTTTTTAATTCTCCAGTCCTTCATTTAAAAAAAAATGCCAACTGTTGAAATTTTGTTGCGCTGGGGATAATAAGGAGGAGGAGGAGGCCATTCGGCCCCTCGTGGTCACCCTGTTATTCAGTAAGATCTGGCCCGAAGTGCACTTTCCTCTCTGCCCCTGTAATCCTCCACCCCTTGTAGACCAAAACCAGCTTTGAATATATTCGTTGACATGGCCTCCACTACTGTCTGCAGCACAGAATTCCAAAAGTTAACAGCATTCCAAAAGAGAGAACCTTCCCCCCCCCCCCCCCCCCCATGTTTGCTTTAAATAGGAGAGCCCTGTAAGACTGAGAAATAGGAACCAGGAGTAGGCTGTTTGAGCCTTTCAGTAGGATCATAGTTGATCTGGTATTCCTCACGTCCACTTTCCTACCCTTTCCTCTGTAATCCTTTGATTCCCCGACTGATCAAGAATCTATCCATCCCAGCCTGAAGTATACACACGGACTCTGTCCCACAGCTCTCTTATGGCAAGGAGTTTCAAAAACACTGCACTCTCAGAAGGAATTCCTCCTCATCTCAGTCTGATATTGTCATCCCTTTACTCTGAGATTTACTCTGAGACCACTCCTGTGGTCCTAGACCCTCCCACTGAGGGGAGATATCCTCTGTGTTTACCCTGTCAAGTTCCATAAGAATCTTATAATATACCTGTTTCTGTGTGATCTTCTAACGTTGGAGAAAAATTGAAGCCACTCCTGTTATTCAACAAAGATCTGCACAATTCGATATGCATTGGGGAGGGGGGAGTATCCATACATTTTAATTTGGAAAACATTTTGTGTTGTTTTCTTTTTAAAAAAAAAGGTTATAATTCTGTGAATATTTGCAGGGATTTGGCACAAGTCTGGTGACTTATTTGCTTTTGATTTGGATTTTGCAGTTCCTTTACAAGTTTTGTTATTTCTGTGATATTTCACATGTTTATACAGTAGTGGTAGCAGGACTTGATATGACTTTTTTTTCTAAACTTTTCCTTTTTTAATGAGAGGTTTTGTTTATTTAATGATGTAATATTGTTTTGCCCTTTTTAATGGATCAAGTTTTTGCAGGAAGGCAAGCCTTCTAGTTATGGTAAACTGATGGTGATAATTCTCAGGTTTTGCTGGTTTAGTTTCAATAATAACTGGAAAGGTTTGTTATGATACTGAGGCCACCTCTGACAGATTGAAAAGGAAACTGATGATATTATGAGGGTTAATCATTTGGGCAGTAAATGGATACGTGTTGATCATAACTTAGAAAAAAGTAAATGGGTGTCAACTGTAAAGCCTGTGAATAGCACAAGGTCTAAATAAGTAATGAGGAATTGCAACACAAGTGCGTTATAACTTTACAAGCCACAGTTCCTCAATATGTTTCTTATAGTTATGTAAAAAGGTGAATCCTTTGTAGTCTTCTGAAGTAATGTTGTTGACCCAAATTCTATTGCTTTGCTTATTTTACTTTCTAAGAGAATGTAGAGAATTGAGTAACTCCATTTAGGTCTAGATGACTAGCAAATACTACTCCATTTGCTGTAGCAGTTGACATTGTCTGAATTCCCTGATTAGATTGCTGCTGTGTAATCTACACCTATTCGGTATCTTAAATTTACAATAGATGAGAATCACAGAAACTAGGTTAAGATTCTATCTATTATTCACTACTTCAAAACTGAAATAATTTCATGACTAGTGCTTCTTTGTTATAATTCCACAGGACAAATCGTCAGAAAGCTCTGCATTTGTCAGATTCCATGACTAGCCATCATGGAGTCTATTTTAGTTTATGTAGTAAACAGAATACTGGTTTCTCTCCCCCACTGAGACCTAGGTTTAGCTCCAGCTCAGACTAGAGCAGAAATAAATCAATTTTGGTTGTCAAGGTAAGTTAATACAGCCTCACAAATTTCCAGTTCGCAATGAATGTGAGTTTGTATTGGTTCAGGTCAGATGGTAGCATATGTATTTGAGTTGGTAGACTATTCATTTGAAGAATGGGTGTGTAGCTTAGGCACTTGCAATTTCATTATTGGGTGCTCTTTTATTAATGAGGCATGAAGCCAGAATATGCCTATCGTGGATGTTTAGGTTGGTGTGAAAGAAATGTATAACACTAATTTAAAATATCAACTTTCATCCTCCTGTCAACACCCAAAATCCGATTAGCTGGTTGTAATTTCTTTAATGTGGGAGTGATGTACAAATCTGATGCTGTTTTACTCCTTTGGAATACTTAGGAAAATAGTAGGAACATGAAACCTGCTCTGCTCCCGATTTTAGTTTGTCTTGATCTGTACCTTTTTTTTAAAAAACTTATTTCGTAGGTGTACAAGAATAGAACATAGAATATTAAGTGCAGTACAGGCCCTTCGGCCCTCGATTATGCCACAGGTCGGTGCAACAATCTGAAGCCCATCTAACTTGCACTATTCCATTATCATCCACATGTTTATCCAATGACCATTTTAAATGCTGTTAAAGTTGGTGAATCTACTACTGTTGCAGGCAGTACCTTCCATGCCCTTAGTTTCTTTACTCAGAGTAATATCTCTGACATCTGTCCTATATCTATCACCCCTCAATTTAAAGCTATATCCCCTCGTGCTAGCCATCGCCATCAGAGGAAAAAGGCTCTCACTGTCCACCCTATCTAACCCTCTGATTATTTTATGTCTCAATTAAGTCACCTCTCAACCTTCTTCTCTCCAGTGAAAAAAAGCCTCCAGTCCCTCAACCTTTCCTCATAATACCTTCCCTCCATGCCAGACAACATTCTAGTAAATCTCCTCTGAGCCCTTTCCAAAGCTTCCATATCCTTCCTATAATACGGTGACCAGAACTGTACGCAATATTCCAAATGCGGCCGCACTAGAGTTTTGTACAACTGTAGCATGACCTCATGACTTCAAAATCCAATCCCTCTACCAATGAAAGCTCACACACCATATGCCTTCTTAACAACCCTATCAACCTGGGAGGCAACTTTGAGGGATCTATATACAGAGTCACCAAGATCTCTCTGCTCATCGACACAACCAAGAAACTTGCCATTAGCCCAGTACTCTTGATTCCTGTTGCTCCTTCCAAAGTGAATCAGCTCACACTTTCCTGCGTTAAACTCCATTTGCCATCTCTCAGCCCAGCTCTGCAGCTTATCTATGTCCCTCCTGTAACCCACAACATCCTTCAGCACGATACACAATTCCACCAACCTTAGTATCATCTGCAAATTTACTAACCCATCCTTCTATGCCCTCATCAGGTCATTTTATCAAAATGTCAAACAGTATTGGCCCCAAAACAGATCGTTGCGGTACACCATTAGTAACTGAACTCCAGGATGAACATTTTCCATCAACCACCAACCTCTGTCTTTGTTCAGCTAGCCAATTTCTGATACAAACAGCTAAATCACCCTCAATCTCATGCCTCTGTATTTTGTGCAATAGCCTACTGTGGGAAGCCTTAACAAATGCCTTACTGAAATCCATTTACCCAACACATCAACCACTTTACCCTCACCTACCTGTTTGGTCACCATCTCAAAGAACTCAATAGAGTTTGTGAGGCACTTGGACTTCAGCGTTAACTTAAGAGGAGGGCTTATACAAATTAGGCCCGTTTTCTCTAGAATTTTAGAAGGTTAAGAGATGATTTGATCAAAGACTTGAAGATATTATTAAGAAAATATGGGATAGATAAACTATATTAAAGTATAGGAGACTGATTGATTGATTGATTGATTGATTAGCAAGGTTAGATCTCATGGTTAGATCTCATGAAATGCAGGGAGAACTAGCCATTTGGATACAGAACTGGCTCAAAGGTAGAAGACAGAGGGTGGTGTTGGAGGGTTGTTTTTCAGACTGGAGGCCTGTGACCAGTGGAATGCCACAAGGATCGGTGCTGGGCCCTCTACTTTTAGTCATTTACATAAATGATTTGGATGTGTGCATAAGAGGTACAGTTAGTAAGTTTGCAGATGACACCAAAATTGGAGGGGTATTGGACAGCGAAGAGGGTTACCTCCGATTACAACAGGATCTGGACCAGATGGGCCAATGGGGCTGAGAAGTGGCAGATGGAGTTTAATTCCGATAAATGCGAGGTGCTGCATTTTGGGAAAGCAAATCTTAGCAGGACTTATACACTTAATGGTAAGGTCCTCAGGAGTGTTGCTGAACAAAGAGACCTTGGAGTGCAGGTTCATAGCTCCTTGAAAGTGGAGTCGCGGTAGATAGGATAGTGAAGAAGGCTTTTGGTATGCTTTCCTTTATTGGTCAGAGTATTGAGTACAGGGGTTGGGAGGTCATGTTGCGGCTGTACAGGACATTGGTTAGGCCACAGTTGGAATATTGCGTGCAATTCTGGTCTCCTTCCTATCAGAAAGATGTTGTGAAACTTGAAAGGGTTCAGAAAAGATTTACAAGGATGTTGCCAGGGTTGGAGGATCTGAGCTACAGGGAGAGGCTGAACAGGCTGGGGCTGTTTTCCCTGGAGCGTCGGAGCTGAGGGGTGACCTTATAGAAGTTTACAAAATTGAGGGGCATGGATAGGATAAATAGGCAAAGTCTTTCTTTTCCCTGGGGTTGGGAGTCCAGAACTAGAGGGCATATGTTTAGGGTGAGAGGGGAAAGATATAAAAGAGACCTAAGGGGCAACCTTTTCACGCAGAGGGTGGTACGTGTATGGAATGAACTGCCAGAGGATGTTGTGGAGGCTGGTACAGTTGCAACATTTAAGAGGCATTTGGATGGGTATATGAATAGGAAGTGTTTGGAGGGATATGGGCCAGGTGCTGGCAGGTGGGACTAGATTGGGTTGGGATATCTGGTCAGCTTGGACAGGCTGGACCGAAGGGTGTGTTTCCATGCTGTACATCTCTATGACTCTATATGCACTGGTTGGGCATTGGAGAATTATGAGCATAGTCTGAGAATGAGGGCCAAACCATTGTGAGATGTTAGGAAGCATGCCTACACTCAAAGGATGAGAGAGGTTTGGAACTCCTATCCATTGACAGCAGTGAATGAAGGATCAGTTGGTAAGTTTAAATCTGAGAATTTTTTGTTAAGTAAAAGTGGTAATAGATATGTGCCAAAGGCAGGTATGTGGAATTAGGCCACAGGTCATCCATGATCTCATTGAGTGGTGGAACAGGCACGAGGGGTCCTCTCTTCCTGTTCTCCTATATCCTTTAATCTAACAATCAGTCTGAAAAACCATATTTCCTCATCAATGCACAGCCTTACTGACTCAGACGTTTTAACAGCCTCAGATTTGATCACCCTTTCTGAACTTGAACAGAAAGCCAGTCGTGATCTTTCTGGATGCTGTTTTATTTTATTTAACCATAAAGCGATATCTTACTTTACGGATGTCAGCTCCATCAGAGAACAAGCTGTGGTTGTTGGGATTGTGAAGGTGAGTGGAACACTAAGCTTCTTGGAATTTTAATCTCTTAACCAGCTTGATGAAAGGATGGAATAGTTTGCTTTTGTAGATTTGCTTCTCTGGTGATTACACCTTAGCAGTAACTTATGAAATTACTGAAATTCATACTTCTCTGACTTGGAATGTATCTGAGGGTAAATCTCTTGCTTGGAGCATGTTTTAGCTTAACTTCATGAAGGTTTTTTGCCTCTTTCAAAATTAATAACCTGTCTTTTAAAGCAGTACAATGTTAACATGCCTTCTCCAGTTAAATATTGGGGGGGGGGGGGGGGGGGGGGCGCGGTGGCTAGGTATGGAAAAAGCCACTGAGTCAAAGAAGGAAATCTTAGGACAGATGACCAAAATCTTGGTCGAATTGCTCATTTTTCTTTTTCAGGAAGATAGCTGGAGTGAAAGAAGGTTTGAGGAGGCATTTTGAGTTTGCAGGGCTCAGACAGCTGGTGTTGCAACTGCCAAGATTGGGAACAAAGCAGAAAGTGGGAAAAGTATAGAAGCCAGAGTTGGCGGAAAGTTTTCAAAGAATTGTATGGGATTAGTTGATTTTGAGGTAGGAAGGGCTAAAGACATGGTAATCATTGTCTCCAAGGATGAGAAATTGAATATCAAGGCTAATATGGTACCACTATTTAAGAAAGCTGGTAAGGACAAGCCAGGAACTATAGACCAGTGAGCCTGACGTCGGTGGTGGGCAAGCTGTTGGAGAGAATCCTGAGGGATAGGATTTCCATGTATCTGGAAAGGCAAAGACTGATTTGGGATAGTCAATATGGCTTTGTGCGTGGGAAATCATATCTCACGAACTTGATTGATTGAGTTTTTTGAAGAAGTAACAAAGAGAATTGAGGGCAGAGCGATGGACATGATCTATATGGGCTTCAGTAAGGCATTCGACAAGGTTCCCCATGGAAGACTAGTTAGCAAGGTTAGATCTCATGGAATACAGGGAGAAGTAGCTGCTTGGGTACAGAACTGGCTCAAAGGTAGAAGACAGAGGGTGGTGGTGGAGGGTTGTTTTTCAGACTGGAGGCCAGTGGAGTGCCACATGGATCGGTGCTGGGTCCTGTACTTTTTGTCGTTTACGTAAATGATTTGGATGTGAGCATAAGAGTTATAGTTAGAAAGTTTGCAGATGACACCAAAATTGGAGGTGTAGTGGACAGTGAAGAACGTTACCTTAGATTACAATGGGATCTTGATCAGATGGGCCAATGGGCTGAGGAGTGGCAGATGGAGTTTAATGTAGATAAATGCGAAGTGCTTCATTTTGGGAAAGCAAATCTTAGCAGGACTTAATGGTAAGGTCTTAGGGAGTGTTGCTGAACAAAGACCTTGAAGTGCAGGTTCATAGCTCCTTCAAAGTGAAGTCGCAGGTAGATAGGATAGTGAAGGTAGTGTTTGGTAATCTTTTCTTTATTGGTCAGAGCGTTGAGTATAGGAGTTGGGAAGCCATGTTGGGACTGTACAGGACATTGGTTAGGCCACTGTTGGAATATTGCATGCAATTCTGGTCTCCTTCCTGTCAGAAGAATGTTGTGAAACTTCAAAAGGGTTCAGAAAAGGGGATGGCACGGTGGTATAGCAGTTAGCACTGCTGCCTCACAGCACCAGGATCCCAGGGTTGATTCCAGCCTTGGGTGACTGCCTATGTGGAGTTTGCACATTCTCCCTGTGTCTGCGTGAATTTCCTCTGGGTGCTCCAGTTTCCTCCCACAATCCAAAGATGTGCAGGTCAGGTGAATTGGTCATGCTAAATTGCCCATACTCAGGGGTGAATATGGGGAATGGGTCTAGGTGGGTTACTCTTCGGAGGGTTGTGTGGACTTGTTGGGCCGAAGGGCCTGTTTCCATACTGTAGGTAATCTAATCTAAAGGATTTACAAGGATGTTGCCTGGGTTGGAGGATGTGAGCTATAGGGAGAGGCTGAATTGGCTGGGGCTGTTTTCCCTTGAGTGTCGGAACCTTATAGAGGTTTATAAAATCATGAGGGGCGTGGATAGGATAAATAGACAAGGTCTTTTCACTGAGGTGGGGGAACTAGAAGGCATAGGTTTAGGGTGAGAGGGGAAAGATATAAAAGAGACCTAAGTGGCAATGTTTTCACGCAGAGGGTGATACGTGTATGTGTTTTAAAAAATTCTCAAGGTCAGGTTCGTAGGAGAGTAGTCTGACACAGAACAAACGACCAAGAGGCGAGTCTGCTAGAATATGAGCATTTTATTCCCCGCAGCGTCGCCACAACCAGGTCTCATACTTACAACGGGTCTGGCTTATACTCACTCTACATGTTACCGGAACTGGGAGCCGTCAGTTCTCGTAGAGCGGTTGCCAACAACCCACGCTCGGCGGTTAAACGTAACCCCGGAGCAGACTCACCGAACTGGAGACTTTTCCAGCTGATATACTCTTTTCCAGATATAAACATTCATGTGAACAGCAGAGCAAGGCTAAAAAACACATTCCATTCTGGTTACATACAGATAAGAAGATTCACACGGGGAGGTGTGTAATAAGATTCACAAGGGACTAAGCAACACCTCCATTCCGGTTAGATTCACACATGTATTGGGACATAATTTTTAACCGTTTCACCACAGTATGGAATGAGCTTCCAGAGGAACTGGTGGAGGCTGGTACAATTACAACATCTAAAAGGTGAGTATATGAATAGGAAAGGTTTGGAGTGATATGGACAAAGTGAGTACTTCAGATACTGGACCTCAGAGTCAAGATTAGAATGGTGCTGGAAAAGCAAAGCAGGTCAGGCAGCATATGAGGAGCAGGAAAATTGGCGCTTTGGGCAAAAGCCCAAAAAAGGGATATGGGCTGGGTGCTGGCGAATGGGACTTGATTAGGTTTGGATATCTGGTTGGCATGGATGCGTTGAATTGAAGGGTCTGTTTCCGTGCTGTACATCTCTATGACTTTAAGCCGTTGTAGTTCAGATCGCACGAGGTTGTTTACTTTGTGAATGCAAATCACCTGAAGCCAAGTCATGGTCTCCTCATTTGCTGAGTTTAAGATGACTACTTCACTCCTTAGTCTGGATGGAGGACAGGCCCTGAATATGTGCGGTATTAGGGCTTTTTCCACGGGTGTAAAGTGTTTTGCATGACAGTCCCAGCAGTGGGAGGTGGCTCTGCAGGGTGAACTGAACCTGTTTAATAACAATCCCTTTTGACCTAATAGCTCAAAGCCTATTTCACAGATTGGGTTCATCCCAAGGAACTTGTTTGTAACTTCCTGTGTTTCCCATTCCTTGATACAGAGGATATCTGCTGGTGGATCATGTTCTGAACAGCTGCTTCATATAGGATACAAGGCGGGTAGTGGGCAGTGGGTGGGTTGTACATGTTATCATGGAGTGGCTGAGTGTGTTAGAGTGGATGGTTTCAACTAGCTTGTGAATTTTCCCCAGTAAGCTGAATAGTCAGGAATGATGTCTGTGAGGATAGGAAGCCAGGGGATTAGTGTTGACCAGAAGTTCCAGTTATGATGTGCATTATTGCATAGACACATTTAGTTGTTTGACCATGGCCAGACAGCTGTACAGTGTTCTGCTGTGCGGTTTAATGGGAAATAGGTTCATGGTGCATCGTAGTAATGTCCCTACGTCTGAATCTGGAGACTCACCTGTCCCAAGGTTGACTATCTCAGCGCCGGGAGGACTAGGTTCAAGACCCACTTGCTCCAGAGGTGTCTATTAGCATCTCTGAATGAGGAGAAAATGTAAAAAAAACAATTATTGCATGGTTTAACATCTTTGTGCATATACAATGGAACACATTAACTGCAACTTTAAGTCTGTGGAAAATTTGTTTCAGGTGACAGTTTTATATGTCAGTTATTTTGAAAGTCTATTGTTAACTTGAGTCTATTTTTAATTCCCTTTTTTTAAATATGGTGGTGTCTCAGAAATTAATGTTTTCTTTGCCTTCAGCTTTAAGTTAAATAGAGTTCACATTTATTTATTAATTCTTCTCATTCTGCTTCTGTATAATTCCAAATACCCTTCAAGCAACAGAAGGTATGATCTTCTACAGTTACTGTATTATTTACCAAATGAGTTGGTATGAATTGTATAACAAAAAAGTAGCTCCTGAAAATCAAAAACGAACTCCTGGAAGATACCATGATGAGACCTCCAAAAACGTTATTTTGATTCCTTGTGTGTTTTGAAGTACATAAGTTATTGATGTTTTCTTTAAATATCACAGGCAAGTGATGAGAGTTGGGGGGTACATAGAGGCAACTGAAGGTATAGCTACAAACAGTAGAACGACATGAAGTTTGGATAAGAGAACAGAGTAAAGACTTTTGACTTGAGGGCTATAGGGCTAAGTCTTGAGAGATTAAAAGTACAGAAGGGTAAGAAAACCAATGGATTTAAGTTGTGACCGGAAAATTTGAAAATTAGAAGGTGCTAAGAGACCAGATCAACAAGGATGGGGCTGATGGGTGAATAGGACCCCTGATAAATGTGAGATGATGCACTTTGGAAGAACGAACAAAAAAGGGAGTATTTGATGAGTGGAAGGTCACTAGGAAGCTCAGAGGAACAGCAGGGTTTTGGGGGTGCTTGTCCCCAAATCCCTGAAGGTTGCAGGACAGGTGAATAGAGTCGTTAAGAAGGCAATATGGATGCATGCTGTTATCAGTCATGGCATAGATGACAAGAGCAGGGAGGTGATGTTGGACCTGTGCAGGACCTTAGTTAGGTCACAGCTGGAATACTGTGTGCCTTTCTGGTCACCACAGGAAGGATGTAGTAGCACTCGAAAGGGTAGAGAGGAGATTCACCAGGATGTTGCCTGGGTTGAAGTATTTTAGTGATGAAGAGAGACTGGATACGCTCTTGTTTTCTTTGGAGCAGAGAGGGTTGAGTGGAAACCTGACTGAGGAGGATAACATCATGAGGAACATAATAGGTTGAATAGAAAGCAGCTGTTCCCCCTCCGTCAAAGGGCCTATAACAAGGGGGCATGGCTCTTGTGGTACAGTGATAGCCTTCCTATCTCTGATCTCAGAGGCCTGGGTTCAAATCCTACCTGTTCCAGAGGTGTGTTCTAACATCTCTGAGCAGGTTAAAATTATGCTTCTTTGTAAGATTTTTTTTTTTTTGAAGTGAAAAGCAGGAGGTTTAGAGGAATTTTGAGGAAAAACCTTTCTCACCCAGAGGGTGGTGGCATCTAGAATGCATTGCTTGGGAGGGTAGTTGATGCGGGAAAACACACAACCTTGAGAAAACACTTGGAGGAACATGTGAAGCATCATAGCATTCAAGATTATGGGCCTAATGTGGGAAAGTGAGACTCATGTTGGTAAAATATTTTTGGTGGTACAGATTCAAAGGGCTGAAAAGCCTTTCCTGATCTGTATGATTCTATGTACTTCAGAATATGGACAAAATATGTCCGAGTCAGAGAGGCACAGCAGGGAAACAGATCCTTTGGTCTAACTCGTCAATGCCGACCAGATATCCTAAAATCTAGTCCCGTTTGCCAACAATAAACCTTTCCTTTACATAATCCCATCCAGATGCCTTTTAAATGCTGCAATTGTACCAGCCTCCACCATTTCCTCTGGCAACTCATTCCATAGACGCACCACCCTCTGTGTGAAAAAGTTGCCATTTAGGTCCCTTTTAAAATTTTTCTCCTTTTCTCCCTAAACCTATGCCCTCTAGATCTGGACTCGCCCACCCTAGGAAAAATCCCTTTGCTTTTTACCTTATTCATGCCCCTCATGATTTTGTAACCCTCTATAAGGTCACCCCTCTGCCTCCGACCCTCCAGGGATGAATAGCTTGAGGTTATAAGGGAAAGCAAACTGGCTAGGAGAAATACGAGATGTGACAGCATGAATAATGGATTTGGTAGCAGATGGTTGAAGTAGGCATGGAGGCAGGGTGTAGACACAGACTGAAGTAGTTTAAGGTGATGATTAGAGGGTGGATGTCATGCTGAAGTTGTGATCAGTCCGGTTCTGACAGGAATTGTATCTAAGATTGAAATAGATAGCAAGTTTACGGTGGGTTTAAATATTGAATTTTTCCAATATTTAACCAGAGAAAATAGTAAATCATCTGATAATGATGATAAAGCAGTCTTTCGCAGAGGAACTGGAGAAATCCAGTTGATTGTTGAGCAAGGGCATCTGAAATACTTTAAATCACATAATAAAATTCACATTCATGGGATTTAGTAGTTTGTTGCTGTTACCTGACACAGTTTGCTAAATTTAAGAAATACTATAGTTTCTGCTTTCTTGTGATATTTGTTTGCCATATAATCTTAAGAATGACTATTGGATTTTTGCCAAGTTAAAAATCACACAACACCAGGTTATAGTTCAACAGGTTTAATTGGAAGCACTAGCTTTCGGAGTGTTGCTCCTTCATCAGGTGACTATCACCTGGTGTTGTGTGATTTTTAACTTTGTACACCCCAGTCCAACACCAGCATCTCCAAATCATGACTCCGATCGACACCACTAACTGCTGCATTTTAGCCAGCATGTGAACTATTCTCCTTTGTTTAAATTGTTACTTGCTGATGGGTTAACTTTATCCATGATCAATAATATCCTCAACTGAAGGAGAATTATGACGAGATAAAACAAAGAACTGTGGATGATGAAAATCTGAAACAAACAACATAAATTGCTGGTGAAACTCAGCAGGCCTGACAGCATCTGTGGAGAGAAACCAGAGTTAATATTGAGTGTAGTGACCCTTCCTCCCAATGCCTGCCTGACCAAAGATCACTGGACCCGAGAGTTAGGATGAATTGAGCTGAAGTCAGAAGCTTCAACATACAGTTTTCAGAATCCCTTCCTGTTCTTTTTCCACTTTATTTTGTGAAACAAACCGTGATTCAAAAGATGATTTACGCTATCTTAGTCCATCCATATTAAAAGGTTCAGCCTTTCATCATCTTGACTGTATATTTACTCTCTGCATAATGAACGTCGTACCATCTTGTTGAATGATTAGAATCCCTACAGTGTGGAAACAGGGTCTTTGGCCCAACAAGCCCACACTGACCCTCAAGAGTAACCCACACAGACCCATTCTCCGAGCTGAAAATGTGTTGCTGGAAAAGCGCAGCAGGTCAGGCAGCATCCAAGGAGCAGGAGAATCGACGTTTCGGGCATGAGCCCTTCCTGAAGAAGGGCTGACCTGCTGCGCCTTTCCAGCAACACATTTTCAGTTCTGATCTCCAGCATCTGCAGTTCTCACTTTCTCCTAGACCCATAATCTGACCCTATATTAACCCTTGACTAATACACCTAACACTATGGGCAATTTAGCTTGGCTAACTGCATATCTTTGGATTTTGGGAGGAAATCGGAGCACCCTGAGGAAACCCGCACAGACATGGGGAGAATGTGCAAACTCCACACAGCCAGTCACCTGAGGTGGGAATAGAACCCAGGTCCCTCAGTGGTAACCACTGAGCCACTGTGCTGCCCATTTGTTCTTTTGCAATTTAACTTGAGGTTACTTTTTGAATTTACTTTTTTAAAATATCTTAACTACCTCTATAAAATTACCTCTGGTTATTCAATCTTGCCACAAAAAGCTCTTTTTTTGTTTAAAAGAAGTCTTTTTAGACTCTCAAACTCAGCACTGGATATCAACCTTTTGCTTTCTGTCCCCACTGTACCCAGTCTTTGAATTTACATTTGTGGGCAGTTCAGAGGAGGTTCACTAGATTTTTCCACCCTTCATCTCTGGAATCACTGCATGGAGGCTGGTATCCCATCACCAAGTCACCCTTTATTTACATGTGCACAGTACTTGGGCACTGACCAGCCAGCTCAGAGCCAGTCCCTAGCCTGAGAAGAGCTTTAGAATCTCCTGCTTATATCAGTCAGCCAGGGCTCCCTGATTGGGGCTATTAACCTGGGCCAATCAGAGATCTCCTACTCAATGAGATCCACTTGGCCCTGATCCTGGTCCCAATAACTACAGGGGTTTGAGAAATCAAACAGTTTAGGCCTATACTTTCTGAAGTTTAGAAGAATGAGTAGAAATCTAATTGAGGCAGAGAAGATGCTGGGAGAGGATTGACACAGATGCTGCTGACGTAGAGAGGATGTTTCCTCATGGGAAAATCTAGAATGAGAGATCACAGTGGAGCAGAATTGAGAGATAAAGAGAAATTACTCCCCTCCAAAAGGTCATGAATCTGTGGACTTCATCACCCCAGGGTGCAGTGGATGGTGGAACATTGATTAAATTTAAGGAAGAGTTGGACAGATTTTTTAACTAGTGGGTTCGAGGGTTATGGAGAGCGGGCAGGGAAGTGAATTTGAGGCCAAGATGAGTTCAGCCGTGATCAAATGACTGAACTGGTTGGAGGGGCTGAAAGGCCTACTCTTTCCCCTAATTATGTAAATCTCTCCAGTATTAAGTTTAGTTCATTTATACTACATTTAATTTTGTTGGGGCTCTTTGAAATTTGACATTCACAGTACATTTTCTCCTTTACTACCATTTCAGCCAGACCCTAGTATTCAACCATATTTTTAGTCATTTATTATAAACTCACTGTGTTCCCAGGTAAAATTGATTGGAACATTTTTCATAAGTGATGAGAGAACTAAACCCAACCCTATGATTTACTGAGAGGATTACTGTGCACCATCTTTAATTTATATGCAGCTGAAGAAGCAGAAATGTGGGCTTAAGACACATTTTGGTTAGTGGCTTGAAATATTGTACCAAGCATAAAATTAAATCTGTGTATTTGGGTGGGAAGAGAGGGAGCCAGCATCTACTGACCTGTTAGTCTGATGGCAGAGAAGGTGCAGGGGAGTATGTGGATGTGGTGTAATTTGAGTTTTAATGATTTAAATTATTAGACTAATTAAATCACGAGATAGTGGAGTAGTACATTTGCATGGATGGCAGATGTGTTTTTTTTTCTTTCTTTTTAACCCCCACACTACCACCTAAGTGTGGTAGTGCTTATTTTTTTTTCCCCAATGGCAGATGTGTTAATGGAGTGATTGGAATGAGGGCCAGGTGGATCTCATTGACTGAGATCATTGTTTGGGATTATTAACCTGGGATGATCAGGGACGCTCTGGCTGACCGATTTACAGCCAGCAGATTTAGAATCTCTTCAGTTTAGGGTACTGACTTTATGCTGGCTGGGTTATAGTCAGTGTATTACTGCTGTTGTGGGTATTTGCTTTTTTATGGGGGGGTGGGAGATTCCTGAACTGGCTGAATTATATAGCCATATAAATAAAAGCAAATTACTGCGAAAGCTGGAATCTGAAATCAAAAGAGAAAATGCTGGAAAATCTCAGCAGGTCTGGCAGCATCTGTAAGGAGAGAAAAGAGCTGACGTTTTGAGTCTAACTGACCCTTTGTCAAAGCTTTGATTTGTTCAGATTTTCCAGCATTTTCTCTTTTGGAATTATATAGCTAGTTTGTTAACTGATATTCCTTTTTTCTTATTATTGAGAATTGATTTCTAAACTGCCTGATCACACAGTCAATGTTTCAGATGTAACTCAGTTCTCATTAGGGAATTGTTGTTTCATTGGCTGGTTGCAGCATCTGTGTCATTCTTTTCTCCTTTACTTTTGAGAAAAGAACTATGCTGATTTTGTGGTAGGGCTTGTCCCTTACATTCTGGTTTGTTTTCTTCTGAATGTGTTTTCACTTTTTTGGTGTTTGCACTGAGCCCTTGTGAGAAAATGCGTCTTTCCAGATGAGCTGGCCCCATATGGGTAGGCCTGGCCCTTCGTGGGTGACTAGGCCTCTGTAAAGACTGAACACCTGTGTGTCTGCTGGGAGATGAGCAATTGCTGAATCCTAGAGTGGACCAAACCCCTGTGAGTTAACTGCACCTTTACAATTTTCCTGTGTTCCTGTGAGTGGGCCTATTTCTTTGGATGGACCAGGCCTCAGAAGACTGAACACCTGTGTGTGTGGTGTGGACTCGGCCTTCGGGACTGGACCAAATCTCCGAGTTAACTGCAGCTTCACAATGTGCTGTGTTCGAGAGTGGGCCTGGTTCTCCCTGGAAGAGCCAGGCCTTAAGGGAGACTGATCACCTGTGTGTATGCTGGGAGGTCAGCATTTGCTACATCCTGGAGTTTCAGTGTGGACTCTGCTTTCAGGTGTAGACTCTGCCTTTGTCTTCGAAAATGTATTGAGGATTTTGTGAAATCTGCTACTGTATGTGGGTTTTGTAATTAATTGTTTGAGTACGGGCCAGAGTGGGCTAGTCAGTACATGGGGTGGCCGGGAGCTGGAGGGTCAATGACCGGCCAAGGGGGATTTGTTAGTACGCAGAGTGCCTGAGGGCTAGGTAGCTGACAGTGTGCCTGTAGGAAAGCTGGTCAGGGGAGAGGGGCAGCTAGTACACGGGCTGACTGGGGGCCGGAGGGTTGATGACTGGCCTGGAGGAAAGTAGGCCAGGAGGAACCTGTCAGTACGTGGGGTGGGTGGGGCCAGGCAACTGTTAGCGTCCTCACAGGAAAGCCGGTATAGGCCAGTCAGTACATGGGAGGCTGAGCCAGTCGGCTGATAGCAACTCAAAGGAAGGCTGACCGGTGAAGGACTGGTCAGTATGCAGGGAGGCTGGGACCTGGGCAGCTGATGGCTGGTCCGTAGGAACACTGGCCAGGAAGAAGGGTTAGTCAATACGTGGGGCGGCTGGGAGCTGGAAGGCTGATAGCCCGACTGTAGGAGGGCAGGTCGGGGCTGGTTTGTTTAGCACGCGGGGTGATTGGGAGTCGGTGACGGATGTCCATCCCAGAGGAAAGCGGGCTGGGGAGGGTCAGTCAATATACAGGGTAGTGAGAGACCAGAAGACCAACAGCCAGCTCGTAGGAGATTGGCCCGGGGTAATTAGTCAGTACGCATGGTGACTGGGAGCTGGGTGATCGACCAGCCTAGAGGAAAGTGGGCCTAGGGAGGGTCAGTCAGTACGCAGGATGGCCACTGTCCTGCAGGAAGGGTAGCCATGAGCCATCTGTTCACTACGTGGTGGAGACTGGTGTCGTGTCTTTTGTAACAGCTATATTGGGCCTGTGCTCTATGCACTTTTTATGATTTGAATGCACTGTCTTGTCTGTGTTTGTTACTGTTGTCTTTGTGGTGAATGGAAGTGGGATTTGAGGTTTGTCCTCCTCTCCCTGAAGGACTGGTTGAACGATGAGGTTTGGTGTTTAGCTTTTTTTTTTAAGATTAGATTACTTAGTATGGAAACAGGCCCTTCGGCCCAACCAGTCCACACTGACCCTCGGAAGAGCAACCCACCCAGACCCATTCCCCTACATTTACCCCTTCACCAAACACTACAGGCAATTTAGCAGGGCCAATTCACCTAAACTGCACATCTTTGGACTGTGGGAGGAAACCGGAGCACTCGGAGGAAACCCACGCAGACACAGGGAGAATGTGCAAACTCCACACAGACAGTTGCCTGAGGCAGGAATTGAACCCGGGTCTCTGGTGCTGTGAGGCAGCAGTGCTGACCACTGTGCCACCTTGTCACCCACTGCCCTTTCCCCTGTAAATAGTGTTTTTTTTTGTGTGAACTGCTGCTTTGTTTATTGTAAACTGTATTTTGTACTGTTTAATAAAATAAAAAGTAATATAACCAGGGGGGGAAAATAAGCAGGAGATTCATACTAGTAACTGGCTCTGAGCTGAATGGTCTGAGCCCATATACTGTGCACATGTGTATATAAAGGGTTACTTGGTAATGGGACACCAGGCTCCATGCAGTTATTTCGGAGCCAAATGCCATTTCTCAGGTTGGCAAACTGTGACTTGTGGGGCACCACAAGTATCAGTGTCTGGGCCTCAGCAATCATTTGGAAGTAGGAACCAAGTGTAATATCTCCAAGTTTATAAATGATGTAGAACTGGATGGGAATGAATGTTGTGAGCATGAAACAAAGAACTTTCAAGATAATTTAGATATGCTGAGTGAATGGACAGCAATGTGCCAGATGTAACATCGTGTAGGTAGTTATGAGGTTATCACTCTGATAGGAAGAACCGGCGTGGAATATTTCTTAAATGGTGAGAGATTGGGAACTGTTCGTGTCTAAAAGGACATTGAGCTTGTTTGTGCGGCACTGACAGCTAACAAACAGGTGCAGCAAGCAACTAGGAAGGTGAATGGTCCATTACAAGAGGATTTGACTGCAGGAGTAAAGATGTCTTGCTATAATTGTATCCACTCCCAGTGAGACTGCACCAGGAGAGTCATGTGCAGCTTTAGTTCCCCTGCTGAAGGAAAGCTGTCCTCCGCGGTGGAACTGTCTGACAGGGAGAGATTGAGAAGGCTGGGTCTGTATTCTCATTCAGAGGAATGGGAGGTGATTTCATTGAAACTTAAAAGGATTTTCTAAGGGTGTGACAGGGTAAATACAGGAAAGATGTTTCTCTTGCTGGGGCCCTAAAACCTGGGGGGGAGTGGTCGCAGTCTCAGAATAAGGGGCATACTATTTAGAAATGAGATGAGGAATTTCTTCACTGTGGTGAACGTTTAGAATTCTGTACCACAAACAGCTGCGGAATCTTAGTCATGGAGAATGTTCACGATAGCGATTCATAGATTTCTATCCACCAATGACATCAAAAGAGTTGGGAAGAGTTTGAACAATGGCTTTGATGTACAGGAGGTCCCCAAGTTAAGAACTTCCAACTTACCAATGGACTCCCATACAGGGCTGGTATGTGAACATTTCCTGAACTTCGAAATGGTTGCTTTATATTGTCCTGTAGTTTGTTCCAACTTGTGTACAAATCAGCTTGTGGTTGGAATCCAGAATGGAACCTGTTTGCCGCCAGGTTGACTGGCCATGATGTAGAATGGTAAAGTTTAAAGGGCTGAGTGACCTATTATTGTAGTTAGCATTTTGTTAATAGATTGACAGTCTATTGAGGTTGATCAGCTTCCATCAGCAGCAAAGTGGCAGAATTTTTTTACTAATAGAAGGGAAGTGTTAGCAGGGGAGATGGATCACAGCAAATGATTGAGGTGGAGGGAGAGAAAGGGAGGGCTTGAGGAACAGCAAATGGTAACAACGTGCCAGCTGCCTGTGAGTGAGACACTCCCCAGTCAACCACCACCTCACCCCATGCTCATGTGACTTCTACTGAGGCCAGCTCAGAATGAGCCCCACCAGATATGAACCAAGATCAATCCAACTCCTTTTCTTGTGCTTAGACCTGTACCCTTCCCCAGTGAACAGAACCTCCGGTCTGGTGTCGCTCTCTATAACACTCTTGTAACTAAGAATGGCAAAATAAGTTTTTATTAATAGACTGAGCTTTTTGTTTTAAATTTCTAAAATTTATAGAACTCAATGTCACCAATCTGCAGTTGTGTTGACCCCGTACCTGTCAGATTATTGGCTTGGATCTCTGGCCAGCAATATGACACCATAGTCTCTCTCTCTCCCCCCCCCTGCTTTGCTGTTTTGTGTTTTTAATGATTATTTATATTAATTATTCATCTTGTTATGACTTAACTGGAAAGAGCTAAGTGCTGATAATCATGTCCCGCTCTTCCACAAGCTGTTCCAAAATGCAGTAAATCTTAAGGTGGCCTGACTGCTGTTAACGGTCAGAAGCTAATTCTTGCCTCTTGTGGTTCAGAGATACTGTCCCTATCCCTGGACTGGGAGACAGGGATCAAGTCCCAGTGCTCCAGATGTGTGCACTAACATCTCTGAATAGATTGGTTAGAAATAGAAGATAATTTTTTTAAAAAGTTCTTACCATCCTTTGTCATTAATGGAAAATAACTCTTTGTAATGCTTAACATTTTAATGGGATTTCTAATCTATTATTTAGCAATTTAAATGGTACCCTTTCAAAAATTCCAAACTTTCTTACATTCACTCTCTATTAAGACAGACAAATTGTTTGATGTACATTGTATGGGTGGCAAAAGAATGCAGATTGGGTGAACAAAACTCTGAAGATTAAAGTCCAGATTTCAAGGGTGTTCTGATTTGTCTTGCAGTCCTTTTTGATTTTTAGTACTGATAACACTGTAAAGTGATAGTTGTTCGTTACTTCAGTGACTGATTCTACAATCCTAGGTCTTGTTCAAATTCTTTGTTAAGCTTTCTTGGTTTTTCTGTCTTTTTTCCCACGTGGAGGGACAGACAGATGCTAACAGCTTGCAGGATGCTCTGGTAGTTTTCTTTCTCCACTACCCTGGCACTTTGAGACTTCTAATGTAACAACCAGAGAGATCATCAGGCAGGACTTCCTTAACGCAAGCACTTTTGCTGCTGCGTCGGCACGCGTTCTCTTCCTCACTGCTTCAAAAAGCAACTTTGTCCAGCACTACAAAGATGTGTAACAGCTGATTTTAAAATTGAAAAAGTAGGAGAGTTTTGTAGCTACGTAACTTTTTGGAATTTTCTCCTGAAGCTTATGTTTACGGCGTTTAATGCTAAAGGAATAGTGTATACAAGTAGGGAAGTGTTCCTGCAACTGTACAAGGCGCTAGTGATTCTGCATCTGGAGTATGGAGCAAAGTTTTGGTCCCCTTGGTTGAGGAGGGATGTAGTTGTTGGCTGTTCAGAGGAGGCTCACTATATTTATTCCAGAGGTGAGGGGCTTGTCTTACGAAGGGAGATTAGAGATGTGAACTGCTCACTCTTCGGAGTTTAGTAGAATGAGAGGAGATCTCAGTGTGAGGTATATGAGATGACAAGGGGATTGACATAGAAAAGGTGTGTCCTCATGTGGTTCATCTTGAATCACAGGTTCCAGTTTTAGGATAAAGTGTAGCAGATTTAAAACAGATGAGAAGAAATTATTTATTTTCAAATGGTTGTGAATTGGTGGAACTCATTGCTGCAGAAGGTGGTGGATGCTGGGATACTGAGTAAATTGAAGGAGGAGATGGACAGATATTTGACGAGGAATGGTTTGAAGGGTTACGGGGAGTGGACAGGAAATTGGAATTGAGGCTGGGATGTGATCGTATCAAATGGCACAACTGGCTGGAGGGACTGAGGAGCTCCTAGTTCTTATGTCTCTTTTTTTTATTTTGCTGTTGTAGAAAATCTTTAGTTATCTGAAATTGCTCACAGCCCATTAAGCTGTGCAACCCTCTTTCGTCCATTTGTTCTGTTTAATCCTGTGTTCAAAATGCAACTGTAATGAAAGTGAGTAAAGGGTTTTTTTTTTTGTCAGCTACAAATGATTCCAAATGCAGATACATTTCATGTTCCTTAACACCTCAGCTGTAGACGATATGTTTGGTCATCTGTGTTTGAGAAGGAAAGATTTAAATTGTGTTGACTTGAAATGGTACAATATTGGCTAAATGCCTAACACCATGCAAATTGTTCTGGCTCACTTTTGGCTTTTTTTTTAAAGTGGACAATTCAATGTTTCGGCCAGATGTGGTAAGTATTAATTTGTTAGAATAATTGCAATTGTGTTTCAATAATATTGAACTTAAGATATTTGCTGTAGTAGTTTATGCAGCTGGTAGATGCTATTTGATTTGAACCCCTGTTGTGCTAGCCTGGCCTCTAAAACAAATGTTTAACTGTGACCTTTCCATATCTTAAGCTGTCTTAAAATAACTGAAATGTTTGCTTGTTCAGAGAAAACCCCTTCCAGGTTTGTGCCTTCAGGACTGTTTAACTTCACTGTCATTGAGCCCTGTGTGTCAGCTGATGTAATCCCCGTGTCAAAACCCAGATTGGGGATGGAGTGAAGCAGGTGCTATAACTAGTCGTCAGGTGGTGAAGGAAACTCCTTTTGTCAACAGGAATATCTTGAGTAAAACTAATTTGGTTATTATGAGTAGTTTGTGGAATGTGAAAAGTCGGATTTTGAAAAGGAAAGGATGGTTAAAATGACAGTGAAGTAGCTTTTGAAAGAAGCAAGTTTTGAAAGAAATGCAGTTTGATCTATTGTGCATTTATCTTATTGGTAAAGATGCGCTGGCTGCACTCAGTACTATGTGATTTTTTTTCATCCCCGTTTCTAGTTTCTCCAACTGAAATTCCCTTCTATAAATGACGTGTTTGGAACATCCTAAGGGGTTATGGTGAGCATGGAAAAGATATTTGTTACTGCGTGGCATTCTGGAACTGTTTCAAAATTGAGTTGCCTGTTTAGGACTTCAGAGATTTTGAGAAAAAAATGTCCTGAGCTTTGGAATTGCCTTCCTTTTTTTTTGAAGGTGGCCTTTGAACATTTTTATTTTAAGGCAGAGGTAGGAATGTTATTGATGAGCAACATTTGGGGCAGATGGGCTGGTGTGGTTAAGGAAGGCAGGAACGTGGAATAATCAGATCGATCTTAATCTTGTAGAATGGCAGGTACATGCTCAGGGGAGCAATTCCTCTTCCTAATTCAGATGTTTGCATGTTGGTGTGTGTCCTAATCCATAACATTGTTAAATGGAAAGTCCTGTTCCATGAAAGAAATCGATAATTGTTGGTTGCCTTTCTGGACCACCAGTACTTCTATTCTGTCTGGAGAGATCATGTGACCAGTTCATTTAGGGGAAAGGCATATTTGTCATGTGACCTGAATTGATCAAAATAACATGGATTTAACTATGTCACTGTCAAGCCGTCTCTGTTTTTGGTTGTACTTCAGTTCCACGCTCCTGATCTTTGGGCACCCGATGCAGAGGAGGGGGGAACAGTAGGTCAGAGGACCTCCTTGTAGGTCTGCTCCTGAGCCTGGCCAAACTTGCCATGAACAGGTCCAGGCCGTGGAGGGGATCATTAGGGCCGATTGCCTGCCCCTCTTCTGCGGTTACGTTAAAGACCGGGTGTCTCTAGAAAAGGAGCACACGGTGTCCACCAACGCCCTTGAGCTGTTCAGGGAGAGGTGGGCGCCGCAGTGAGTGGAGTATATTATTTCCACCTCAACTCTATATTTTGATTTAATCCCTGCCCTCCCCTTCACTGTTTGATCACACATCATTGCCCTTTGATGTGAAGGGCATTGCTTGTCACTGGCCACTTGGGTGTTTCCCTTGGAATATAAATAAAGACTTTACACGTTGTTTTTCACTGTGTCCAACACCTGCACACACACGACATGGGTGGGGGTGGCGGGGGAGTAAAATAAACACTACTGCTGTTAGGCGGTAGTGTGAGGGAAATAGAGAAAAAAATAACCAGAAAATCTAGAATCACCTCCGTTTGGGGGGGGTTGACTCTGAGCTGGCTGGGCATACAGCCAGTGCACTGCAAGGGAAGAGAGGTCCCTTGACTAGGGAGACATTTGCCTTTTTAATGCATAGGTTTTTTTTCAACCAAAACCAGTCACTGTCATTTTAACCATCCTTTCCTTTACAAAATCGAACATTTTGCATTCCACAAACTACTCATAATAACCAAATTTAGTTTTACTGAAGATATTCCTGTTGACAAAAGGAGTTTCCTTCACCACCTGACGACTAGTTATAGCATCTGCTTCACTCCATCCCCAATCTGCTCTGACACGGGGATTACATCAGCTGACACACAGGGTTCAATGACTGAAGTTAAACAGTCCTGAAGGCACAAAACTGGAAGGGGTTTTCTCTGAACAAGCAAACATTTCAGTTATTTTCTAACTCATGCCAGTTGTTTTTTCATACATTGGACAGTAGTTTGTAACAGATTGCCTGGTTTGCTTTTAGAATTTTAATGCATTTAGTAGGATGCAGGATTCTGAAATTTATTTTCAACACTGACTAGGAGCTTCACTGTAACAGACGGCCTTAAGGGGCTCTACACAAGAAAAAGACAGACTGAGCTCTATCGTGAGAGAGGAAAAACGCAGGCCAGGCAGCATCCGAGGAGCAGGAAAATCACCATTTTGGGCAAAAGCCCTTCATCAGGAATGAGGCTTGTGGGCCGGGGGCTGAGGTTGGGGAGGGGGTAGGTAGATGGAGGTGAGAAGGCGATGGGTCAGAGAGGCTGGAGTGGATAGATGGGAAAGACAGGTTAAGAAGGTGGTGCTAAATTGGAGGCTTGGGACTGGGATAAGTAGTGAACCGTATTCAAAATGTGTGTGGTTCAGATGCCTGTCATATGTATTGAAAGAACAATTCCGGTTCTGCAATCGTCTTGTCGGTAACCTGTGAACATATTTGGATGTGCTTTTAAAATCTGCAATGGACTTGTGTTTTTATGCTCCTGAAAGTCCATATCTGGTGCAGCCAGTCTCACACTTTTCAATGGATAGTGCATGATAACTAGTCAATCCTTCATAGAGCAATAACATCAACCACACACACTGGCGTTTGGATGTTTACTTGGTTTTGTAGCTGTTTGCTGTCAGGTGATCTTTCTGTCCTACTTTGAGTCAGTTTTTTTTTATTTTTCTCGTGCTGACCCTGCTTCTCCCCAGTTATCAGATAAGTCTTAGCTACTTTCCCCACCCACCAAGGAAACCCTTCTTTAGTGTGATAATCAGTACTTCAGAGTGCAGTGTTAGATTGTAATCCTTCTAAAGTTTCACAAAAAAATTGTTGTAGTGTCCATAGCAACCAAAGTATCAGTTTGCAGGAGTGAATTTGGGTTAACACCATCTCTGATGCTGTCATTAGCATTTGTGTTGAAATTGGTTAGCTCAGTTGGCTGGACGGCTGGTTTGTGATGCAAAGTGATACCAATATAGCGGGTTCAATCTTGCTACTGGCTGAGGTCACCATGAAGGAGTCTCCTTCTCAACCTCTCCCCTTGCCTGAGACATGGTAATCCTTGGGTTAAACCACCTCTCTGTCTGTCTCTGTCTGTCTGTCTGGCACATGCTCCCTCAAATGAGGTACCAGTCCTCGGGTGACATTAACACTCACATTTGGTTTGATGAGACACATTTGAGTTGTTTAAAGAATTAATCGGTGTGTTCTGTTAAACTGGATTCCCTACAGTATGGGCACAGGCCCTTCAGCTGAACAAGTCCACACTGACCCTCCAGAGAGTAAGCCACCATTTCCCTCTGACTAATGCACCTAATAGTATGAGCAATTTAGCATAGCCAATTCACCTAACCTGCACATCTTTGGACTGTGGGAGGAAACCAGAGCACCCGGAGGAAACCCACGCAGACATGGGGAGAATGTGCAAACTCCACAGAGAGTTGCCTGAGGCTGGAATCGAACCCAGGTCCCTGGCGCTGTGAGGCAGCAGTGTTACCAACTGAGCCACCGTGTTACCCATAATACCCAACTCTGTTTTCTTAAGGATGGTTCTGACTTTTAATCTAAACATCATTAGAACAGTTTGCTTTGCTTAGCTAATCATCGCTGATTAAACAGCATCCTGGCACAGCCTCCATTGTAACGCATCATTGAGTAGATCATGTGCTTTGAACAAGATATATAAGAAGGTCTTTTGGGTGAATATGTGAGATCCCGTGGCTTTTTCTCAGGGCACTTTCCAATGCAGCAAATTTTCTGAAGTTACACATCACCTGACTGGTGTTTTATTAATGCCGTGAACCGCTGCTTTATAAAAACTGATTCCATGTCTTAACTGGTTGAAAGTCATTTTAAGTTTTGAAAGGGCTCTACGATGGCCACTGGGACTTTTCTAACTTCTCCACATGCTTCAAATTTCCTCCAGTCTCTAGAAACTTATTCATTTCATCCCTTGAATGAATATGTTGAGCTGAAGTCATTTGTGGTAATTTGCACCTTCCTGTTTTCATGCCCAAAACTCAAAAAGCTCGATCCTACATCTGTCCGAAACAACATTTAACAGAGAGAGGCAGAGAGGAGCCAATTCACCACCTTCTGTGTGAGAATAGCTGCCATCCTATTGTGTAGAAACTGGTCTAAACTTCAAATCAATTACATGGGTGCTGGAACTATGAATGTTGTCATGTGAACAAAACTGACTTCAGGTAGAAACTGCTTTTTTATTGAAAGAAATAGGAATAATTAAACCTCCTTTTCTGTCCATATTGCCCTGGTGTTACAAACTCTAGCCCAGTTTACTGTTTGATCACTCACATGGTGCAGTCAAAACTTTTTTTTCAAGAGTTTAATCCAGCAGCTGCTACCTTCCAGAAGACCAAATAAATAAAACAAAAACCGAGAGGACCTCTGCAGAGTGAAACCGTTCATGTTGAGAGTCCAGTCTAACATCTTCAGAACTGTCTGCCAACACTGAACATTCTCTTTGTTTGTTTGTTTCAGATTTCCAGTATCCACAGTATTTTGTGTCTATTTAAGCAATTAAAGAATCTCTCCACATCTTTAATCTGCTTCCATTGTGAAACCAGATGGACCATAACGGTTCAGCCTGACTCTACACAATGACCAACCTCTGAGAAATATCTCCCTTCGTTAGACTGTTAATCCACCCTCTTAGAGGGTTTGGCTGTGGAAATAATTCTTCTTATTTTAGTTTGACAGTGTTAAGTGCAATAAAAATGATCTTGAATAAAACATTAGAGGAAATTTGACTGTATCCTTTACAGTCAGCATGTGAACAGTTAGCAAATTTGCAGGCGTGTCCTGTTGGAGTTGGGTGGGAAATGAGGGGAGTCACCCAGCTCCTGCTATTGTTGCTATGGCCAGCCTGACTGCCTATACGTCATGGTGCTGGTAAGCTCTTTTTCCACTGACACTGAAGGGATGGGCTTTCTCTCTCTGTAAAGTGATAAGTGGTCTGGATGTGCTGGAGGTTCTAAACATCCCTTGGTCTTGTTACAGAATTCTTGGTGAGTTGCCGGCACACACTGCCTCTGTGGTGGTGCTGGAAGGACTGAATGCTGAAGGTGCAGGGTAAGATATTAATGAAGCAGGCTGCTTTTAATGGATGGATGGTGTCAAGTTTTATGAATGCTATTAGAACTATGCTCATCCAAGCAAGTGGAGTGTGTTTTGTTGTACTCCTTGGTTATTTGCTGATTGGTAAACAGACCCTGCGGAGTCAGGAGGTGGTTAACTGATGCAGAATGTCCAGTGGTAACCGGCATTACCTCTTGTTCTCGTACTAGCTGTGTGAGCCTCCAAACCCATGTGCAGCAGCAATTTCTGGAATAGAGTGAAGTCTGTGTTTAGTGTGTGAGGAACTGCAGAGTGGCTGCACATGGAAATGTGCGGTTTTGAGGAAACATTGGTAACTCAGGATGCCAATGAGCTGATCTGGTGGAGGACGGGTTGGATGGAATTCAACAATGGCGGTGTTGTCTGCATGGGTTTCCATCCAATGCTCTGGTTTCCTCCTGCAGCCCAAAGGTTAGGGTAGATTGGCCATGCTAAATTGCCCATGGTGTCCAGGTTGTTCAGGCTAGATTGATTTAGCTGTGGGAAATGCAATGTTGCAGAGATAGGATGGAATGCTGTACAGAGGGTTGGTGCAGACTCGAAGGGCCGAATGGCCTCTTTCTGCACTACAGGAATTCTTTGATTCTATATCAAGAGCGAAGATGAGATTCACTCTCTTCGGAGGTGATCATTGCATGATGCAAATTTATTGACCATTATCAGCTTAAACTTGAATATTTCTAACTGTATATCTATATCCTGAGGAGTCAGTAATTTTGCTGAACACCTTTTAAATCATCATCAGCCATCCAAACCTATTTGCTTACGATGAAGGGAAGATTGTTGAAGCTGCTGAAACTGCTTTGCCCAAGAATTTATGCAGTGATGTCCTGGGAGTGAGATGATCACTTCCTGGTGCATACAGCCATCTCTGCTTGTGCTGGTGTGACTCCAACCAGTGGGATGGTTTCAACCAAAAAAGATTTACGGAGGAACTTTATCAATAAATGAATCTGCCAGAATGCTTCATTGTGAAACAAAATACAATACCCAGCCACATGAGTGATTGATTGTATTGGATGGTTGAAAGGTGGGTAGGTACTTGGGGAAGTGAAAATAAAAATTGCAAAGGCATTGGCAATAGTTTTCAGTCTTCCTTCAATCGGAGTGGGGCTAGTACTTTGGAGACTTGTAAAAGTAGCACACTTGTTCCAGCAATGGTGTAAGAGCAAGCCAAGCGAATACAGGCAGTTTAACTTTGGTTTCTAAACTGCTAGAAAGCATCGTTTGGACAAAATTAATATCACACTAAGGTGAGTCAGCATGGATTTCTAATGGGAAAGTCATGATTAATTAATTAAATTGCTGGAGGTTTGAGTTAAGATGTGGTTGATCAGGCTGTTGTGGTGTTGATGGGTTTCAAAAAGTATTTGATACTGTACCACACAAGAGACTTGAGCATGGGATAAAACACAAACCAATACAAAATGACTGAGTGACAGGCAACACATTTAGTGGATTATTTTGAGCTGGGGTAAGGTTTGTTGTGAAGTATCCAGGTGTGGGTGTTGGGATCCTTGATCTTACTGATTGAGATTACAAAATTTGTCCAATGTGTAATTTCAAACCTTGCAGCTGATGGGAAACATTATAAGCTGTGAGCAGGTTTGTCTGGTATTTCAAAATTTAAATAGAAAGATTGGTGGAGTGGGCAGATGAAATTCAATGCAGAGAAGTGAGGTGATGGGTTTTATTAGGAAGATATGGAGCAACAGTATGAAATAAAGGGCACACTACTAGGGATGGCGTGGTGAATCAGTGGTTAGCATTGCTGCCTTACAGCGCCAGGGACTCTGGTTTGAGTCCACCCTCTGGCGACTGTCTGTGTGGAGTTTACACATTCTCCCCGTGTCTGCATAGGTTTCCAAAGTCCAAAGATGTACAGTTTAAGTGGATTGGCCATGCTAAATTGCCCATAGTGTCCAGGGATTTGTAGGTTAGGTTGGTTAGCCATGGGGGTTGGGGTGGTGGTTCTGAATGAGCTGCTTTTGGGAGGGTCGCTCTTTGGAGAGTCTGTGTGGACTGGAAGGGCCAAATGGCCTGTTTCCACACTGTCGGGATTCTCTGATTGTAAAGGTGCCGGAACACAGGAACCTGAGTGTACATGTGCGTAAATCATAAAAGTTTGTAGGTTGGGTTGGGTTGGGTGTGCAGTTAAAGTATACAGTTTCCTGAGCTGCTTTAATAGGGCTTTGATTACTAAAGCAAGGAGGTTACGTTGATCCAGTTTACGACATTGGCTTGGTCACGACTGAAGTCTGGCTTCCTGTTCTAGGTGCAACACTATAGGAAAGATGTGAAGGCATTGGCGAGAGAGTGAAAGAATGTTTCCAGGGATGAAGAGTTTTGGTGATGGAAATAGATTTGGAGAAGTTGGGACTAACCTCTTCTGAAAGAGGAGAGGCTCAGATTGTTGTCTGATTGAAGTATTGAAAGTCATGAGACAATCTATACAAAATAAATTGGCGATCTGGCATTTATAAATGAATCAAGAACAGAAGTACACAGATATAAAATAATTAGGAGAAGGTTAAGTGATAGGAGGAAGAAGATGTTTCTCATTCAGCAGGTGGTTAGGATATGGAGTGCATGAATTGTGTAGTGGAGGTAGGTTCAGTTGAGTTATTCAGAAGGTGGATTGTTCCTTTTTCCAAATTACAATGTGGATTATGGGACGTAGACTGTGGAATGGCAGGAAGTGAAATGCTACGGAGGGTTAGGTAACTAGTACAGCCATGATGGGCCAAGTAGCCACCTCTGTGCTGAAACAATTGTATAATTCTGTTTTGTTGAGCATTTTAAACACTTGGAACATTTATATCATAGAATTTATAATAGAATCACAGAATCCCTACATTGTGGAAGCATCGCTCTCTCTCTCTTTTCACCCACCCACCTACGTTTGCCCCCGTAACCATGCATTTCCCATGGCCAATCCACTGTAACCTGCACATCTTTGGACTGTGGGACAAAGCCAACATTTCAAAAGGCTTTCCAGCCGTATTTTGAAGTGTGTTCACTATATTGTAATGTCGGAGAAGTGGCAGCCAGTTTTACATGCCACAAACCATGGTTCCGAACAGACGAGTTTATCTCAAACATTTGCCAGACAAAGGCTAGAGTTGGTATGAAAGAAGACTTTGCGTTCAATTCCCGGTTCAATGTCTTCGGTTTTACCAATTAACTAGCTTGGAGGAAATCTTTTTAGCCAGCACTGAATGTCAGAAAAACAGTATTAAAGTGTAACAACAGTGAGAGGGCTGAGAGATAGAAAGTAGAGCTCTCTCTCATTTTGAGCAGCCCTATAGTGTGGTAAGACTATAGCAACTTCGGATAAACTGGGCAGCTGCTACCAGCAATCTTCTCCAAGTGATGCAGATAATTATAGGCTGTTCTGCTATAATGCGCATTTCATCAATGTGAATTGGCTGTAACGTGATTCATGAATGGGGGACGTTGTTTCTAAAGCATGACCGTTTAAAGCGTGTGTTGGGTATAACACGGTTGCATCGCCAACACTTCAAGCTGTGTTTCTAAAGTGCGATTTTTATATAATGCAGGGTTGTACAATTACGCAACCATTGTGTCTAGAAGAACTGACTGTAAATAAGGTGAGCAAAAAATTGGCAAATGGAGGATAATGTGGGAAAATGTAAAGTTCCTTTTGGAAGGGAGAACAAAAGAACAATGTTATTTAAATGCAGAAAGCTGCAACACTACGGGACTTGGAACTACTTGTAAATGAAACACAGAAAGCTAGCAGACAGGGGAGCAGGTAATCAGGAAAGGCTAATGGAATGTTGGTTCTTATTTCAAGGAGGTTGGAATGTAAGAGTAGGGAAGCCTTACTGCAGCTGTACAAGGTGCTGGGGAGACCACATCTGGAATACTGTGAGCAGTTTTGGTCCCGTTTGTTGGTGGCACTTCAGAAAAGATTTGCTCGGATGATCCCTAGTATGGAGGGATTGCCTTAGGAACAAAGGTTACACAGGTTGTGCGTTTACTTACCGGAATTTAAAATAATCAAGGGTGATCTCATTGAAACGCTACCTGGCGCATAGATTCTTAGGGGGCTGCACAGGGTGAATGCTGAGAGGATGTTTCCCACCAAGGGAGAGTCAAGGACCAGAGGGCACAACCTCACAATAAAGGGGCACTAATTTAATACTCAAGTGGGGAGGGATTTGTTCTGAGGGTTGAGAGTCTTTGGGACGCCTCCCCACAGAGAGCTGTGGGGGCAGAGTCCTGTGTATATTTAAGACTGAGATTCCTGATCAGGAGGGGAATCGCAGATTATGGAGACAGGACAGGAAAGTGGACGTGAGGAATGTCTGAGGTAAAAACAATGACTGCAGATGCTGGAAACCAGATTCTGGATCAGTGGTGCTGGAAGAGCACAGCAGTTCAGGCAGCATCCGAGGACAGGCAAAATCGACGTTTCGGGCAAAAGCCCTTCATCAGGAAGGCTTCTGCCCGAAACGTCGATTTTGCCTGTCCTCGGATGCTGCCTGAATTGCTGTGCTCTTCCAGCACCACTGATCCAGAGTGAGGGATGTCTGACCAGCTGTGGTCCTATTGAATAATGGAGCAGGTTTGAGGGGCTGAACAGCCACCTTGTGGTCACTTTATGTTTTTGTGTTTCAGTTCGATTTGCTACTTGATCATGTTTAATCTTTGTGTTGGTCAGTTTTTTGCACTGAAGTGTGAAGAACCAAATTAATGGTGGAAATTGCTGGCCATCATTGTTGGAGTAATTGAGCCCATTTCTTGTGACTGTTTTAATGAGCAGTTGCTTCAGAATAGATGTAATAAGGGGGTTTGGGATTAGGTTTCTGATTTTTCCACTGGCTTGTTTGTTCTTTTTTTAATTTCTCTGCTTTCCTCAAATAGTTGTTTTGACTCCTATGTATTAATGTTGTTTTGATGTCTGACAGCTCTGAGCTACATCATTGAATGTAATTCCAAAACTACAGGCTAGATGCAAGGATGCTTTAATTAGAGACATTCTGCGCATAGTTTCCCAACTCGTGAGTTTTCTCTTTCAGCTTGTGGGGAAACACTGAAATACAGATTTTGCTTTGCACTAGGCTATGTATAAGAAGGTGGAAGGAGTAAAATAAAAGGAATACCTCAAGCTGCTCTCTCATATCTTTGTTAGCAGATGGTCACAGTATCCTGGGACACAATCAGCCTACCCAGGATGTGATTTATCTGCCCATCAGTCACTTATCCAAACTGGCTCCTGGCTGGGATTGCCAGTGCGGTTTGTATGAATAATAATGTCAAGCCATATGTTGGGAGTTTGTCTCTGTCTCTGTCCTCAATTGATCCAATTTGGCGTAAATGCATCAATATCCAAGTTCTTGAAATTATTGAGCAGATTTTGTTTTTGACCTGGATCGATAAATGTGCTGTGTTTTTCAAGTTGTACTCCTGTTAAGTGTAACTCCTGAGGGGGATGGTCACTGTGTTGAACTCCCCCTTGTTGTTCAAGTCTGAATCTAACCCTGGCACCATTTCTCCTTTTGGTATGGTTTTAGAGATTCCAGGTACTCTCCAGCTGGGCTCCTCACTGGCTGCAGGAAAGCTGCTGCTGGAAAGGTGTAAACTCTGGTATTGCTGCAGTGAGGTCTGAAGTAGAGAATACGTTTGCATTTATGTGGCACCTTTCGTGATCTCTGTCGACAACTATTGAATTATTTTTGAAGTGCATCACATTTGTATTGTGAGATGAGAGTCCTAGCCCTAACTTCAAGGCCACATTCAACTGAGTCTGGCATTGATGAACCCTAGCAAAACCCAAATCAGTGGGTAAGGGGTGGGGTGGGGGGGCGGTGCGGCAAACTCTTCAATGGTTGGAGTCATACCTGGCGCATAGGAAAATGGTTTTGGTTGTTGGAGGTCAATCACCTCATCTCGAGGACAGCTCTGCAGGAGGTCCTCACCGTCGTGTCCTAGGCCCAAAACTCTTCAGCTGCTTCATCTATGACCACTTCCATGAGGTCAGAAGTGGGAATGTTTGCTGAATGCGCAATGTTGAGCACCATTCGTGACTCCTCCGATACTGACATAATCCATGTTCAAATGTAACAAGATCTGGCTTGGGCTGACAATTGACAAGAAACATTCCCACCACACACATACCAGGCAATGACCATCTCCAATAAGAAACTAACCACTGCCCTTTGACATTTTAATGGCTCCTCCAGTATCAGCATTCGGGGAGTTACTATTGACCAGAAACTCAACTGAACTCACCATATAAACACAGTGGCTACAAAGCGAGTCAAAGGCTGGGAACAGTGCAGTGCGTAGCTCACCTCCTGACTCCCCAAAGCCTGTCCAATGTCTACAAGACACAAGTCAGGAGTGTGATGGAATACTTCCCACTTGCCTGGATGCAGCTCCAACAACACTCAAGAAGCTTGACACGACCTAGGACAAAGCAGTCCACTTGATTGACACTGCATTCACAAACATCCAGTCCCTTCACCACCAATGCTCTGTAGCAGCAGTGTGTACCATCTACAAGATACACTTCAGAAATTCACCAAAGATCCCTTGATCGTGCTTTTGCAAACCACTATCACTTCCATCTAGAAAGCCAAGGGCAGCAGATACATGGGAACACCACCCACTGCAAGCCACTGACCATCCTGACTTGGAAATATATCGTTGTTCCTTCCGTGTCGCTGGGTCAAAATCCTGGCATTCCCTCCTCAAGTCAACCGACATGGACTGCAATGATTCAAGAAGGCAGCTTGCCACTGTACCACTCCTGTACTCTAGTTTGAGAGTGGAGACTTTGGAGACCAAGTGCTGCAAAGATCTCCAAAAGCAAGAAATGGCTATTTTGGTTGGTCCTTAGCCATGCATGTGATTTTTGAAGTATTGTGGTTGCAGGGATAGAATGCTCCTAAAATCCGTCCCTCTACTTATCCATTGGGGTCCTCGCCATCTCCGAGTCCTTCCTCTGACAGCTTGTATTTATTTACAAAGGGTAGTGATGCTGCAGCTGTTGATTGTCCCAGTAAGGACAAGTTGGCAACCCAGCAGTCAGTGTTACTGTGGCCTTTTCCCTTTGTCTTTTATATATAACTTTTTAAACAATTACATCTACATGGAAAACAGATTTAACAATGCTGCTGTATACGTTGGAGAACACTAAATGTTGGAATGCCTGATATCCACGTACCCTTGCCTAAGGTAATTATCAATCAAATAAACGACATGGTTGACAAGTTTATATCAGCACGTACCATCTGTTGAAAGGTCGGTGAGCATTTTCTACTTTTTATAATTTATTTCGAGACTTATCTAAGTTTAAACATACCAGCCTCTGGTAATCAGAAATATGTCCTGAAGAGTTACACCAAAAATTTCATTCTTATAGCACCATTTTAAAGTAGTAATGTATGTTCCAGTCTGCTGTACTGAGCATTAATTGGACAAAAGTTGACACTGCATCAAAGGAGGAGGCATTGGAACTGTTCATCTTTCTTTAACAAAGATTCTGGAGGGTGTTGAAGAGATTGAGGGAGGGAAATCAAGAGCCTAGAATCTGTAAAACTGAGAATATTGAAGAATAGACCTAACCAGTCTCATGTGCATAATCTAAAACTGGTTGTTCTGTGTAGTACCGAGGGCAGAAGTCAGAGTTGCCTTCTTCTGGAAGTGATGCTAACCAATGGATTGTTTGTCTTGTCAACTGAATGTGAAAACATGCTGTGGCATTGTTGAAAGAACAGCAGGGATTCCTTCCCATTTGATGGGAAACATTCCTTCCTGAGTGAGCATGATAGAAACTGATTTAACTAGTTATATTTATTTAAACTTTTGGAAATTGAAGTGTAAATTGGCTGCTAAATTTCTCAACTAATGGAGGCTGCAGTTTCAAAGTAATCCATTGATTAGAAAGCTCTGTGGGATATTTGAATGGCATGCAGAGTTGTACATAAATACAAGCTTACTGTTTGTTATCCACCACCCCATAACCGAGGCAAGGACGTTACAGAGCACTTTACCACAGCCAGTTCTGATTATATTCTAATATCATACTGTCTCTATGTATAATCAATAGAAAGATCTGTTTCTGAAGACATAGTGGAACTAATACAAATGAGATGAATGTAAAATTTTTTGTTTTTGTTTTGGGAAAGGAAGAAGGTTGTAAATTAAATTGTAAAAATGCAATACTTGTCCTATTGGTTCTTTTGTACATCTTAACTGTCCTTGTTTTGACTGCTTGAACAATTGACATTTCAGACTAATGTAGAAAAGCTATGTTGTGTCTCTTTTTTTTCCCCTTTGCTATTGATTGGATAGTGAATGAAGCAATGCATTATTGAAGAAGCATTTCCATTATTATGTTTCTGGTGTGAGAAATTGTTTGCAGTTGAAGTCACTGCAGTAGAGTTATAGTTTCATGTGCCGTGATAATAAAAAGTTAAAATGAAATCATAAGTTGGGTGTGCGCATGCACGCACACTCAATCAGGGACTCTCACAGGTTTATACCTGTATATAAATGGATGAATGTCACCAACAAGTCAACTGTCAACATCACTTTAACATTACAACCCAGTGGGTATGATGGTCGACTATAAACCCAGAGTCACTAACACCACCTATCTGTTCAGCTGAATTACCTAATTTAAAATAAGGGTTAGTTGTAGTTAGGACAGGAAGTGATAAAATGTTAATCTTGTAGAACTTTCGGAGAACAGCCAAGAATGGGAAACAATGGCTGACTTGAATTTGACTGCTCCCAGCTTGTTCTGTTTTCTCCTCATTCTCTTCTTGAACTCTGAATAACTGCATTATTTTATCCAATAACCTATTTGTTTGTTATTTTTATTGACACTCCTACCTGCTGTTATACTGCATGGAACCTTAAGGAGATTATAAACCCAGGGCCATTTACCAGGTACACACCAAAAAAAACTAGAATGGGAAACAACAAAAGATTATCTCCCTTCCTATTTCAACTCTGTTCCCACACAACTCCTGGCCCTCTTCGTAGGTTGATTGGAAAATATGCAGAATTGTTTATTAGACAACTCTGGACCAGGTGAGACTTCAACGCAGCGCTCCAAAGATAAGGACATTGCCACTAGACTGCAAGGGTCCCCTCTCCTGTTGCTGTCTTGTAAGTTGCACTGTACTAGCCCTGGATAATGGGGCTAGACGGTTAGCTCAGCTCAGCTCAGCTCAGCTCACTGGCTAGCTGTTTGTGCCAGGTCAGTTGGGTTTAATTGATTTCAAGTAGTAGCTGAAACAGATTCCCCTAACTGGGTCAGCTCAGCATGTCATTAGAAACCCATTAGAACAAGTAAAGGGAAAATTACCACAGTCCTACCAGATTATAGAGATACACTTTTTTTTTTGAGAGACACGACGGGTGGTGGTTTAACCTGAGGGTCACCACCTCTGGCGAGACGAGAACTGGAGAAGGAGAGTTCTTCGTGGTAACCTCAGCCATTGTGGTAATTGAACCCATGCTGTTGGCGACTTGCACACTAGCCAAACTCGGCTAACTGACCCCAGCAATGTAACATTAGACTACAGGTGCCTCAATACGATAATGATGGACCATTGAACCTTCAGTTAGATGCTGTCGTTTGAATAGTTGTCAACTGTGACAGAAAATATCAAACTACTAAAATGCACATTGCAGTGGGATTGGAAGCCTGTAACCCTTCTTTAATCAAACACCAAAGCTGAATGTAAGTCCATTTTTCTCGGTTTATTCTGGTCCAAGGGGAGAGTGTGAGATATTGAGAATTTGTGTTGTGAAGTTTATGACCGCAATAAATGGTTATTTTTGATTCATTTCTGTAAGTACAAGCTGTTTTTGTAATTTAGATGTAACTTTTTTTTGCAGAAATTGGTCATTTAATGGAGATATTTTTCAAATAGCCAAATACTAAAGCGAAACTGGATTTCTGTCCTATTCTCAGATGAAGCCTCCACCAGCTGTGGTTCAATAATACTATTGTTTAAGAAAGACGCCACGACTATTGAGAGATACAGCAGTAAGTACATTGTTAGTTAGTGGTGACATCTGATGTATTTTCAGTTTCTTAATACAAATAAGGACTATGTATGAGGTTGTGAGGGATTGACGTGTGTCTGAAACACCACCCACTTTGAACTCCAGATTTGGTGGGCCAACAAATTAGGATCTCTGAAGGGTATTCTCTCCATGTAGTTCCTCCTCTCAGTCTTGGTAACAATGCTTTATGGTGCTTTGTAATCTTATTGATGGATCCTGTTTGGATCAATAGAAAGACTTGCCTGGGGAGGGGTTCTGCAGGTGAACTTGTGGACCAGGAACTTTCTCAGTAAAACCGTTTAATCCAGGGTACAATCCACTCAACCAGCCATGAAGTGTACGGGTGTTGAAGCTACACCCTTTGTCATGATAATTATTGCTGTTTGCTGGACAGTGTGAAGTTCCTGAAACCACTTAGTCACTGGGAGAAGTCAGTGAGGAGATCTGGGTGAGGGTTTAGGATGCTGGTTGGGTGATTGGGGTGCAGAGCAGACTCAAGGGACCCAGTCGCATCCAGCTGTTTTTATGGTGCAGATTGGAGGCTGTTGGGATGGGGCGGGTTAGGGTTGGCACATGGGATGGAGAACGAGGGCAGAGTTGGGGCAGAGTCAAGGTAGGTATGTTGAATCTGAGGGAGCATATGGTATCAAGGGTCAGTTTGGAGGGTGCTGGGTCCGAGTGAGGGCTTGGTTCCTGTGAGGTAGGGAGATGTGTGTCTGCAGAGGGTTGGTGTGGGGAGTACCAAAGGTGAGTTTGTTAGTGGATTGGCCAGGCTAAATTGCCCATCGTGTCCAGGGATGTGCAAGCTAGGTGGGTTAGCTATGGGAAATGTAGGGTTATGGGGATAAGGTAGGGGGTATGTCTGGGTGGGAAGCTCTTCGGAGAGTTGGTGTAGACTCGATGGGCTGATGGCCTGCTTCCACTCTGAAGAGATTCAGTAGTGAGCTGGGTGTTTAGTTTTCTAGTTAGCCAGGAGTTGGAGAGCAAGTTTTAATTGCATTAACTTTAAATTTTAAGAGGTAACTAATGAGTTGGGTCAGACAAAATCCTCTGAAATTTCCAACTCCAACTTAGAGTTGAGATGCTTTCCATACTGCTCTGGATTCCAAATGCCCACACGACGTTTCCATTTCCCTGGCCAATCCTTTTGAATCGAGACCTTCATATTTCCAAGCTCATGTAATAATTATAAAAGCACAGAAATCACTCGTCTTTGAATGTTATTTTATTTTGGAATAGGCTTCCCACTTTTAAACTGTGTGAAATCAATTGTTTGTCTTTTTGTTTTGTAATTGCTTTTCATTTCTCTGAGCTTTCAAGAGGGAGCCTTGAGTTTGAGTTAAAACACGGGCAGACAGGAGAGGGAGTTGGGATCAGGAGTTCATCATGAAATGTTGAACACTGCTGAGTAAGTGTCTTTTGATGTAACGTGTTACCTGAAACATGTTTTGTGGTGCCCTGTGATGACGAGGCTGTGTGCGCCTGTCCAGTTGTACACTAACACTGTGTTAAAGTTCACATTCTACAACAAGTCAATTGTTGGCACATGCCCTGTAAAAGGCTCTACATTACACAAGAGGTGTTTTAATGTAGTGAAGTAATTAGTTTGAGTATTTTACCTTCCAGAATTCTGATTCATTTTCTTTGTTACATTCATGGAATTATATTCGCAATGTTGGCTTACTTCATTGCTCATGTCTGACTCTGGGATTTCCAGCCCCACTATTGACTTAAATGCACACTTCCACATTACTAATCAATGTCCGCATGGTTGTATGTGCAATCTTATCAATGAGACATGTAAGAATGTGGGGGGAGTTGGAGGGTGAGGGAGGCTGGTTGTTGTTGACTTAGAACATCCTTTTGCAACGGAAGAATTTATTTTTAACTGGCTGATTTTTGTTTTTCTGTCCTCCCAACAGGACTGGTTCCTCAAATTCATTCATTTGCATTTAAAAAAAAAACATTTTGAGGTCCATTTAAGGAAAACTTGAAGGGAACAACAGCTTCAATTGTTTGAAGCTGATCTAGTTAGGGTTGAGTAATCTATATCTCTTATTGCCACTTCTGGTTACTGCCGCGTCTTGCTTTGTACCCCTGTTTCTGTCAATCAGAATCATAGAATTCTTATAGTGTGGAAGCAGACCATTCGGCTCATTTTGAGTCCACACCCCAACCCTCGGAAAACCCAGCCCCATCCCTTACCTCGTCCCTGTAACCCTGTGATTCTCATGACTAACCCCCACCTAGCCTACACATTCCTGGACAAGATGGGCAATTTAGCATGGCCAATCCACCGTAACCTGCACATCTTCAGACTGTGGGAGGAAACCTGAGCACCCGGAGGAAACGCAGGCAGACACAGGGGGAATGTGCTCCACACAGACAGCCACCTGAGGCTGGAATTGAATCTGGGCCCATGGTGCCGCGAGGCAGCAGTGCTAACCACTGCCCCAACCATACTGGTCCTGTATGGAATTCGTCCTCTGGTAAGGGCTAACATGCTGATGTTAGCTTGCTGCATCTACGTGTTAGTCTTCGGGGATTTATTATTGACAAACACATCTCTGCTCCTTTGCACATCTCTTACCATTTAAGAGATACTTTACACATCTGCTCTTTCCGACCTGAGGGGATAGCCTTACGTTTTTCCACATGATATCCCATCGGCCACGTTCTTGCCCACTCACTAAATCTGTCCTAATCCTCCTGAAATAGCTTCACATCTTCAAAGCACAAGGGTAGACAAACAGGAGGCTGGGAGAATACAGCAAGCCAGGCAGCATCAGGAGGAGAAGTTAATATTTCAGGTATCACCCTTCTTCAGGTCCTGAAGGGTCATACCTGAAATATTGACTTCTCCAGCTCCTGATGCTGCCTGGCTTGCTGTGTTCTCCCAGCCTCCTGTTTGTCTACTTTAGATTCCAACATCTGCAGTATTTTTTTTTTGTCTCGAAGCGCCAGGGAGCTGGCTTCAATTCCATCCTCGGGTGTCTGTCTGTCTGTGTGGGTTTCCTCCCAAAGTCGATAGGTGTGCAGGTTGGGGTGGATTGGCCATGGGGAGTGCAGAGTTACAGGGATAGCATAGGCGGGGGTAGCTCTGGGTGGGATGCTCCTCCGAGGATTGGTGTGGACTTGATGGGCCGAATGGCCTGCTTCCATGTGGTAAGAATTCTGAGAGGCTCCTTGTAGAGAACGTTAACCTGCAGTATTTTAGGATCAGCTATTAACGAACAATCTCCGCTTCTCTAATAGAACTGTGGAGAGTCTATTCCTGTTAGGCTGTTGATGAACGAATGGTGAAGGTTGAGAAGCCTGTCTGGAATGTTCTGGTCACGTGCTGGTCCTTTGTCAGTGTTACATCATGTTTTTGATTATGATGTATATTTTAAATAGTCTCATCAGAGATCATGTTATTAAATGTTGGTCTTCAGTCTACACCCATATGGGGTTTAGAATATCCAGGTGAGTTATAACCCAGTAGCAGTAGTTTTCTTTAGATTATTGATGATTTGGGTTTTTATTTCTGGTCTGTCTGTCTCTGTCTCTGTCCCCTTCAAGGGTGATGCCAAATACTTTTCCTACTGACTTTTTCACTCTGTGAAGGAAATCTTTTGTGATGTAAATAAGGTATTTGCAAAAGACAAAATTCTTGCTCTTATGGTCTGTTTTTGTGGGGGCTTGAGAGAAGGAGAGGATGTTATTAATCCCACGTTTATACAGTTGTTTGATTAGATGTTCTGAATTAATTGTCTTTTGCTTTTGTCAGGGTCTTATATTTAACTGTTTCTGTCAGTTTCTTGCTTTACCCAGAGGGTAATGAACTTTGATCATTTCTGTGTGCCCTGGAGTTTGGGTTCTGCAGTTCTTGGTTCCGGGAGAGTGGACAGGATGTAAATTTGGTGAAGCCACCTTGTGGTAGATTGGCTGTTTCCAGACAAGTTGGTTTCCATGCTGTTTCCTTCCTCTAGATTAGAGTGGTGCTGGAAAAGCACAGCAGGTCAGGCAGCATTTTGAGGAGCAGGAAAATCGACGTTTCGGGCAAAAGCCCTTCATCTTTCATTCAATTTTCCTGTTCCTCGGATGCTGCCTGACCTGCTGTGCTTTTCCAGCACCACTCTGACCTAGACTCTGATTTCCAGCATCTGCAGTCCTCACTTTTGCCCTGTTTCCTTCCCCTCTCTGTCTGGTTTGTTTGGTGCTGTATGGTTACCATTTAGCTGCTGCTTCCCTATAAAAGAAAAGGGCTGTCCCTCTGTTCTTTACCGCAGAGGGCTGGGTAATTAAGTACATACAAGGCTGAGAGAGATATCTTAACCAGGAAGGGAATCGAGGGTTATGGGGAAAAGGCAGGAAAGCGGCTTGGAGGATTATCAGATCAGTTGTGATCTCTCTGAAGGGCAGAGCAGATTTGATGGGCCGAAGGACCTAATTCTGCTCCAAAGACAAAGCCTTCGTGTACGTGACAATAAATTCAACCTCTTGTGACCTAATGCACTATATAATACTGATGGAGATTGAACATCCAAGTGAGTGTTTTCATGGTGACTAATGTGACGCTGGAGGCATTAGTTAAGGAGCTAGGCAGGAGGCAGCAAGACCATGGTTTTACAATTTGTGCTTTAGCAAGGGGTGGGTATAAAGAGGTGGAAAATCCTCAGGAGGGGGGGCACTGGCAGATCAGAATGGGGAGGCCCAGGTCTGCCATTTTGGACCTTGTCCAGAGCCCAAAGATGTGGGAGGTCATCATTTGTGACTGCTTCTCCACACAGCACCATGGCACACAGCATCTCCATCCCCCTGCTGCTCCATACACTGTGTCCCTATCACTCGCCCATCATCACCTACTGGCCCTCAGCCAACCCCCAGATACTTGCCTGACCCTCGCCAGTCTCTCGCCCACTGCCTTGTAAGACCTTAAAACATAAGAGCAGAAATTAGGCCATTCAGCCCGTGGAATCTGCTCTGCCATTCATGGCTGATAGGTTTCTCGATCCCATTCTCCTGCTTTCTCTCTGTAACCCTTGATACTCAAGAACCTACCTATCTCAGTCCTAAATATACTCATCTGCAAATTCTGAAACTGGGTCCTACAGGGCCAGATCTGTCATTCACCCACAGATCCCTGGCTGCTTTCCCTACTACTCATGGGCTGGTGGATTGTGAGCAGATTCGGTTCTGAAGATGATTTGAAAGGAACACCAATGGAGGGCAATGTGAAGCAGTCATTGTTGAGATTTTAAAAAGATGTCCCCATTTGGGATTGAGTCGTAAATACAAGTGTTTGTAATTTGGGGACCCCTGTATCTCTGAAGGGAAGAGGTCCTGATGTTAGCCCAGATACACCCTACCCCTACCTGTTCAACGTGATGCATCTTGTAGCTTATCTGATTTTTCTGAAATAATTAATCCACACTTACTCAAATACCTGTTGCAACTATTGTTTCTGAAAAGTCTTTTGCAGCTTGCTGTTCACAGACCCTAGTCATTTGAGTTTGTTGTTACATTTCTAATGAAATCTGTTTCTTTGGTGTATCCATTCTGTACTGTGCCAATACAAGCTGTGTCTATTGTAACGTTCTGGGAACTTGCTGTTCTAATAGTTGGTACATTCAAGTTCTAGTGCTGGTTGCTATGTCTAATTCTGCCTAGCAATGGATGCCAGGTTTTTGAGTTTTTGCTAAGTCACTGCAAAACAGCTCAAGGGTCACTGAAGAACAGCCCAAAAGGTTAATGTCAGTGTTAGCCAGAGAGGGGGAGAAGCGAGCATCATCAAAGAGAAGAGTGCAGCTGTGAAGCTGTTAAACTCAAAAGGTCAGAGGTTTAGTGTGCTTAAGACTTTGTTTACAGCTGTGAACAGAAAAATCACTTTCCCGTTCTGCGTGGAAATTGTAAAATCCTGGTTTCTTTTGGGATAGCCGAGCTTCATCACTGGCTGCTCCACCTACGTAGCTTGAGAGTCACTGTGCTGCTGCTCCAGCTGTAAGTACGTCTCTGGCTCTGGGCCTCTGCAGCCCACGCCTCTGGCTCTGGGCCTCTGCAACATCCAAAATATTGCTGGTTGCTTTCCAATATGAAGGTACTGGAGATCACCTCTGGGGTCACGCCTTGTTTCTGGAGCCCCTGGACAGCTTACATTATTCGAAAGTTGGATGAAGTGCACAGCAGCGTTCCCTGTAATTTTTCATCATCCTGCGTGGACCTGTTGGATAAGCAGCCAAAGTGGGGGGGGGTAGCCCTTCATGTTTAGAGACTGCAGGGTCAGCTGAGCTTGTGGAGGGTCAACGTGGACGTTCGTAAATTCTCTTCCACAAATACTGGATCAGTTGCTAAAATTCAACCATCTCCGATTGAAAATTCATTCAGCAAAGACAGGAAGGGATATGGGCCAAAGGCAGGTATATATAGGTCACAGATCAGCCATGATCTTATTAAATGGTGTTAAATGGTGGAACAGGCTGGAGGGGCTGAATGGCCTACTCCTGTTCATTTGGCTGAAAAACCTCCTGTGTTTCCAGGACTGTATAACACACTGTGCATCAGGAGTACATTTCTTCCTTGTACATTGCTACCACAGCACTTAGTTTAGCCTGCCATGGTCGTCCAGCTGTGCCAAAATGAAACATTATTATTAAGCTGGAGAGGGTTCAGAAGAGATTTACCAGGATGCTGCTGGGTATGGAAGGTTTGAATCATAAAGAAAGGCTGGGACTGTTTTTCATTGGAGTGTGTAGGAAGTTGAGAGGTGACCTTTTATCGAGGCTTACTGAGGGGTATAGAGCAGGTGACTGGCAGGTGTCTTTTCCCTAGGATGGGGGATTTCAAGACTGGGGGCACATTTTTACGGTGAGGAGAGAGATTTTTAAAAAAGACGTGGGGAAACCCTTTTACAAAGAGGGTGGTTCGTGTATGGAATTAACTTTCAGATGAAGTGGTGGGTGTGGGCATATTGAGAACATTGAAAAGACTGATAAGTACGTGAATAGAACATAGAACATTACAGCGCAGTACAGGCCCTACAGAATAGGAACGATTTGGAGGGAAATGAGCCAGGAGCAGGCAGGTGGGACTAGTTTAGTTTGGGATTATGTTTGACATGGGCTGGTTGGATCAAAGGGATTGTTTCCATGTTGTATGACTCTCAGCTGGTGAAGGTTGTTAAGAACGTGCACTTGCCTCTTGCTTCTGGATTAGTGGTGCTGGAAGAGCACAGCAGTTCAGGCAGCATCCGAGGAGCAGTAAAATCGACGTTTCGGACAAAAGCCCTTCATCAGGAATACAGGCAGAGTGTCTGAAGGGTGGAGAGGGTGGACTTGCCTCTTGCTGCGCACGTACAGCAATGAGGATCAGCCTGATGTGCAAATGTCAGGGGATGTTGGTTGCTGATGAGGTCAACTATCCGAGACCCTCTACATGTTGGAGAACATGACTCGGGTGTAATGCTTTCCGAAGTCTAAATGAAGTTGTCTGAAAGGTTTCCCTGTACGAACACCATTTCCAGCTATTATCTTTGAAGCCAACTTGACTTCCAGTATCTACTCTGCAGTAGGCAGGAAAATCAATGCATTCCCCCCACCTTTGAGAATTCGTTTCAAACTTTTTCCAGTTGACTTCAGCAGGTCTGATTGCTCGGTATCAAGTTCTTGCCAAAGTTACTCTGAAGGCTGCCTTTTGATCTGTGCCATTTGTTTCCAGACAACAGGAGAACTCGGTTAGAAAACGGTTTGATGGCATTACATCACTTCTCCTGCAATGTTATCTCTTGGTGCCTATCTGCTGCAGTACACAGACTGCAGTGTTTGACCCTGAAGCAAAGCACACAGGAATTAATACTCTCACAAGCATTAATGCTATACTTGACCTTTGTTTTTCTTAAGTAAATCATAAGTTGGGGATTACTGCTGCTGTTTAAGAAAGTAACAGATGAGTATGATGTTCCATTTATTTAAGACTTTCCACAAAAATTCAATTTTTGCTTCAGTTAAACTTCAATGCAATTTCTAACGTCCTTTTAAGATTGTTGGGTTTTGCTTTTCTAAGATGTGGGGTAGTGATGCTTTCTCATTTGAGATGTGTTAAAAGACACAGCACATCTGGTCTTTCCACAGGCAGTGGTTTTTAACTTCACCATGTGTGACTTGAATTTATCGTGGTTGTCACATTTTTATCAAAAGGCAGATAATTGAGAGGCCCTCGATGCCGGATGGGCTGTTGTAGAACTTTAAGTAATTGCAGTCAGAGGTTGTCGGAGTATTTCAGACAGTGTCCTTGATGATTAACTCTCCTTTCCCAGTGATTTCAGTGTAACCAGAATCCTCTGAATGTTTTTGTTAATCTGCTTGTCTTCAAAACCATTTTTTTAATATCTTGAATCAGATTGTGGTCCTTTAATGGTGTGTGTGCAGTTAGGGAACAGAAAGCCTATTAAATCTGTTGCATGTAAAAAAAATCCACCAAATGTTTACCGGATGATATGTAGTGGGGGCTGGTGTAAACTTTGGTAATGCAAATCACTAATGCCAGTGAGTTTGTGATATAGGAATGTCCCATCCTTTCCCACCCCTTCTCTCGCTTTCAGATGAGAGGTATCTGAATCGTTGAGTTCTTTGAATCTGGCCTGTATATACTATGAGTTTCTTGCTAACGGTGATTTGTTCAATAATGTTTAGGCTTTGCACAGTCCATGAGAACTGAAGGAAGGAGCTGAGTGCATTATCCCCATTTCAATGTCTCTCTGAATCTTTGCTTAGTTCCCCTTTTATCTATAAAACTTTTTGTTTTGCTTCATTTGGACTGGAGGTGTTCAGATGGAATGAGCTGCCAGAGGAAGTGGTGGAGACTAGTACAATTGCAATATTTAAGAGGCATTTGGATGGGTGTATGAATAGGAAGGGTTTGGAGGGATATGGGCCGGGTGCTGGCAGGCGGGACTAGATTGGGTTGGGATGTCTGGACGGGCTGGACCAAAAAGTCTGTTTCTGTGCTGTACATCTCTGACTCTATGACACTTTGATTACCATTAAAACATAGGTTCCTTTATAACAAATAATAAAGAAGGATTTAGTTCCTAAAACCAGACAGTGATGTCAGAGCTTTATTAATGTGGATGGAAAAAGTAGGTTGCAAGAAGGCAGTGGGGAGCTCAGTGGTTAGCACTATTGCTTCACTGTGCTAAGGACCTGGGTTCGATTCCAGCCTCCAGCAACTAACTGTCTGTGTGGAGTTTGCACATTCTCCCCTTGTCTGTGTGGGTTTCCTCCAGTTGCTCCTGTTTCCTCCTAGCAGTCCAAAGACATGTAAGTTCAGTGAACTGGCCATGCTAAATTGCCAATAGTGTCCATGGATATGCAGGCGAGGTGGATTGGCCATTGGAATTGATGGGATACGTGATGGGGTAGGGTGTGGATCTGGGTGGGATGCTCTTTAGAGGGTCAGTGTGGACTTGATGGACAGAGTGGCCTGCTTCCACACTTTAGGGATTCTAAGAACTATGTTGAGTGTTTTGTCCCCCGAAGTGTGTGTGTGTGTGTGTGTGCGCGCGCGCGCGCGTTCAGGTCCTCTCGGAGTCTTCTGTTCTCACTGTTGATGAGCTCGAAGGTGGGAAGGACTGTTTAAAACAGCAAGAGTGGTTTTGTTCCTGAATCCTACCATTTTAATGCCTCAGCTAGAAGAAAGTTCTGGTTGAAATTCCCAGCAGCCAATTGAGGCCCTTGTTAAGAGGCGAAATAATGAGCACTTAAGGCCTTTTGATGTTGTAGCTGATATTCATCCACGTCCAGGCAGCTCTATAGCTGTGTGATTTACAGCTGAAACCACGGGCACAGTGTCTTATCCTTTACCCTTTTTGTTCAGGCGCATGTGGGGATGCGTTCACTGAAGAAATTTGAATTGAGTGAGTATGTAGCAATTTACTGAAACAAAAGTGATTGTAGATGTCTTAACTATGCAAGAATTTACAGCATAGAGAAGGGAGTGACCTTTTGCTGAGGTTTGGGTCTAGATATTGCTGGCGATAAAAGGGGATAAATCTATCTTTCTGATGTCTGTTTGGACATTCCTCAGACTGGAGATGGGAAGAAATGTCTTTACCCAGAGAGTGGAATTCTCTGCCACAGAAATTGGTTGAGGCCAAGACATTGAATGTTTTCAAGAAAGGGTTAGATAATAGTCCTTGGGATGAAAGGGAACAAAAGATATGGGGGAGAAAGGTAAAAGGATGGACTGAGAGCAGTGTGCATCCTGCATCTGTCCCTGAGATTGCTGCTTCTAGATATACTCCTAAATATCTTACACTGATTACATTTCAGTAGTATAAGATATTTTATTTTTGATTATTTCATTGTGAAAAAGGCAAAAAAAAACACGTGATAATTTTTCAGGGAAAGTTGTTTTCACAGAATTATTGGAAAGGCCGACACACACCTTGCTGGAAGGGGGAGCAGGTGGCTGAGTTGGATGATCAACCATATTGAATGGCACAGCAGGTTGGAAGGGCCAAATGGCCTCTGCCTGCTATTTTCAGGGGTTTATTTTTGAGGGGGTTGGTGGAGGAAGAAGAGGAGGAGGGATGTAGTATTGGGACTAGGTTGGTCTTGTTAACTGGAGAAAACCTTGGCTGACCAATATGACCAAGAGATTAGAATCTCCCCCAGTGCAGGACAGACTCTGAGCTAGCTGGCAGCAGCCAGTATACTGCGCATTAGTAAATAGAGGGTGACTTGGTGATGGGTCACCGGCCTCTTTGCAAATATTTCAAGGACCCTCGCTCAAGTGCACTAAAAGCTACCCTCTGTACTTGCTGCTGACCCACATCTCCAGATTCTTGATTCTGCGCTAAGTCTTTCAGTAGATCTCATCCAAATGTCCTCATTTTCGATGAGCAGTCTGTGCATTATTTACCTTTTACAAAACAGAAACTCCCCACTCTGTCACTTTTTTTGCAACCAGACCTGAGTTATCAGAACAGACCGAGATGGGCAGTGCCAATGAATGTGAATGTGACACTCCCTATACATTTAAACACACACGGACACCCATGCAAGTTGGAAATCCGAAACCAAAACACAGTGCAGCAGAAACCCAACAGGTCTGGCAGAGAGAAAACAGTTAACATTTCATGTCAAGTCAAATTCTGCCAAAGGGTCACTGAATTCAAAATGTTAGCTCTACTTTCTCTCTGCAGAAACCAGACGCGCGGAGCTTTTCCAGCACTATTGTTTCTGAATGACCGTACATTTCTACATTTTGGAATTCTTCCAGGATGGAGCACATTGTACCTGTAATATTTCCTAACTCTCACTTTTCACTGATGCGTGAGAGCATGCCAGGAATTCATTGTGTTCTCTTTGACTGACGAGAGGCTTTGGAGGTCATTCAAAAGTGATTCACTTGGCTAATTCCTATAGTGAAGGGGTTGCCTTATCAAGAATAGTTAAACAGGTTAAGTTTTTTAAGAATTTAGAAGATTAAAGAGTGATTTTATTGAAACACAAGATTCTTCAGAACCAACTTCCCAAGAATAATAACTTTGGACTCTCAACATTTAACTCTTGTTTCTCTATCCCAAAGATGCTGCCAGATATATGGAGTTCCTCCAGCATTTTTTTTTGTTTCTGAGAGGGCTTGACAGTGGAGATCTCCAAGATGTTTCTACTAGTGGGGGAATCTCAAACTAGCTGCAGAATAAAGGAACACACTCCTTTTAAAATGATGCAAAGGAATCTCTTCTCCCAGATGGGAGGCTAGATCAGTGAAAGTATCAAAGAGGGAAAGCAGACTGTTGAAATATCGAGGAGCTGAGGCCTGCAGCAGATCTGCCACTATCATGAGTGTTGTGGTAGAATCATAGAATCCCTACAGTGTGGAAGCAGGCCATTGAGTCCATCAAGTCCACACTGACCCTCCGAAGAGTATTCTATCTCGATTCAAAACCACTCCCCCATCCCCATCCCATTTGTGTAAGCCTGCATTTCCCATGACTAATCCATATAACCTGTACATCTCTGTTTATTGTGGGCGGAAGCCAGAGCGCCTGTAGGAGCTTCTCCTTGTATTTCTAAGGTTCCTCTATGTTCAGAGAGAAATGTGTTTGCCAGCATGGTGAGCTTTCCCACAGAGCAGTGTGAGCTCGGACCACATGTATAACTTTGTGGGAGTGACATCTCAGTCATATGCATGGTCTCACAACCCATCAAACTGCTGGATTCCTGTCTCCCAGTCTCCCTGGCTGCAGTCACCATGCTTTCATTGTGCATCGATTGGAGTACGTGAGGCACCATCCCAACCCAGGGGGCATGGGCAACGAGTGCACTTTGCTGAGAATATTGCTCATAACTCTGTTAGCACCTTACCTTTTTTTGATGTTCTAGGTTTCAAGGGAAAATAAACAGAAAAATATATATTTATCATGGACGGTGCAAAGTGTGTTGTGAAATCGGATGAAACTCCAATGTTGAAATATCATATTCCTCATTAATTGAATCTACTTGAGTTCATGTGGCTATTAGGCAGAAGTGGATACTGCAGATGCTGGAGATTAGAGTTAGATTAGAGTTTAGATTAGTGTTTGAAAAGCACAGCAGGTCAGGCAGCATCCTCCCAGCCTCATTCCTGATGAAGGGCTTTTTTTTCCCCCCTGCTCCTTGGATGCTGCCTGACCTTCATGTGGATACTTTTAACTTTTTGGAGTGGGTTTGACAAGGTGACAGATACCCAGTCTATCAAGTTCTTTCAAATTGATGCATTATACCTTCCACACTGCCACAATTGCAAATTGGTCATTGATCCTACAAGTGTAAGTAGTTGTTGAACAAGGACTATAACTGTTAATGTCCAGTATTTAAATCTAAATTATTTTCACTGAAGTTGAACTCTCCTTTAGCAGGTGAAGTTTGATTCAATTCTGTGTCTGAAATTGATTGTATAAAGAGTGCGCTGGATCCATGTCTGTCCTCGTTCTTCTCTGTCCCCACCACCAGCAAAAGAATATGCAGCCTGCATCATAACACTTTCTTCTTGAGTCATTATTGCCTTTCAATTTTTCAACTCTGTTTGGAACCTTGATTGGAGGGCTTTAATGAACAGACCCTGTAAACGTTAAGGTTTAGTAGAAACAGATTATCACATCAAAATTGGTGTCCGAGACTTTACAACGATCACATTGATTTTGTCTCAACATGAAAGGTGTTTGAGACAACAAAATATAATGCAAAGTAGGAATTGGAAAGTTGTAGCTGTTTTCATTTAAGAATAAAAGTGGTAATAAATTGACAATATTTTAAAAAGTATTAAATTACCATGGTGTCAGTTGTTTTGAGGAATTTAAAAGTAGGAGACATAAATACAAGTTTTTTAAAAATATGAGTGATTTGAGAGTCTGTTATTTGCTAGTGTGTCTGTGGAATGTGCAACCACAGTTAATGATTTAAAGAGTGATCATATTAACTTCAGGTCACAAAGGCAGTTCAAGGTATATGGGCAACGAGGGTTATTAGAATAAGTTGTTGTGGAAAAAGGTTGGAATTCAATGACGTGCTAAATATCCTCCCCCCCCCCCCCCCCCCCCCCGCCGCCGCCAAATAATCTGTTGCATTTTCCTTGTCATTCTTCTGTATTACGTGAAGACCCCAATCAAAGTCATAATTTTCTATGTGTACATCTACATCAATCCTCAGCTTCAAACATCTGAATCAAGGCTGATGCGTTACTGCAGTGCTGAGGGAGTGAGCGGATCTAAGCCCCTGGAGATCTAAGGTTTTCAAACTCGTGAGTAGTCTGGACAGAGAGAAGCTGTTCCCCCTTGGAAAAGAAATGAAAATGCGAGGGCATGGAATTAAAGTAATGTGTAAATGAAGCAAGGCTGATATGAGAACATTTTCACCCAGTGAGTGTGGAACACACTGCCTGGAAATGTGGCAGATTGAAGGTTCAACTAAGGCATTCAAGAGGAGATCTGATATTCTTTTGGGTAGAAATAGTGTGCAAGGATGTGGGGAAAATGAAGGAGATTGGGCACGAGGGAATAGAGCTGCAGGTGTAAACATGAGGGGCCAAATGGCCGCCTCCTACACCACAATAATTCTGTGATTCTCGAGGATAATATGTCTTTTATTTAATTTTTTTTTTATTCATTCATGGGTTGAGGGTTTCGCTGGCTGGTCCAGCATTTATTGTCTGTGCCAAAGGGCATTTAAGAGAAAACCACATTGCTGTGGGTCTGGAGACATTAGTGAACCAGGCAATGATTTAGATTTTAGATTAGATTACATTACAGTGTGGAAACAGGCCCTTCGGCCCAACAAGTCTACACCGACCCGCCGAAGCGAAACCCATCGATACCCCTACATTTACCCCTTACCTAGCACTACGGGCAATTTAGTATGGCCAATTCACCTGACCCTGCACATCTTTGGACTGTGGGAGGAAACCGGAGCACCCGGAGGAAACCCACGCAGACACGGGGAGAACGTGCAAACTCCACACAGTCAGTCGCCTGAGTCGGGAATTGAACCCGGGTCTCAGGTGCTGTGAGGCAGCAGTGCTAACCACTGTGCCACCGTGCCGCCCAATGGTTCTGACAATGGTCACCGTTCCAGATATCTATTGAATTCAAATTCCACAATCCACTATGGTGTGATTTGAATCTGGGTCCCCAGAACATTACCTGGATTAACAGTCTAGCGATAATACCTCACTAGGCCATTGCCTTCTACTCCTGTGTAAGATCTTGTATGAGTTTATTTGAATTTAATTTAATGAATTGTCATGTGTACTGAGGCACAGTGAAAAGCTTTGTTTTGCGAGCAATACAGGCCGATCAGAGTTAAATACCATACATAAGTAAATAATAAGTAAACAGCAGCAAAAACAAAACACAGCTACAGGCAAATGCTAAGAGTTTGAGTCTATTCCGTATTCTAACAACAGTACGGTAGAAACTGCGGGTGGGACTGAATTGGGTTGGGATATCTGGTCGGCATGGACGGGTTTCCATGCTGTACATCTGACTCTGACTAAAACCAGCTGGTGCGTGTGTTCAGGCTTCTGTACCTTCTCCCTGATGGTAGAGGTTGTAGAAAAACATTGCCAGGGTGGGATGGATCTTTGAGAATGCTGGCAGCCTTTCCTTGACAGCGGGCCTGGTAGATGGATTCTATAGATGGGTGGTTGGCCTTTTGTGATTGTCTGTCTGGGCTGAGTTCAACACTCTCTGTAACTGTCTCCGATTTTGAATGGTACAGTTGCCATACCAGGTAATGATACATCGAGACAGAATGTTCTCGATGGCGCACCTATAAAAACTGATAAGGGTATTCGCCGTCATGCCATGTTTCCTCAGCTGCTTGAGGAAGAAGAGACGTTGTTGGGCCTTTGTAACCAGTGTGTCCACATGAAGAGTCCAAGAAAGCTTGTTGTGGATGACCACTCCCAGGAGCTTGACACTCTCCATTCGTTCCACCTCTGTGCTGTTAATGTGTAGGGGGGGCATGAGTAACATCCTGCCGAAAGTCAATAATGACTTCCTTGGTTTTGCTGGCATTGAGAGCAAGGTTGTTCTGACTGCACCATTTTTCCAAGGCATATCCACCTCTGCCTGTAGTCTGTTTCGTCGCCATGTGAAATTCGACTGACTATGTTGATGTCATCAGCAAACGTATAATTGGCATTAATCTAGTATTTGGCGATGTAGTCATGGGTATACAGTGAGTACAGTAGGTGACTGCGCACGCACTCCAGTGACGAGTGTTATTTGATAAGGCATTATGTTCAGTGAGGCTATATTCCATGGTGGTATTCTGTGAATGTCAGAGAGAGGTCTCCCTTGCTGATCTGGCCCTGATATAACCTTTAGTCAGCTGCTCCAGCTAGTCGTTATCTTAATGTGAACTATCAGCATCCTTTCTCCCACAGCACTCCAACTACCCCAGAGCGATGACATAAATGTTGCCCCCTCCACACTTCAAGCCGGCTCTGTTGAAGAGTGATCTCAGCTCTGCATTAGCTTGCTGTGTTTCCATGGATGTTGCCTGACCTGCTGTGATCTCCAGCATTTTTTTGTTTTCGGTAGCCGTTATCATCTTTCTGTTGCAATGTGCAAATTACTTGCAACATTTGTCCGCTAAAGAACAGTTATCCACATCTTTTGAATGCATTTCATTGACTCTAGTTGTAAGTAATCTTAGATTTTTGCAAGTTTATTTGGGCATTGTTCGACTTTGAAGCACTGTATAAAACAGGTCATTGTCTTCTGTGATCTGGGGACTGCTCACACCGGGGGCTGAGTTTTCCTATCTCTGGATTTGTTCTGTAGATAAAGCCGTTTTGCTTTTGGCCAGCATTCTGTGAAAAAAAGACAATAGCTGTTTATTGCTGGTAATGAAGGGTTTTGAGTTATAAAGAGGCTGAGATTTTCTACACTGGAGAGTAGGAGGTTGAGAGATGACTGTGTAGCGGCTCATAAAATAATGAGGGGTATAGCTGGGGTTAATGGTAGGTGTCTTTCCCATAGGATGGGGAATGTAAGACTAGAAGATGTATTTTTAAGGTGAGAGGAGAGAGATTTTAAAAAATACATTGTTGCCAGGGTTGAAGAGTTTGAGCTATAGGGAGAGGCTGAACAGGCTGGGGCTGTTTTCCCTGGAGCGTTAGAGGCTGAGGGGTGACCTTATAGAGGTTTACAAACTCATGAGGGGCATGGATAGGATAAATAGGCAAGGTCTTTTCCCTGGGGTGGGGAAAGTCTGGAACTAGATGGCAGAGGTTTAGGGTGAGAGGGGAAAGATATGAAAGAGATCTAAGGGGCAACTTTTTCATGCAGAGGGTGGTACGTGTATGGAATGAGCTGCCAGAGGAAGTGGTGGAGGCTGGTACAATTGCAACATTTAAAAGGCATCTGGATAGGTATGTGAATTGGGAGAGTTTGGAGGGATATGGGCCAGATGCTGGCAGGTGGGAGTAGATTGGATTGGGATATCTGTTTCCATGCTGTACATCTCTATGACTCTGACATGGGCAATTTTTTTTTATAGGAGCGTGGTTTGCATGTGCAATGAACTTCCTGAGGAAATGATGGATGTGGGTACAATATCAATGTATGGTTTCAATTGCATCACAATGTAGACTTTTGCCTGGTGGGGGCGTGGCATCCGAGAGCTGGTGCTTCTGGGTGACCCTGTTGGACTGTGGCCTGGTGTTGTTTTTAACTTGATATATGCATGATCCTGTTGGATCTCTGAACAGAGAGATTCAGATACAAGTTGGTCATCTCATCTTGTGGATTGCAAAAATCTTCGAATTATATTGGATTCAAAACTTTTAACTCTTTTTCTCTCTCCCTAGATGCTGTCAGAGCTGCTGAGTTTCTCCAGCATTTTCTGTGTTTGTATCTCCACTGGCTTTCGCATTCTCAATAAGGTGGCAGACTCGGTGAAGACACCTTTGCCTCTGAATCATGAATTGTGGCTTCATGTCTCACTGTAACTCCTCTAACTCTCCCACTGTATTACTGAGGGAAAACTGCACCACCAGAGATGCTGCCTTTCAAATTCAATGTCAAACTCACCATGTGGATGGAAGAGTTGAGCGGGCAGGATTCCCAGTGTCTTGATCAATATTTATCCCTGATCCAATACCCAGAGCAGATCAGCTGCTTGTTTATCTCATTATTGTGTGTGACCATCATGTGCACTGGGATGTCCTGAGAATGTAAGAGGCACTACATAAATGCAAGGTAGCACAAAATGGGGATACATGTATGGAAGAGCTGCCAGAGGAAGTGGTGGAGGCTGGTACAATTACAACGTTTTAAGAGGCATTTGGATGGGTATATGAATAGGAAAGGTTTGGAGGGATATGGGCCGGGTGCTGGCAGGTGGGACTAGATTGGGTTGGGATATCTGGTCAGCATGGGTGAGTTGGACTGAAGGGTCTGTTTCCATGCTGTACATCTCTGACTCTAATTACAATGTTTAAAAGACACTTAGATATGTACATGAATAGAAAAGGTTTGGAGGGATGTGGGCCAGGAGCAAACTGGTGGGATTAGTTTAGTTTGGGATTAAGGTCTGCATAGAGCAGATGGACTGAAGGGTCTGTTTCCGTGCTGTATGACTCTGACTCCAGAAGAAAGGAGAGCAGTAGACCCACCCCCACACTTTTTTGCGGTCCGTGTCGAAGCCAGTATTTATCCTTCAGTCAATGTCATTGAAATGGATTTTCTTTCATCCATCTCATTCTTGTGTGGCTATGTTGTGCCAGTAACTGTTTGCCATGTTACAGGAATCATTATGTGTGAAGCACTGAAATATTACTGAAGGCACTAGTATAAATCCAACTTTTTTATTAAAAATAGGTCAACTGTGTTTCCTTTTTATGGCCTTTTAAAACAGTCGGTGTGATTTATAGCTTTAAAGGTGAGAGGTAAGCCTTTGCATTTTGTCGTCTTGAGGGTTTGTTTCTGTTTGGCAATTTTTGTTTTTCTCGCTAATTAATTGATATTGAAAGTACATTGCTATAATGCTAGAGAGCTCTGTCCAATCTGCTTACTAAAATCATTAATCTTTCAGCTTTATGATCTCTCTCTTCCCCCACCCCTGCCACCAATACCACTACCATTACCACCACCACTGGGTGATCAAGATGAAATCGCATTCGTAGTTTTAAATGGGTCAGAATGTGACCACTTGACAGCAGGAATATCTACTGTGTGCTTAATTCTTAGATTTACCTAAACTGTGAAACTGGATATGTATACACAATGGTATGCTCTTATTTCAGTGCTAAGCAGTAATTTCCTACTTTGAAAACTGCAACCGGTGTATGAAATATGAATTAGTGATTTTAAAAACTGTGAAGATGGTTGAGGTTGCTGGTCAGTCATCTCCGTTCCAGCCCGTCTGCAGGTGTTCCTCAGAGGAGTGTCCTGACCTACAGCTGCTTCATCGTTGACCTTCGCTCCAACATAACTTCACAACTGGTGATGTTTGCTGATAATTGCTTAATGTTCAGCATCATTTGCAACTTGGCAGATACTGAAGCAATCCTAATGAAGGGCTTTTGCCTGAATGCATTTTTTTTTCCCCTGCTTCCCGGATGCTGCCTGACCTGCTGTGCTTTTCCAACACCACTCTCTAATCTTGACTCTGATCTCCAGCATCTGCAGTCCTCACTTTTGCTTCGCTGAAGCAATCCTTGTCCAGAAGCAGCAAGACCTGAACACTATCCAGGTTTGATCTGATAGGTGGCAAGTAACATTCATCGTAGAATCCGTACAGTATGGAAACAGGCCATTTGACCCAACAAGTCCACACCGACCCTCCAAAGCGTATCCCACCCAGACCCAGTCCCTACCCTATTATTCGATGTTTGTTTGACCTGACTAATGCACCTAATCTATACATCCCTGAACACTTTGGGCAATTTACCGTGGCAAATTCACCTAAGCTGCACATCTTTAGATTGTGGGAGGAAACTGGAGCATCTGGAGGAAACACTGTCAGATAAGGGGAGAATGTGCAAACTCCACACAGACAGTCACCCGAGGCTGGAATTGGACCTGGACCCCTGGCGTTGTGAGGCAGCAATGCTAACCACTGAGCCACCATCCTGCCCCAAATATAGTCATTCCAAACCAAGTACAGTCTAATAATCACCCCTTGACATTTAATGGTATTATCATCACAGAATCCTCCACTATCAACATCTTGGACTTAAAAGTGACTATTAAAATGAACTGGACTAACCATATAAACATATGAGCAAGTCAAAGGCTAGGACCTCAACTCTTGACTTCCCAAAGCCTGCCTACCACCTACAAGGCACAAGTCAGAAGTTGGATGGAATACTCACTCTCCTTGCCTGGATGGGTGCAGCTCCAACAATACTCTAGCTTGGCACCACCAGGACAAAGCAGCCCACTGATTGGCACCACATCCACAAATATTCACTCCTTCCACCACCGTTGCTCAGTAGCAGTAGTGTGTAGTATCTACAAGATGCTCTGCAGAAATTCAGGAAAGATCCTTAGTCAGCACCTTCCAAACTTACAACCACTTCCAAATAGAAAGACAAGGGCAGCAGATACATGGGAACACCACCCCCTGCAAATTCCCCTCCAAGCCATTCACCATCCTGACTTGGAATTATATCACTGTTCCTTCACTGTCGCTGGGTCAAAATCCTGGAGTTCCCTCCCTAAGGACATTGTGGGTCGACCATAGCTTGTAAACTGCAGGGGTTCAAGAAAGCATCTCATGGTTACTTTCCCAAGGGCAACTAGAGATGGGCATTAAATGTTGGCCCAGCAACAAAGTCCACCTGAATGATTGATTGATTGATTGATTGATTGAATTAAGCAAAACATGATTGACTATTTCCACTCAAGTGTTGAGTTTCGCATTGTAGTGATACAGATTATGTTAAAGCTTAACATGCAAAATAAATTTCAGCAATGGAGCTTTTTGTACATACAAATATTCCACTTCTAATCTTAAGGACACGAAAAGCAATTGTATCATGCTTGCTTGTTATCTTGACTAAGTCAGAAACTGAATCTCAGTCAGTCCTTTGTTACATGATGCAGTTAACCACGTGCAGGCCAAATGTGGTTCATGCTTCTCATTTGCTTTGTGGAATAGGCTCAGAGCTGATTGGCTGACTAGTGTTTCTAAGTCACTTGATTTTTGAATGACAGTGACTGTGAATCTCGTGTCAGGCTTGCAAATGCCACAAAATCTGGCAATAGGTCAGCGTGCCAGAGGCAGACCCAGAGTTTCAACATGTAATCAAAACATGTAACTTTTGAATTGGTGTAAGCCGTGAATGGTGAGGTACTTAAACCTCAAGACAACTAGAACCTTTTGAATTCCATGTCTGTCATCTTTTGGCTAAAGCAAATTGCTGTCAAAGTAATGAGCCTCTGAGATATAATTGTGATAAGTGTTTTTAGATTTGGAAACTTTAGAATTTAGGTACAATAGAGCCAACTTCAGCCTGTTCTTCTGCAAGCTGGTAGGGAATATTGGGATAAGTGGAAAATAAATCTTTTATGTTGACCCTGTTCTATGACTAAATTCAGTTTTCAACATCAGTTGCAACTCCTATTGAAGCAGTCCATGTTCAAACTTGACAAGATCTAGACACTATCCAGGCTTGGGCTGATTAGTGGCAAGTAACATTCTTGCCACCACCAATGCCAGGCCTTGGCTCTTGTTGGAGATGGTCAATCTAATCATTGCCCCTTGACATTCAGTGATGTTTGATGTTACCATTGGGGATACCCAATTGCTAACATCCTGGGAGTTACCATTGACCAGAAACTCCACTGGACTTGCCACACAAACAGTGATTACAAGAACAGGTCAGAGGCTAGGAATACGGTAGCGAGTAACTCACCTCCTAACATCCCCCCCCCCCCCCCCCCCCCCCAACGGTCTGTCCACCATCATCAAGACACAAGTCAGGACTATGAAGGAATACTCCCTACTTGCCTGGATGGGGTCAGGTTCAACAACACTCGAGGAGCTTGACACCATCCAGGACAAAGCATCCCACTTGATTGGCACCACATCTGTAAACATCTACTCCCTTCATCACCAGCACTCAGCAGCAACAGCGTGCAGTGTCTACAAGATGCACTGCAGAAATTCAATAATGATTCTTAGACAGCACCTTCCAAACTTACAACCACATACATCTTGAAGGACAAGGGCAGCAGATATATGGGCACACAAACCCTTGCAAGCTCCTCTCCGAGCCGCTCCCCATCCTGACTTGGAAATATATTGCCGTTTCTTCACGCGCTGGGTCAAAATCCTGGAATTCCCTCCCTAAGGGACATTGTGGGTCTACCCACAGCACATGGACTGCAGCGGTTCAAGAAGGCAGCTCACTCCCACCACATCAAGGGCATGTAGGGGCAGGTAATAAATACTGACTCAGCCAGTGATGCCCATATCCCACAAATGAATTTTTTTTAAAATGTCAGTTTTAAAAAAATAAAATAAACTTGGAAACGTCGGGAATTTTGAGGGGAAAAAAAATTCACTTTTTTGTCATGTGACTGTAATCTGCACATTATTACTCAAAACTGTATTTCTCCGAATTACTGAGCAGGGCCAACTTTAATTATATGGATTTGTCTGAATTGCTCACCAATAAAAGATCATATTATTACTCTGGTAAAATGACCAGTGCTATCTGGTTTGAGTGTACTTGGTGCCAGAACAGTTAGCACGTCCCTTATAGCATGAGACATAGTTTGAACATTCTCTTTTGTCCTTGTAGGATTTTAATACAATTCACTGATCTGCTGTACGGAGCTCCGTGTGAATCCATGTTTCCTGATGTTAAATACTGTGGGGCTCTTGATATCGAATCCCAGAAACGAGACTTGAATATGTCAGTACTAAATACCAGGATTACTAAAAGAGTCACTTACAAGTACTATAGAAATAAGATTTTAAAACACAAATTTTAGAGACCAGCAGCTGTTTGGAAATTTTGAAGTTAAGCAATATTACTTGTTGTTTTTAGCTTCTTTCTTTTTTAGGATTCCAACTTTTAAATGATTTTGATGCATGTTTTGTTAATGAGAAAAAACAATTTAGAACAGAAAATTTAAAAACCTATGAACAACTTGCATTTGTGCTTATCTATTTTGTCGTCTTGGAGCACAAAGAGTGAAACGTGAATTGACTGAATCTACACAAGAAGTAATTTGCTTGCCAAGTTAAAGTAGCCAATGTAGTTTGTATTCAACTATTAACATCCTGAACCTTTATGTCCTAAAGTTGTGTTCAAGCTGGAGATTAAAAGCTGCCTTGGGCCATTGTGACATCTGGTAATGTTTTTAATTCAAGAGCGTTAATGAGTGGGCATTCAGTCAAAGCTTTTAACATGCAAAGTAGGTAAACAGGAGTTCAGGGGTTTTTTTGCAAGTTGTGACCAGCGCTCTGACATCAGGAGTTCTGTTCTGGAATCTAAATAATGCTTTGTGCTTCAATATCTTCTGTTTTCAAGTGTTCTCTCATTTCAGACATCAGTAGCCATTAAACCTTGGTTAATTTCTTCATTCAAATCTCAAATAAAAATTATGAAACTTTTAAAGAGACCAAACAAAACAGTGTGTTTCCCAGTTACATTGAGGTTGTATACCAGGAATTAGCTGTGTGCTAATTCACACTGACTTGATAATGTAATGTAACCAGCAGCCTCATGAAGTCTGGCTAGGACGAGATAGATTCTGCCTTGGAATATTTTTGATGAATTCAGGAGTTAAGGGAAGTTCCGAAACCACCTGCTATCGGAAGGATGTTGTGAAACTTGAAAGGGTTCAAAAAAGATTTACAAGGATGTTGCCAGGGTTGGAGGATTTGAGCTGTTGGGAGAGGTTGAACAGGCTGGGATTGTTTTCCCTGGAGTTGAAACTTTATTGCTGGAACAGCACAGCAGGTCAGGCAGCATCCAGGGAACAGGAGATTCGACGTTTCGGGCACAGGCCCTTCTTCAGGAATCCTGAAGAAGGGCCTGTGCCCGAAACGTCGAATCTCCTGTTCCCTGGATGCTGCCTGACCTGCTGTGCTGTTCCAGCAATAAAGTTTCAACTTTGATCTCCAGCATCTGCAGACCTCACTTTCTCCTTGTTTTCCCTGGAGCATCAGAGACTGAGGGGTGACCTTTTAAAGGTTTATAAAATCATGAGGAATATGGGTAGGGTGAACAGCCAAGGTCTTTTCCCTGGGTTGGGGGAGTCCAACATTAGAGGGCATAGGTTTAGGGTGAGAGGGGAAAGATTTAAAATTGATCTAAGGGGCAACTTTTTCATACAGAGGGTGGTGTGTGTATGTGGAATGAGTGGTGGAGGCTGGTACAATTACAACATTTAAAGGCATCTGGATGGGTATATGAATAGAAAGGGTTTAGAAGGGTATGGACCAAGTGCTGGCAATGGGTCCGGATTAATTTCAGATATCTGGGTGGCATGGTTGAGTTGGACTAAAGGGTCAGTTTCTGTGCTGTACATCTGACTGTAAGATTCTTACCATCATACATGTTTAGTACCCTGGTACCAAGAGTCTCGGTGGCAGATTGATGTAGCTGATTGAATTCTGGGTGCGCAGTGAGTCATATTTGCCTTTAGAAACACCTCCATAATTGTTTTGTTTTTATGCCTATGTAATGTGATGACCATTGCGGAGTCTATTAGCTCAGTTGGCTGGATGACAGGTTTGTGATGCAGAGAGATGTCCAGCAGCATGTGTTCAATTCCCATCGGCTGAAGGTACCCTGAAGGACTCTCCTTCTCAACCTCTCCGGTAAAAACAATGACTGCAGATGCTGGAAACCAGATTCTGGATTAGTGGTGCTGGAAGAGCACAGCAATTCAGGCAGCATCCGAGGACAGGCAAAATCGACGTTTCGGGCAAAAGCCCTTCATCAGGATGACGGGCTTTTGCCCGAAACGTCGATTTTGCCTGTCCTCGGATGCTGCCTGAATTGCTGTGCTCTTCCAGCACCACTAATCCAGATTCTCAACCTCTCCCCTTGCCTGAGGCCTGGTGACCCTCAGGTTAAACCACAACCAGTCATTATCTCATTAATGACAGAGCACCCCTCTGGTCTGGTAGGACTACAGCAACTTTACCTTTCATTTGACTCTCCGATCAATTTTTTTGCTGGTCTGCAACATTCTTATAATCATGACCCCCAAAGTTCACTTGCCCTTATTGTCGCTGTTACACTGCATCATCAACCATGTCAGATCACGTGGAACTGAGAGCTGAGGCAAGAAGGTTCTGATGATTGAATCCTGCTGCGCTGTCTCTCAACAGTGTTGTTAGTAAATACATTAGCTTGGGCAAGTATGGTTCTGGTGCTCATCTGCCAAGAGCAACCACAACCTGCTCATAATATTTTCACACCTATCACCCTCTGCAGATTTACACTGACTCACAATGATTCAGTGACTTGGTTTTGAATTTTAATCCTTACCTTCAAATCCCTCTGTGGCCTCACCCTTTCTTATCTCTGTAATGTCCTCCAACCTTACAACCATCTGAGATTTTTACTTCCACCCTACAAACCTTCGCATAAACCAAATCATCTGCTGATATCTCTGCACCTCCAAAAAGACCCCACCACCAGGGATATATTTCCCTCCCCACCCCTTTCCACCTTCCGCAAAGACCGTTCCCTCCGTGACTACCTGGTCAGGTCCACGCCCCCTTACAACCCACCCTCCCATCCTGGCACTTTCCCCTGCCACCACAGGAACTGTAAAACCTGCGCCCACACCACCTCCCTCGCCTCTATCCAAGGCCCTAAAGGAGCCTTCCACATCCATCAAAGTTTTACTTGCACACCCACTAATATCATTTATTGTATCCGTTGCTCCTGATGTGGTCTCCTCTACATTGGGGAGACTGGGCGCCTCCTAGCAGAGCGCTTTAGGGAACATCTCCGGGACACCTGCACCAATCAACCACACCGCCCCGTGGCCCAACGTTTCAACTCCCCCTCCCACTCTGCCGAGGACATGGAGGTCCTGGGCCTCCTTCACCGCTGCTCCCTCACCACCAGACGCCTGGAGGAAGAACACCTCATCTTCTGCCTCAGAATACTTCAACCCCAGGGCATCAATGTGGACTTCAACACTTTCCTCATTTCCCCTTCCCCCACCTCACCCTAGTTCCAAACTTCCAGCTCAGCACTGTCCCCATGACTTGTCCGGACTTGTCCTACCTGCCTATCACCTTTTCCACCTATCCACTCCACCCTCTCCTCCCTGACCTATCACCTTCATCCCCTCCCCCACTCACCTATTGTACTCTCTGCTACTTTCTCCCCACCCCCACCCTCCTCTAGCTTATCTCTCCACCCTCCACGCTGATGAAGGGCTTTTGCCCGAAATGTCGATTTTGCCTGTCCTCGGATGCTGCCTGAATTGCTGTGCTCTTCCAGCACCACTGATCCAGAATCTGGTTTCCAGCATCTGCAGTCATTGTTTTTACTTAGCTCAGTCTGGTCTCTGGTGCATCGTCGTCATTCCACCCTTGATTCAGTTGACTGGTTTGCAAGCTCTGGAATTTCCTCCTACATCCCTCTACCTCTCAAACTCAATTTCCTCGTTTTGAGTTTCATCTTTTTAAAAACTCCTGCTTTAAATCTTAGGCCAACTAATATCTTGCTTGGCTCAGTAACAAAGTTTGTTTTATAACGCTCCTGTGAAGTGTCTTGGAACATTTTGTTAAAGGTGTTTTATAAATATAAACTTGTTAAACATTAGAAGGGAGGGAGGGAATCTATAACTCTTGTAAAACAACAATGAAATCTTTAGATGTACATTGTTAAGGGATGTGGAATGATCGGTCAAGCTGAACACTGGAGAATTTTTTGCATTTGTGCATTTGTTTTAAAATGTTTAAATCCTACAGGTGGCATATGGTGTGGGGAGGGACTGTCTTTCTGAGCTCCGTTCTGCTGAGAATGCAATGTATTTGCTGTGCTGGGAAATTAAGTAATGCCTGTGCATTCCCTTACCAAGAAGAGGTTGTTTGTATTTTGGCAAATGATCAAGCTTGCCCACATTAGTCAGTTAATGTGGTCACAGTCCTTGAGTACACAGTGGGAAAAGCAACAGAATGGGCAGAAGATAGATAAAGCGTTCTTTGTTCAATATCACCATTCTAAGAATTGAATACCACTGTCCCCAGAAGTAATTTGAACTGTTGTGATTTTCAGATTTCATACTGAGTAAAGTGCTGTGGAATTGCACTCAGATTACAGATTAGGAAGATTTAAAAAAACATCTTGAGTTAGGAAACCTCAACTCATTACTGACAAGCTAATCCATGGCTAATGAGCTTCAGGATCCTTTATGTACCATGAGATAGCAGTGGTACAGCACAAATCATTATTGAGTCTTGCTGAGTATTGGCACCTCTACACAAGATGTAGTTTATTGCAACTATGACAGATTGATGAGTTACTCTCTAATCATGGCAACCAGGACCCAGATCTTACAGTCCATTGGGACCTTTGTTCAAGATTCTTTGTCACTGTTTACTGTTTTCCAGAATCATTACTTGAGCACAGGTTTCAAGTGACTATAGATTGATTAATTCATATGAGTTGTGAGAGCGAGCTTGACTATTATTGGTATGTAGTTGACATAGTCTCAAATAAAAACAGAGAATGCTGGGGAATTTCAGGTCTTGTAGCATTTGTGGAGAGAAGTGATTACCATTCCAAGTCCAATATGACCGTACTTTAGTTATAGAATCCATAGATGTCATACATCCCTAAATTGTGGAGGCAGGCTATTTGGCCCATTAAGTCCACACCAACCCTCTAAACAGCATCCAACCCAGACCTATCCCTCAGTCCCTGTAACCCTGCATATTTCATGGCTAATCCATCTAGCCTGCATATCCCTGAACACTGTGGACAATTTAGCATGACCGGTCTTTGGACTGTGGGAGGAAACCAGAGCACCTGGAGGAAACCCATGCAGACACTGGGAGAATGTGCAAACTCCACACAGTCACTTGGGGGTTGAGTCAAACCTGGGTCCCTGGCGCTAACCACTGAGCCACAATGCTGCCCATCTGAAGAAATGTCACATCAGACTCAAAACATTAACCTTTTTCATCCATAAATCCTGCTGAGCACCTCGGCATTCTGTTTGTTTTAGATTTCCACCATATACAATATCTTGCTTTTATTTGACACTCTCCTGGTGTTTTACCCAAAAAAACCCTGAAATAACTGAATGTGCTGATAATCAGAAACGAAAGACAGAAATTGCTGGGAAAATTCAGCAGGTCTGGCAGCACACGTGAAGAGAAAGCAGAGCTAAGCAGATTCTAGGGATGGTGGGACTAACTTACAAGGGGAGATTGACGAGGTTAGGATTGTTTTTTTACTGGAGCTCCGATGAATGAGGGGGGATCTCATCGAGGCTTGTAAATGCTAACAGGGCGAGACAGAGTAGATGCAGGGAGGATGTGCCTGATGGTGGGTGTGTCCAGAGCCAGGGATCACAGTCTGAGGATTCTATTTACGATGGAGATGAGGAAACATTTCTTTACCCAAAGCGTGGTGAACCTGTGCGGATTTGTTACCACAGGAAGGAGTTGATGCCAAAGCATTGATGTGGCCATTTTGGAGTCATAGATATAGCAGGTACAGGATTGGTGATTGCAAGTTCTGGGGTTTAGAGGTTTCAGTAAGATCAGGGAAGGTGGTTAAAGAGTGGGATGTGTGGCATTGTTAGTCAAGGGCAGTATTACGGTGGCAGAAAGGACTACTGCAGTATTATGGGCAGAGGTCAGAAACCAGAAAGGAGAGGTTACCCTGTCGTAAGTTTTCTAAAGACCTCCAAATAGTTCCAGAGATGTAGAGGAAAGGATAGCAAAGATAATTTTGGATAGAAGTGAGAGTAACAGGGTAGCTTTCATGGGGCTCTTTAACTTTCCAAATATTGACTGGCAACACTGTTGTTCAAGTACTTTAGATGAGTTGGTTTTTGTCCAATATGTGCAGGAGGGTTTCCTGACACAGTATGTAGATAGGCTAACATGGGGCGAGGCCACATTGGATTTGGTACTGGGTAATGAACCCAGCCAGGTGTTCGATTTGGATGTAGGTGAGCGCTTTGATAGTGACCACAATTTGGTTATGTTTACTTTAGCGATGGAAAGAGATGGGTATATACTGCAGGGCAAGAGTCATCGCTAGGGGAAATGTAATTATGATGCGATTTGGTGAGACTTAGGATGCATAGCAAATGGAAGAGATCTGCAAGAGTTGGACATAATCGGTGTTCCTTGAACAAGCTCCACATTTCAATTATGTGTCCTTGGTAAGTATGTACCTGTCAGGCAGGGCGAAAGTGGTCGAGCGAGGGAAGTGGTTTACTACAGAAGTTGAATCTCTTGTCAAGAGGAAGAAGAGGCTTATGGAAAGATGAGACGTGAAGGCTCAGGGCACTGAGAATTACAAGTTAGCCAGGAAAGACAAAGACAGAGCTAAGAAGAGCCAGGAGGGGACATGAGAAATCCTTGGCAGGTAGGATCAAAGAAAATCCTAAAGCTTTCCATCGGTAAGATTAGGCCCATTTGAGGACAGTGGGAAGTTGTGCGTGGAGTCTGAAGAGATAGGAAAAGTACAAAATAAATATTTTTCATCACTATTTACACAGGAAAAAGGCAATGTTGTTGGGGAGAATACGGAGATATAGGCTACTAGACTAGATGGGATTAAGAGTTCATAAGGAGGAGGTGTTAGCAATTCTGGAAAGTGTGAAAATAGATAAGACCTCTGAGCCAGATGTGATTTATCCGAGGATTCTCTGGGAAGCCAGGGAGGAGATTGTAGAGCCTTTGGCTTTGATCTTTGTCGTTATTGTCTACAGGAATAGTGCCAGAAGACTGGAGGATACCAAATGTCCCCATGTTCAAGAAGGAGAAAGTGATGACTGCAGATGCTGGAGGTCAGAGTAGAAAAGGGTGGCGCTGGAAAAGTACAGCTGGTCAGGCAGTATCCGAGGAGCAGGAGAATCGACGATTTGAGCATGAGCTCTTCATCAGGAACGATCTCCTTTATGCTTTTCCAGCACCAACCTTTTCGACCCTTGTTCAAAAAGGGGAGTAGAGACAACCCTGGTAATTATAGACCAGTGAGCCTTACTTCTGTTGTGGGCAAAGTTTTGGAAAGGCTTATAAGAGAGAGAGGATTTGTAATTATCTAGAAAGGAATAATTTGATTAAGGATAGTCAATGCTGTTTTGTGAAGGGTAGATCATGCTCGCAAACCTTATTGATCCTTTGAGAAGGTGACCAAGCAGATGGATGAGGGTAAAGTGGTTGATGTGATGTATATGGATTTCAGTAAAGCATTTGATAAAGTTCCCCACAGTAGGCTATTGAACAAAATACAGAGGCATGGGATTGAGAGTGATTTAGTGGTTTGGATCAGAAATTGGCTAGCTGAAAGAAGAGAAGGCAGGTGGTTGATGGGAAATGTTCATCCTGGAGTTCACTTACTAGTGGTGTGCCTCAAGGATCTGTTTTGGGAGCCACTGCTGTTGGTCATTTTTATAAATGACCTGGATGAGGGCAGAGAAGGATGGGTTAGTAAATTTGCGGATGAGACTAAGGTCGATGGAGTTGTGGACAGTGCGGAAGGATGTTGTGGGTTACAGAGGGACATAGATAAGCTGCAGAACTGGGCTGAGAGATGCCAAATGAAGTTTAATGCAGAAAAGTGTGAGGTGATTCACTTTGGAAAGAGTAACAGAAATAAAGAGTGTTGGGCTAATGGTAAGATTCTTGGTAGTGTAGATGAGTAGACACATCTGTGTTTATGTGCATAGCTCCCTGAAAGTTGCCACCCAGGTTGATAGGATTGTTAAGAAGGCATACAGTGTGTTAGCTTGTATTGGTCGAGGGATTGAGTTTCGGAGCCATGAGGTCATGTTGCAGCTGTACAAAACTGTGGTGCGGCCGCACTTGGGAGTTTTGTGTACAGCTCTGGTCACGCATCAGAGGATGGATGTGGAAGCTTTGGAAAGGGTACAGAGGAGCTTTACCAGGATGTTGCCTGGTATGGAGGGAAGAAGTTATAAAGAAAGACTGACTGACTTGAGGCTGTTTTTATAAGAGAGAAGGTGGTTGAGAGGTGACTTAATAGAGGCATACAGGGTGCTCAGATGGTTAGATAGGGTGGACAGTGAGCCTTCCTCTGATGGTGATGGCTAGCATGAGGGGACATAGCTTTAAATTGAGGGGTGATAGATATAGGACAGATGTCAGAGGTAGTTTCTTTACTCCGTAGTAAGGGCGTGAATGCACTGCCTGCAACAATAGTAGACTTGCCAACTTTAAGGGCATTTAAATGGTCACTGGATAAACATATGGATGGTAATGAAATTGATTTAGGTTAGGTGGGCTTCAGATTGGTCTCACAGATTGTCATAACACCGAGGGGCGAAGGGCCTGTACTGCGCTGTAATGTTCTTTTTTATTGAATGCATTCAAGAGGTGGCTTGATATAGCACTTGGGGTAAATGGGATCAAAGGTCATGGGGAGAAAGCAGGATTAGGTTACTCAGTTGGGCAATCAGCCATGATTGTGATGAATGGTGGAGCAGGCTTGAAGGGCTGAGTGGCCTCCCCCAGTTCCTATCTTCTATGTGTCTATGTTTAACGTTTCTGGTCCAGTGACCAGTTCTGAAGAAGGGTAACTGGACCCAGAACATGAACTGTGTCTTTTTTCCATCTAGTTTGGGCCTTGAATTTATGAAGGGCCTATCGTAATCTTAGCATGTCCCACAATAGTTAACCACTGTTTGAATTGACATTTTTTGGGTAGTAATTGTGAAATGTTAGTAACGCTGATCTCTAGTTTGCTCACAAAGAGGTAGATAGTCTGGGCCTTTTTTTGACTTGACGTTGCACTGTCAGAGAGACCCTGAGGCCATCCTGAAATTGGGCATTTTTCAAAAATCTTCAGGGCAGGCTCGTGACATCTGGTGTACCTCCTTTGTCAGGCAACCCCCCAGCTGGGGGAGGTTGGGTCTAGCTTGAGTCTTTGCATCAGGGAGAAGAGAGATTCATGCAGATTGCCAGTGTATGGAGTTGGAGGATTATTAATTGCACTGAGGATTGTTTTTCTAGACTGTTTTAATTGATGGAATGTTAATGAGCTATGTAGCTTATCCTTGCAGATCCCAACGTTGCTAGAATTGTGCGAAAATGCAGAAAACTCCTCCCTAACATCTCTTTAGTTGAATTAAAAGTTGTTCCTGATTACATTTTTATTCATACGAGTACAGAGAATGGTTAAATTCTGCTGATTCCTATATTCAATGCTGTTCCTATTGGTTTGTTGGTTTGTTTTAAAGATTGAAACAGGAATTAGAGTCATACAGATGTACAGCATGGAAACAGACCCTTCAGTCCATGCCAACCAGATATCCCAACCCAATCTAGTCCCACCTGCCAGCACCCGGCCCATATCCCTCCAAACCCTTCCTATTCATATACCCATCCAAACGCCTCTTAAATGTTGCAATTGTACCAGCCTCCACCACTTCCTCTGGCAGCTCATTCCATACACGTACCACCTTCTGCATGAAAAAGTTGTCCCTTAGGTCTCTTTTATATCTTTCCCCTCTCAGCCTAAACCTATGCCCTCTAGTTCTGGACTCCCTGATCCCAGGGAAAAGTCTTTGCCTATTTACACTATCCATGCCCCTCATAATTTTGTAAACCTCTAAGATTATGGTCATTTTGTTTAGTTTCATGTATAACTTGCAAGCTGTTAAATATGCTCAGAAATATGTTTACCAGTCCAAACAGTCACTAAAATCTTCAAGTCTTCACGTGAAACTATTTAGTGAACTTCATGGCCATATTTCAGTTCATGATCGCAGTTTTCTCTGTAATCTGAAGGTTAGTAACTGAGGACTAAATGATTTCCTTGCAGCATGTAATTGGTAAAAGAGGGCCATCTCTTTGACTAGAAGTTTATTTTTTAAAAATTAAACAAATGATGTATATATTTTTATATATTAAACAGCATTATGCAAATTGACCTGATTTTTAGTTACTGCTTTTCTGTGGACTCTGTGGTAAACTTGTATTTAAATACTCTGATTACAGGAGGGTTCCACAATTCTACATTTTTGTTTTGTCCTAAAAATATTCCATTGGAGTTGAGCAGTTTGAATTCACAGCCATAGTAGTGTTATTTTGGAATATTGCGTATAATTCTGGTCTCCTTCCCATCGGAAGGATGTTGTGAAACTTGAAAGGGTTCATTAAAGATTTACAAGGATGTTGCCAGAGTTGGAGAATCTGAGCTACAGGGAGAGGCTGAACAGGCTGGGGCTGTTTTCCCTGGAGCGTCGGAGGCTGAGGGGTGACCTCATAGAGGTTTATAAAATCAGGAGTGGCATGGATAAGGTAAATAGAGTCTTTTCCCTCGGGTCGGGGAGTCTAGAACTAGAGGACATAGGTTTAGGGTGAGAGGGGAAAGATATAAAAGAGACCCAAGGGGCAACATTTTCATGCAGAGGGTGATACATGTATGGAAGGAGCTGCCAGAGGAATTGGTGGAGGTTGGTACAATTGCAACGTTTTAAGAGTCATCTGGAGGGGTATATGAATAAGAAGGGTTTGGAGTGATATGGGCCGGGTGCTGGCAGGTGGGACTAGATTGGGTTGGGATATCTGGTCAGCATGGGTGAGTTGGACCGAAGGGTCTGTTTCCATGCCGTACATTTCTATGACTCTTGCGCAGCTCAAAATACAATCCACGAAAAGATGGTAGGTCAGGGAGCGGGGTTGTGGGTGGTGTCGGGATCTCTTTCGAGAAATGATTAGATTTGCATTACTGTCTCGCAGGGGCTACGGAACTGTAGTGTCTGAATTTTGGGATGATGCAACAAAATTCCATTCAACAATGCAGCTATTTCAAGCTAAGTAAATGCTTAGTTGGAAAGTACTGTTAAATGCTCAAGAATGATAATAAGCACAGCTAAATTAAACTGACATTAAATTTCAGTTCTCAGCTTGCATCTGTATTGTTCAACCAATGTAAACTATGCTTTGGTAGTTGAGGCATGACTAGTTTTCTCGAGTTGGAAGCTAGATGAAAACACATGCAATGTTTATGTCTTGATGATAAAATCCTCGTCAAGGTATTTCTGTTTGTCAGCATTTATATTTTTAATTTTAAAAATTATTTTAAATTGAATGAAAGGGTAAAGTTTATGTACATCTGGGTTCTAGTCCACCCTCAGGTGACTGTCTGTCTGTGTGGATTTTGCACATTCTCTCTGTGTGGCTTTCCACCGGGTGCTCCGGTTTCCTCCCGCAGTCCAAAGATGTGCAGGTTAGAGTGGATTGGTTGTGCTAAATTGCCCATAGTATCCATGGATACTATGTAGGTTATGCGCATTACCAATTTATAAATGCTGGTTATAGAGATAGGGGAGGTCTGGGAAGGATGCTCTCAGATGGTTGGTGCAGAGCAGATGGGCAGAATGGCCTCCATTTGCACTGTCGGGATTCTATGATTCTGTTTGTGATTCCACAGCTATTGATTATGATAATATAAAGTCTGTTTTGAGGTATTTGGGAATGTGCATACTACTGTTAGGATTTATTGGTCATGTGAATCATAGCCACAGAGGTAGGTGTTTCCCAGTTAATTGTGAGTTAACTGGGATGAGATACTCCAAGGTTTGTGTCGATGATCCAGGTTTGCAAGATAACCATTTGAGAGTTTCCATACAGAGTTGTTATCGTTGCTTCTGCTGTAAGTTTTACAGACTTGGCATTAGGTGAAAGTGAATTCCCATCCCAGCACTCAGCAAAGGAGCGTGTGCTGCTTGGTAAAGAAACCTTCACTTTGTTGTTTGATGATTTGGAAAACACCAGTATGACCACTGCTTTTTGTTTGTTTGCATAAATGATTTGGCTGTGACTTTAGGAGGCATTCCTGAAGAAGGGCTTATGCCCGAAACGTCGATTCTCCTGTTCCTTGGATGCTGCCTGACCTGCTGCGCTTTTCCAGCAACACATTTTCAGCTATAGGAGGCATAGTAAGTTTACAGATGACACCAAAATTGGAGGTGTAGTGGACAGCGAAGAAGGTTACCTCAGATTACAACAGGATCTTGATCAGATTGGCCAATGAGTATCAAATGGGGTTTAATTTAGATAAATGCAAGGTATTGCATTTTGGGAAGGCTAATCACTGCTCTGACTTTACACTTAATGGGCTAGTCCTGGTGAGTGTTGTGAGCAAAGAGACCTTGGGGTGCAGGTTCATAGTTCCCTGAAGGTGGATCTCGGGTAGACAGGTTAGCGAAGAAAGCGTTTGGTATGTTTGCCTTCATAGGTCCGAGCGTTGAATATCCGATTTGGGAGGTCATGTTGCAGCTGTATAGGATATTGGTGAGGCCCCTTTGGAATACTGCATTCAAATCTGGTCGCTCTTCGATAGGAAAGATGTTATTTAACCTGCGAGGGTTCAGAAAAGGCTTACAAGGATGTTGCCAGGGTTGAAGGGTTTGGGAGAGGCCAAAGAGGCTGGGGTTTTAGAGTTGATCAGTCAGGTCTTTTCCTGGGATGGGGAGTCCAAAATTAGAGGGCATAGGTTTGAGGTGAGAGGGGTAAAGATTTAAAAGGGACTGAAGGGTAACTTTTTCACACAGCGGGTGGTGCAGAGTATGGAATGAGCTGCCAGAGGAAGTGGTGTAGGCTGATACACTTACAATATTTGAAAGACATCTGGATGGGTATATGAATAGGAAGGGTTAAGAGGGTCTAACTGGACTGGATCAAATTGGGATGTCTGGTTGATTCAGACGAGTTGGACTGAAGGATCTGCTTCCGAGGTGTATGACACTTTGACTCTGTGTCTGAGCATGGATGTGCACCCACAGGCAGATTGACTTGATGTATGCCACACAGCAATGGGGCAATGTATTTTTTTGGATTTACAGTTTGCAAGATAGTCTTTCTTGGCTTGCTCAGTCTTTGTCGCAGATTCTTTGGGATTTAGTTACAGCTCCCAGTAAATGTTGCACATTCCTCCTTGTGCCAAACTTGCAGGGAAACAGTATTGCTCCCACGTCCATACATGCACTGTGATCCCACCATAGGGTGAAGAAATGGAATTTCAGTGCAAGTGACAGTGATGTGACAACAGAATCAACTCATGGACAAGACTCCAGTATAGTTTTGACTCCAGTTTGTAAACATTACATTCACCTGGAAGCATCTTCGTCAGAAGAAAGAACCAGCAAAACTCGTGAATGACTCTCAAACTAATCCAACTGGGCCTGTATATTTCAAAGTGGACCTCCAGTTCACCCAGTATGTTCATTTCCAAGTTTGTTTTCCCTCCTCCTAGGTACTTCGTAGTAATAACTCCTCCTGAAATTCTGCTTTTACATCTAAACTTCTGTTTAACAGAGAACATTTATGGTGTTAGAAACGGGAGTGTTAATGTTGTGTTCTGAATTTGTTTTTAAAAAAAGGCACTCCAGTGGTTGGAGTTGGTAGCTTATTAACAGTGAGTTGTCTTTACTGTGCCTACACTGCATCTTTTCTAATATTATCATCTAGTTTTAAACCACATCCCCCCCAAAAAAAGTTGCTTGCATAGGAGAAACTATTTTGTTTTCATTTATAACCTATTTGACAGCTGTTTTATTATTATCCAAAATCACTTCATTGATAGCCCAAGGTTGTGAAACATTCCCTATAAAATGCAGGTTGGTTGAGTGAGTGTTTAAAAAGAAGCCTGTAGTTGGGGACCGGAGGGTAAACTGGATTTTGATTGCGGTTCATTTTTGGCCACGTTTTGATTTTAATCTGTGTTCATTGATTTGTGAAACGTGTTGAAGCTAGAGACAAATTCCCATGCATTCCATTCAAGCAACATCATTTTGTAAGCCTGACTGTTTTTAATGTGCTGCAACATTTTATGTTTGTGCTGAAAATGAATTTTTCTTTTTCTTTCTTTCTTTCTTTCCTAATAATCATAAACTGCACCTTCTAAAGCTTAGAAGAAGGCCTGAAGGTTGAAGAGTGTAGAGAATGTTCAGCCTATTGTATTTAAGTTAGTGAAGGAGAATTAAGTTTTAGGAATGCTTTGGATTTACTTGTTAAATATAACCATTTAATCGTCAACTAGTAAACTAGACCCTTACCTTGGCTTTTAATTTTATTCTTCGCCCATTGCCATTGTGATTTTGATATTGGGAGTGTGTACGTGTATTCTGAAATGTTTCACTATTAAATAGTTACATTTCTCTTCTACCAGCCAGGTCAAGTAATCGAGCATGAAATCTTTGTAAAGAGCAAGTTCAGCTGTTCCAAATTTGCCAGGCTATATTAGATCACTTTTGCTGAGAGTTTTAATCATTAACACTGTTTTAAATCATGGTAGCTAATGGATATAGAAGACACTTAGTTATGTCAACATTTTGTGCAACCTTTTGAAAAAGATGTCTAAGCTGAACCTTTTGTCACTTGTTGCCCTCCTATTACTGTGTTCTTTTGATATTGCTACCTGAAATGGACTTAGAAAATTGACAAGCAGGTGTAACACAGAAAGCATATCGAATCCATTGGCAGGAAACATTTTTATCTTTGTTAATGTCTGAGGCATACTAAAATCAATATTTGAACTTGGCCAGTAAATAACAGCACAATTGTAGAATAATTCTAAAGTTTTTGTTTTTTTTTGCAATGCGTAGTATGTTTTTTGTTTGTAATGAGTGTTTAGGGAGACTGCAACAGATTTCAATTGCGATTAATGGAATTATTTTGAAAACTAATCACTTTCTGAACATTTTATGGTTGACTGGTAGAAGGCTGTTTGTGTGCGCAGTGATGTGCTGCAGGGATCAGTTCTGGGTCCCTTTTATTGTTGGTATTATTTATAATTATGTTGTAGATAAAAATGTTTGGGGCTGTTGCGGGATTGTAAGTAAGTTTGCAGATGACAAAGATTGGCGGAGGATTTGACATAGAGGAACCATCTTGAGTTACAGGAGGATATAAACAGATTGGTCAGATGGAGGATCAGCAGCAGATGTAATTTAACCCTGATATATGTGAGGTGATGTACTTTGGAAGAAGGAACAAGACGAAGCAGTGCTCAGTGAATCGCAGGCCGCTAGGAAGCTCAGGGATCTTTGGCTGCTTGTCCACCGATCCCTGGAGGCTGCAGGATAGATTAATAGGGGAGTTAAGAAGGAATATGGGACACTTACCTCTATTAGTCAGGCGTAGATTTTAAAAGCAGGGAGGTCATTGTTGGAGCTGTACAAAACTTTGCTTGGCCTCAGCTGGAGTACTGTGTGTAGTTCTGGTCACCACACTATAGGAAGGATGTGATAGCAGTGGAGGGGGTGTAGAGGAGACTCAAGAGGATGTTGCCTGGGATGGAGCATTTTCGTGATCAAGGGACACTGGATAGAATCTGGTTGTTTTGTTTGGAACAGGGAAGGTTGAGGGGTGTCTTCAGAGGTGTTTAAGGACTAAGGAGAGAGTGAATAAAAAGCAGCTGTTCCCCGGAGGTAAAAAAAAAGCCAAGGGTGTAATCTTAAAGTCGAGGGCAGGAGGTTTAGAGCGGATTTGAGGAAAACCTTTTTTTTTCCCCCACCCAGAGGGCTGGGTTCTGGGATTCACTGCCTCAGAGGGGAGTGGCAGACCTCAACGTTTTTAACAAATATTGGGATAACCACTTGAAACATCATAACACTTGCGGTTATGCTCCTTGTGCAGGGGAGTGGGTCTTGTGTAGATAGTGGTGCATTTTTTGTTGTTTTTGAAGTGGATGGGCCAAAGAGTCTCTTCTGTATTGTACAGTTCTATGAATAGAACCACTTACACTCACTGATATCATGTGGCTGCCTTCATTAAGAGAGATTGAACATTCCACTTCAGGAAAACTGAAAGAACTGAGGGTGCATTAGCAGCTATTCACTCCTAACCAGATTGTTATCCATTCCTTTGCCTGTTCAACTGTTCCTCTGTCTCGATGGGCTGTATCCCTGCCTATCGTTTACTCCTTATCCCTTTCCCCCCCCCCCCCCCCCCCCCCCCAAATCTTTGGCATAAAAACCAACTGTTTTCCTTACTACCATCAGTTCTGAGGAAAGGTCACCAAACCCGAAACGTTAACTCTGATTTCTCTCCACTGATGCTGCTAGACCTGCTGAGCTTTTCCAGCATTTTGATCTACCAGTTGGGTCTGAATGGAAATTTGAATTTGAAAATCAAACTTTCTACATTTTAAAACCTGACTGAACAATTTACGTGCAATTCAAAATGCCTTCCTGATAATCTTCAGCTCAAGAAAAGGTGACATGATCAGGTCAGTGCTGAGAAGGCAAGGGATTTGTGTACTAGCATGAGTTGGATAGGGAGAGTGCTAGTATTGAGACAAGAGAAGAGAGTACAAATTGAGGTGAAGAAAGAGGAAGATAACACTATCATACACAGAATTTAGCTGGGATGTGGTTCTAGTCCTTCTGATTTCTTGAAGATAATTGGATGGTGTGTGAAGGGAGCTAGTGCTGTGAGTAAGCGAGTTGTGTTGGGGGTGTGGTTTGTGGGCAGAGTCCTTGTGTTTCTTAAGGCAGAGAGGGATTGATTCTCCAGCAGGGAAATCTAGGATTATGGGATAAAGGCAGGAAAGTTTGACTTTAGGAGCCTGTTGAATGGTGGAGCAGGCTGAGGGACCGAACAGCTGCCTCCTGGTCTGATTTCTTACTGTCTTGCGGTAAATGTTGGAAAGCAAATGACTCTGAAGCAATCGCACTTAAGAAGAAAAATCCAAATTGCCTGTTTTTCAATTATTAAAGAAAATGAACCATTTTTAACATTTCAATTTGAGGATATCCTGCATCATGATGTATGGCATTGCTAAATGATATAGACTTTGAACAGAGCTGGCAACTTGAGATTACTTCACCAATCTTGTGGTTCTGTTCGCCGAGCTGGAAGTTTTTGTTGCAAACGTTTCGTCCCCTGGCTAGGCGACATCATCAGTGCTTGGGAGCCTCCTGCGAAGTGCTTCTTTGATGTTTCCTCCGGTGTTAATAGTGGTCTGACCCTGCCGCTTCCGGTTGTCAGTTTCAGCTGTCCGCTGTAGTGGTTGGTATATTGGGTCCAGGTCGATGTGTTTGTTGATGGAGTTTGTGGATGAGTGCCATGCCTCTAGGAATTCCCTGGCTGTTCTCTGTCTGGCTTGCCCTACAATAGTAGTGTTAGTGATAGTACAAAAACTTCCAGCTCAGCGAACAGAACCACAACAACGAGCACCTGAGCTACAAATCTTCGCACAAACTTTGATTACTTCACCAATGCTCATGTGGACCATTAGCTGCTAAAGAATTGTTTTGAATACAGTTTACAGTCTGGTTCAATGGAGGATGCAGGACGGTATGCTGGAAGGGGCACCAGGAATACCAAAAATGAGGTGTCACCCCAGTGAAGCTACAAAACAGGACAACTTGCGCACCAAACAGCTTTAAGTAGTAAATGATAGACCGAGCTAAGTGATTGGGTGGTACGGTGGCTCAGTGGTTAGCAGTGCTACCTCACAGCACCTTTGGACTGGGGGAGGAAACCGGAGCACCCGTAGGAAACCCACACAGACGTTGGGAGAATGTACAAACTCCACACACACAGTTGTCTGAGGATGGAATCGAACCTGGGTCTCTGGCACTGTGTGACAGCAGTGCTAACCACTGAGCTACCATGCTGCCCCTCAGTAGATCTCAATAGAAAATAAGCTTGATGCCTTCAGCATTGATATACTCATGACTTCTATGCATTTCTAATTCCTATCTTTCTAACCCTGCTCTTTCATTAGAAAGGGATACCAGCAGCCAAAATTACAAGGTTGTGTTCCCATTTAAGTGTTAGCAATTTTTAACATTGTATTTAGGATGTTTTTAGGATTGTCACTTTTTGCCTCCCTTCTCTCTCTTCTATATAATGAGTGAAAATTTTATTTTGATGTAGTTTAATATATTCAAAAAGTGGACTGTTTTAAAATGCTGTGATAAACTGAAGCCATAGCCTGGTGTTGGTGCAATCTGAATTTAAAAGTGCTTCCTTTCCCTTCAATTTGACTGCTGTTTTTGTTTAATTTTAAAAAAAGAGAATTTTCAAGTGGCAGAGGCAGGAAGTAATTAAAGCAGAAATGCTGTGCTTTCAAAAGAGGCAAATTCCTGACAAGGTCAGTACGCTTTATGTAAGATCGCAATGGAGATAAACGCAAAAGAAAATTAAACCTCTGTGGAAAAGAAAACTTGCTAAAGACCACAGGGGGATAAAAGGAGTTAATTGGAACTTGAAGAATGTGAATTGGTTAGAACTCCCAAAGTAAAAGGAGTGACTATGAAGTGTAGCTGACTATGTTTCAGAACGCTGGAGTGAGGTATGTGTTGCCTTTTTATCCTTTCAAACATGAAACCTGTTCACTGCCTGCACCTGCTTCATCAGGATTTATGTTGCTGCTGCATCATGGTAATGCAGACGTCCTTCAAACGCAAAACTACTCGGTGGACAAAAACAGTATACAATAGCGGGTTTTATCACGTACTCCCTTCACTGAGTGCAGCTAAACTGGAAGATCCATTGTAACGAAAACAACTTTCAGAGACGGTTGCTTGCTGAATTCTAAATCTTGTAGAACTAAATTTTTCTTGTTACTTGCACAAATTTGTGAACTCTGTATCTGCACAAAGGTCTTGTAAAACTTTATTATTGCATTTCACAGGGTATCGTAACAGCAGTTGTTGTAGCAGTTGCTGGAAAGTTGCACATGCAGTGATCCATTTGGGCCTTAGTAAATTATTGTTCTCTCAGTATTATAAATATAGGTCAATTAAACCAGTTTTATTTACATTCTGTCCTTTAGTAACAGAGATCTGCAGCACAGAATAAAAGGCTGTTTGGCCCAGCACATCCATCTTGGTTAAAAAGAACCACCTAACTACATTCTAATTCCATTTTCTCAGCACTTGGTCCATAGCCTTGTACACTTTTACATCACAAGTACACATCTAAATACTACTACAGTATTACACTGGTTTCTGCCTCACCCACCCTTACAGGCAATGCGTTACAGATTCTCGCCATCTCCTGGGTGAAAAGGTTTTTCTTCATATCTCGCAACCGTCTGCCCCTTTCCTATAAATCTATGCGAAAGTGAGGACTGCAGATGCTGAATATTATAGTCAAGAGTGTGGTGCTGAAAAAGCACAGGTCATGGTGAAGGGCTTTTGCCCAAATCATGGATTTTCCTGCTCCTCAGATGTAGCCTGCTGTGCTTTTCCAGCACCACACTCTTGATGATAATTCTATGCTCCTCGTTATTGATCCCTCCGGAAAAAGGAGAAGTTTCTTCCTGTCTACCTGATCTATGACCCTCACAATTTTATAATCTTATTTCACTCTTTACAGAAAGCAGCAAGAAATTATAAAAACATGTTCAATATTAAATATTGCACATCATTTCTCCTTCTGCTGTTAGTCCACAAATAAATTAAGCTGCAGAATTCAATATTGGTTAAAAAATTTTTGTCATGGTATTTCAGAGAAGTTTCTCTTGTTTATCCAGCAAGTTGTTTTTTTTTCGTTTGCCTGTTCTGACTCACAAGTTGCTTGGGAAAACTGATTCCATTTGGTATTTGGGGAAGTAAGTTGCTTAATAAATTGTATTGACTCAAGATAAGTAAAACTTTTTTTTTAATAAATGCCGCCTCTGAATTCAACTGCTGGTCACTATGATAAAATACACAAGGAAAATGTCACCTTTGATCATGTGCACAGTGTTTGAATGTTTTCCAATTGTCAGCATGCTTCTGTTCTTTTATCTCACTGTAATAAGAACTCCTGAAAGATGTGACTGATGTGTCGAATCGCATGTTGCTCCAAGTAAACGGACTTGCGTTTTCTACTTTGGACAATTCAAGCCCTAGGTCAATGAAGTACTGATAAGACTTTTGGTGTTGTCTTGCCCCTATGTTGGCTTAACAAAATATTCAGGAACTCTTACTGTATAGTTGCTTTGTAACTGTTTTCCGTATTCTGGTTATTTTGTCCACTTAGCATTGTTAAACTTCTGAAAAAAGACTGACACAACTTAGCATTTTGAAAGTCAGAAGAAATAGGAAAGGTAAAACAGCTTCCTGCACCACCTCCCTTGAACCCACCCCTCCTAACGCAACAAGGGCAGAAACCCCCCCCCAGTCCTCACCGCTCACCCCACCAACCTCCCCAGATACATCGCATAATCCTCCACCACTTTTGCTACGTACAAACAGACCCTGCTACTAGGGATATATTTCCCTCCCAAGCCCTATCAGTGTTCCAGAGAGATCATTCCCTCCATGAGTCCCTTGTCAGATCCACACACCCCACCAGCCCACACTCCACTCCCAGCACCTCCCCCTGCCACCACAAGAAGGGCGCACACACTTTCCACCCCCCCCTTTCCCCAATCTCCATCCAAAATCCCAAAGGCTCCTTCCACATCTGATAGAAATTTTCCTGCAGCTTCACACAGGTCACCTACTGTGTCCGTTGTACCCGGTGTGGTCTCCTGCACATTGGGGAGACAGGATGCCAACCTGCAGAGCGCTTCAGAGAGCATCTCTGGGGCACCCGCATCAAACAACCCCACTCCTGTGGGTCAAACTCTTTAACTCCCCCTTCCACTTCACCAAGGACATGCAGGTCCTGGGCCTCCTCCTCAGCCAAACCCTAACCACCCAACGCCTGGAGGAAGAACGCCCCATTTTCTGCCTTGGGACGCTGTAACCACATGGGATTAATGTGGATTTCACCAGTTTCTCCATTCCCCTCCCACACCCCCAGCCCTGCCCCTCACCCCTCGGACCACAAGCCTTATTCCTAATGAAGGGCTTATGCCCAAAATGTCGATTCTCCTGCTCCTCTGATGCTGCCTGACCTGTGTCAGTGAAGGCTTGAAGGGCCGAAGGGCCTCTTCCTGTTCTGTATTGTTCTTGTTCTTGTTCTAACTCCAGACATTTTGTCTCGGGTTCATACTTGGTTTGGTGATTTCATTTGTGAAGTGGGGTAGTACAATCAGGCTTGATAGTTTGATGAGGAATTGTTCCAAAATTTCAATTCCTGGTTGCTAGGAAGTAGCTTAGGCTGGAAATCTGATAATGTGGTAAAAGCTGAGCAGGAGCAGCAGTGATATACTGCAGCAAGTGTCTTAGCATTCTGGTGAAATATTTGAGCCATGTACATAAACTCATTCCAAACCAATTCCCTCTGATTGGACAGTTTGGTGAGAAATGTGAAAGAGTGAGTTTTTTAAATATATTTGTGCTCAATGGATCTTAGTAACAATGACTTAAGTGTTGATATAATACACTGCCAATATTACAACACTTTGTACCATGTCCTCTCTCTTGTTCACCGTCTTTTGTAAATTTGTGGTTGGGAAAGAAAATGAATTAAGCTTCAAATTTAAAAATAGGAACTTGAAGAAACGTTTTTTAAAAAAACTTGGGATAACAAGTGAATTGTGAAAAGTGAAGCGATTGTTTCTTGACTGACTGCTCACTGACCGGTGTGTTATTCTGACTGCTCACTGACCGGTGTGTTATTCTGAGAAATATGATTGAGGACTGTTTTCTTGAATTCACCATTCCCTCTCCTTGGATCACACAAGTGTCACTGTCACTGAAAATAGGATTTTAATTTTAGGAGTTGCAAAGGTAGCAGCCACAAATTAATGGTGGCATTTCTCCACAATATAATCTGTTAACTCAGCAATGATCCTAATAACTGCTTTGCCTGTATTCTGGACATATCATTCCACGTTAATGCCATTTCGAAAAGGATTCAAACTGCACTGGAATAGCCTCCCCATCCTTTACCTTCCTCTCCCTTTTCTTGAATACAGTATGATGTTCAAAATTAATTTGCATTCCACCCAAAATCACTTTTTTTGACATGTTACGTATCTTGTGAAATTAATCATAGTTGCCAGCTGTTTACAGTGCCCTCTTTCAAGAAAGCTTAACTACCTGACTTTGCTTCCAACATTATCTGTGCAGTTTTCTCAACTCCAAAGCACTGAGACAGCATCATGCTAGATTTTTGGAACAAAGATACAGTTGGACATAACCCAAAGGAAGTAATAGTGGATAGAAGCCTAGCAAGGATCAAAAGTAATCTGGTGTTCTGATCCTGGTCAAGATTTGTAATATATTTTGTGAAATAGAAAACATTGGAAATCTCAGTTACAGTGTCATGCAGCATTGAAACAGACCCTCTGGTCTAACTAGTCCATGCCAACCATGTTCTCAGACTAAACAAGTCCCACCTGCCTGTGCTTGACCCCTGTCCCTCCAAACCTTTCTTGTTCATGTACTTACCTAAATATCTTTTAAATGTCGTAACTGTACCTTTTGGGGTGGCACGGTGGCTCAGTGGTTAGCACTGCTGCCTCACAGCATCAGGGGCCCAAGTTCGATTCCACTGGAGTTTGCACATTCTCCCTGTGTCCACATGGGATTCCTCTAGCTGCTCTGGTTTCCTCCCACAGTACAAAGATGTGGACGTTAGGTGAATTGGCCAAGCTAAGTTGCCCATAGTGTTCAGGGATGTGTTAGGGGTAAAATGTAGAGTAATGGGCTTGTGGAAATAAGTCTGGGTGGGTCACTCTTCGGAGGGTCAGTGTGGATTTGTTGGGCCGAAAGGCCTGTTCCACACTGTAGGGATTCTATGATGACCTCCACCCACCATTTTCTATGATAGTCCATTCCACAGACGAACCACTCTTTCTGGTGTTCAAAAAGAAAATGCCCTGATGTCCTTTTCAAATCTTTCTCCTCTTGCTTCAAAAAGATGCCCCCTAGTTTTGAACTTTCTTTCTCGTCTCTCTGTCGTCGTCGTCTTCTTCTTTCTCCCCCCCTTGTCATTCACCTTTATCTATGCCCCTCATGATTTTATAAAGATCTGTAAGGTCACTCCTCAACCTCCTATTCTCCAGTGGAACAATTCTCAGCCTTTCCTACCTATTTTTATATCTCAAACCCTCCGTTCTTGGCAACGTTTCTGGTAAATCTTTTCTGAACGCTCTCCAGATTACTAATATCCTTCCTGCAGCAGGGTGACTGGAATGGGGCACAGTACTCCAGAAGAGACCTCATCATGACGTCCCAACTCCTATACTCAAAGGTCTGAGCAATGAAAGAAAGCATGTTAAACCTTAACCACCCCGTCCACCTATGACACAAATTTCAAAGAATTATGTCCCTGAACCCCCAGGTTTCTCTGTTCTATACCACTACCCAGGGCCCTACCATTAATTGTATAAGTCCTGTCCTTGTTTGTATTCCCAAATTGCAATACCTCACATGTATTCAAATTACCCTCCACCTTCCACTCCTCAGCCCATTGACCCAACTGAGCAAAATCCCATTGCAACCTTATAATCTTCAGTGTCCACTTTACCACGCAATTTCGGTGTCATCTGCAAGCTTACGAGCCATATCTTCTGTATTCTGATCCAAACCATTTATATAAATGAGAAACAAAAGTGGACCCAGTACCAATCTCTGTGGAACACCGCTGGTCACAGGCTTCCAGTTTGAAAAATAACCTTCCTCCACCACCCTCTGTCTCCTTCCATCAAAGCAATTTTGTATCCAATTGGTAAGCTTACCTGGAAATCCCATGTGATCTAACTTTACACGTGGAACCTTGTCAAAGACTTTACTGAAGACTAAGTAAACAGCATCTACCACTCTGCCCTCCTCAATCTTTTTGGCTACTTCCTCAAAAAACTCAATCAAGTTTGTGAAACTCTATTTCCTGTGTATAAAATCATGCTGCCTATCCCTAATCAATCCTTGTCTCTCCAAACGCACATAAATCCTATCTTTTAGGATCACCTGCAATAGCTTATCGATCACTGATGTCAGACTCTTGGATCTGTGGTTCCTGGGATTCTCCTTACAGCTTTTCTTAAACAATGGCACAATGTTATCCTCTTCACCCAGTCCTTCGGCACCTTACCAGTGATTATAAATTATTTATTGGAAGAATGATGCCACAAGATTCTAGGATTTTAGCAAAAGAGCATACTGTAAATGACTTGAACAAAGTGAGAAATGAACACTACCCCGACTAAAGCCCAATGCTTTACACTTGGAATGAACCTCAGGTAGATATAACTTAATGGTCAAATTATGATTGATAAATTAGAAATTATGCATTAAATGTCATATGCAACTAAGACAAATCTCAAGAATTGGCTGAACAGTCTACTTAGTATATATGTTAGCAATTCCAGTCACATGATCCTCAAAGCTCTACCTCCTTCACAAAGGAGTCACGTTTCCCTCCATTTGAGATTTAGCATGATCCCCAGCCATCAAGCCATGTCTGCGTCTGTAGTCAAGAGCGTTAATTGACAATCACCAACTCTCTATCTTGGTCCACCCGTGTTGTCATTACGGTCAGGAAAGCACAACACCACCTCCGGTTTCTTGGGAGGCTAAGGAAATTCATCCAAGTTGCACAGGCATGTTCTTCACCAAAGGTGACATACATCTGTGGACTGTCCAACTATGCTTTCAGAAATCAGGGTGACCTGGATCCATTAATGTTATCAAGTGGGCACAGAAACCGTTCCAGCAATCAGAATCTCAGCTGCTTCAGTGAGTCTCTGTCCTCAGCATGCAACCATACTGAACTACTGGACTCCTCGTCCTCAACTGAGCTCTGAGGGCTCTTTTGTCTTTTGTATGTGATTTCAACCAGGTTGTAACCCAAGTGAATAATCCACTCTGGATTAAATTTCAGATTGTGTACTCCTGCAAAGACAACTATGCATACTCCCACCTCCTTTTTAGAAAAAGGAACTGGCTTATATAATTGATCCCATAATTTTTAAAGAAAACTTCTAAATTCTAGTGAAATTTCAACTTGCTTAGTCACTTGAAACAGCAGTGACCTTGTCATATTTACTCAAGACCTTATTTGTGAATTGAGTTTTTGTTTTAAGTAGTAACGGACATTTCTGTGGATATCACGTATTGTGGTGCTTGTATTTTAAAGGAGATTTGAGATTGGTGTAATTTATTTTGGAGGATTGATTAGCTCCACAAAGAATATTGGGGAGACTGCTGTGTATCCATATCAACTCGAAAAAACTTGCCACAACTGCAGCTGGCGGCCTGAGAATTTTGTAGTTCTCTTTTTAAACTGACTCTCTCTCTTTCTTTCTATACAGATTATAATTCACCTAGTGACCATTAGAGTAATTATCATATTGGCACCTCAGTGTGAGATGCATTTGGAATCATTGTCTTTGTTTGCCTTATTCCATTGTGGAAGAGCAGCTTGCAGTGGCCTGCTAACTATTCCAGCTGCACATCTGTAAGTTTGGAGGATTCCCTCCCATCTAAATTACAATCAGACCACAGCTCCAATCAATTCTGACCACTCATTGCAAGTGACACAAGGAAGACATATGGTAACTTCTGGAGTATTTAACCAAAGCCACAGATTAAGGCTTTGGTCACATATTCAAGTCCAAATTTCTAAAGCTATCATCATATTTAACGAATCCTGTAAAAACCCATATAGTTCACTCTCTATATTCTAAATAATTTGCCAACTTGGCTACATGTGACTCCAGACCCACAGCAATACAGTTGACTCTCAACTGCCCTCTGAAATGGCCTAACAAACCTCTTGGTTTAAGGGGCAATTAGGGACAAGGTGGCAAATCCTGACGTTGCCAACAATGCCACATTGTTGAAGATAACAACCTTCACCTACACCATTTGAATCTGTTTTCTTGAACAGAGTGATTTGTGACAGTTGTAAGAATAATTTGAAAATTAGCTTTGCTTATCATAGTGTGAGCTAAAAATGAGCAAAGTAGCAGCATGTTATGTGAACTGTGTACACAACTGATAAGGGCTCCATTTGTTCCATACATATTTGGCACAAAGTGAGTTGGTGCAGTGTTGAGCTAACAGTTTTATGGATCAAAGCACTGGACAATTGACAGTCTGTTGCTGATAAAGTAAATGCACTCTCCTCTGGTGATGTATCAAGGTCGTGCTAAAAACTGTCGATTAAAAACGTTTATTTGAATTGTAGGTTTTTGTTTAGGATCAGAGTTAATTTCAGTATTTTACTCAAATCAAATAAATTACTTTGTGAAATCTGTAAGATTCCAGAAACCAGACTTCAATTTAGCTTGTAAAAAAAAAGTCTGTTGGAAATCGCTGTTTCAATTACAGTATTAATTAATGCTTCCATTTTTCAGAAGAATAAAAATGGTTTCAATGACCTGGGAAAAGTTTAGAAAAACACAACACTGGGTTCAAAGTTTGGGTGAAGATTTGTAGCTCGGGTGCTCGTTGTTGTGGTTCTGTTCGCCGAGCTGGAAATTTTTGTTGCAAACGTTTCGTCCCCTGTCTAGGTGACATCCTCAGTGCTTGGGAGCCTCCTGTGAAGCGCTTCTGTGGTGTTTCCTCCGGCATTTATAGTGGCCTGTCCCTGCCGCTTCCGGTTGTCAGTTTCAGCTGTCCGCTGTAGTGGTTGGTATATTGGGTCCAGGTCGATGTGTTTGTTGATGGAGTTTGTGGATGAGTGCCATGCTTCTAGGAATTCCCTGGCTGTTCTTTGTTTGGCTTGTCCTATAATGGTAGTGTTGTCCCAGTCGAATTCATGTTGCTTGTCGTCTGCGTGTGTGGCTACTAAGGATAGTTGATCGTGGCGTTTCGTGGTTAGTTGATGTTCATGGATGCGGATCGTTAGCTGTCCTTCTGTTTGTCCTATATAGTGTTTTGTGCAGTCCTTGCATGGGATTTTGTACACTACATTAGTTTTGCTCATGCTGGGTATCGGGTCCTTTGTTCTGGTGAGTTGTTGTCTGAGGGTGACTGTTGGTTTGTGTGCTGTTAAAAGTCCTAGTGGTTGCTGTAGTCTGGCTGTCAGTTCGGAAATGCTGATGTATGGTAGTGTGGCTAGTCCTTTGGGTTGCGGCATGTCCTCGTTCTGTTGTCTTTCTCTTAAGCATCTGTTGATGAAATTGCGCAGGTATCCGTTTTTGGCGAATACCTTGTACAGGTGTTCCTCTTCCTCTTTTTTTTTTGCAGTTCTGGTTTTGCACACCAGAGCTGCAAAAAGAGGAAGAGGAACACCTGTACAAGGTATTCGCCAAAAACTGATACCCGCGCAATTTCATCAACAGATGCCTAAGAGAAAGACAACGGAACCAGGACATGCCACAACCCAAAGGACTAGCCACACTACCATACATCAGGAGCATTTCAGAACTGACAGCCAGACTACTGCGACCACTAGGATTTATAACAGCACAAAAACCAACAGCCACCCTCAGACAACAACTCACCAGAACGAAGGACCCGATACCCAGCATGAGCAAAACCAATGTAGTGTACAAAATCCCATGCAAGGACTGCACAAAGGACAAACAGGAAGACAGCGAACGATCCGCATCCATGAACATCAACTAGCCACGAAATGCCATGACCAGCTATCCATAGTAGCCACACACGCAGAAGACAAGCAACATGAATTCGACTGGGACAACAGTACCATTATAGGGCAAGCCAAACAAAGAACAGCCAGGGAATTCCTAGAAGCATGGCACTCATCCACAAACTCCATCAACAAACACATCGACCTGGACCCAATATACCGGCCACTACGGCGGACAGCTGAAACTGACAACCGGAAGCAGCAGGGACAGGCCACTATAAATGCCGGAGGAAACACCACAGAAGCGCTTCACAGGAGGCTCCCAAGCACTGAGGATGTCACCTAGACAGGGGACGAAACGTTTGCAACAAAAATTTCCAGCTCGGCGAACAGAACCACAACAACACAACACTGGGTTATAGTCCAACAGGATTATTTGGGAACACTAGCTTTCAAGGCTCTGCCTGTTCTTCAGGGGCAGCGCTCCGAAAGCAAGTGCTTCCAAATAAACTTGTTGGACTCTCGCCTGGTGTTGTGATTTTTAACTTTGTCCATCCCGGTCCAACACCTGTACCTCCACGTCATCTGGGAAAAAGTTTTGTTAAATGGTATTTATTGATCACTGCTTCACAACTTGTTGGATGGTAATGTGTGGTTGTTGTGTTCATGCAGGGGTGAGAGTTGAAAATATCCTGGCTAAGGTATAAGTTGGAAGGAGGATGCCATTACTGGTACAGAAATGATGGAAAACTGCCTTATTGAGTCACAGTCGTACAGCATAGAAACAGACCTTTTGGTCCAACCCACCTATACAACCAAGTTTCCCAAACTAAACCGGTCCCATTAGCCTGTATTTGACTCTTATCCCTCTAAACCTTTCCTACTTGTATACCTGTCCAAATGTTTTATTGAATGTTGTACCTGCATCTACCATTTCCTCCAGCAGTTCATTCCACATATGAACCACCTTCTATGTGGAAGAAGTTGCCTCTCAGGTCCCTTTTTTAAACCTTTCTACTTTCACCTTAAAATTATCCCCTCTGGTTTTGAATTCCCCCACCATAGGGGGAAAGAAAAAGCTTTGCTATTCATCTTATTTATGCCCCTCATGATTTTATAAATCTCTATAAGGTCACCCCTCAAACTCCTATCCTCCAATGATGAAGTCTCAGCTTCTCCCTAGAGCTCAAACCCTCCAGTCCCAGTTACATCCTTGTAAATCTTTTCTACATCCTCTTCAATTTGATAACATCTTTTATATAGCAGGCCAACTGGAACTGTGTATACAAGGGGAGGTGATAGCATAATGGTATTATCGCGAGACTATTAATCCAGAGTCAGGTAATGTTCTGGGGACCCAGGTTTGAATCTGAAATTAAGATCTAATGGTGACCATTGATTGCTGGAAAAAACGCATTTGGTTCACTATTGCCTTTTAGGGAAGAAATCTGCCATCATTAACTGCTCTGGCCTACGTGTGAATCCAGACTCACAGCAATGTTGTTGACTCTTAGCTGCCCTCTGGGCAATTAGGGATGGGCAATAACTGCTGGCCCTTATCCCATGAATGAATAGGAAACAGAACTTCCAAATGTGGCCTCACCAATGTCCTGTACAACCGCAACAGGAAGTCCCAACTCCCATACTCAGTGGTCTGAGCAATGAAGGCAAACGCTGCCTAACATTAACATTAGGCAGATCCCTAACATTAACTCTATATATCCTGCCCTCATTCGTTTGACCAAAATGTAACACCTCACATTAATCCAAACTAAACTCGATCTGCTGCTCCTCAGCCCGTGGCCCAATTGATGATGGACCTCTTGTAATCTTGGATAGCTACCTTCATTGTCCAGTACACCATCAATGTTGGTGTCATCTGCAAACTTACTAACCATGCCTCCTATGTTCTCATCCAAGCTGTTTATCTCAGTGACAAACAAAAGTGCACCTTGTACCAATTGTGAAACAACACTGGTCACAGGCCTCCAGTCCAGAAAATAGCCCTGCCCACCAGACGCTGTCTCTTACTGTCAAGCAAGTTTTGTATCCAATTGGCAAGCTCACCCTGAATCCCATGTGATCTAACTTTACTCATTAGTCTACTATGCGGAACCTTGTCAGAGGCTTTACTGAAGTCCATGTAGACAATATCTACCACTCTGTCCTCTGGCATCTTACCTATGGATGTAGATGATTCGGCTAGGGGCCCCATAATTTCTTCCCTAACTTTCACAACATCCTGGTCAGGTCCTGGAGACTTATCCACCTTTTTCTTTCGTTTTAAAGACCTCCAGCAGTACCTCTTCTGTAATATGGATTTTTAAGACAGTGATATTAATTTCCCCAAGTTCCCCAGCTTCCATGTCTTTCTCCACAATAAATACTGATGTGAAATATTTGTTTAACATCTCTCCCATCTCTTGTTGCTCCACACACAGACAATCTGATTAATCTTCAAGGGGCCCTATTCTCTCCCTCGTTGCTGTTTTGGTCTTAATATACTTGTAGAATCTCTTTGGATTATCCTTAACCTTTTTTGCCTTCCAGATTTCCCTCTTTGGAATACTCCTACACCCTTTATATTCTTCGAGATTCTCTTGAACCCAGATGTCTATACCTGACATGCTTTCTCCTTTTTCTTGAGCAGAGCCTCAATATCTTATCCATTGTTCCACGCTGCTACTACCCTTACCCTTCACTCGAATAAGAACGCAACGCCTCGGAACTCTCGTTATCTCACTTTGAAAGCCTCCTACTTGTCAGTCATTCCTTTATCTGTGAACAGTCTACCCCAACCACCTTTTGAAAGTTCCTGTTTCATACTGTTAAAATTGGCCTGACTCCTATTTAGAAGCTTAACTTTGTACAAACCCTATCCTTTTCCATAATTATTTTAAAGCTACAAACCTGGGCAATGTGGTAACCATGGAGACTGGAACCTTGGGAAGTGACGGTGATCTTCCTTTTGTACATCTCAAAGAGACACATGAAATACCTCACCAAGAAGTACCTCGGTCATGCCTGACTGGCTTCACATGGTTACAAACAGCAAACAGAGCTACGAGCTCTGGTACTTCCAGATCCACCAGAGGAGTCATCTGAGAAGTCTGGATAGATGCACGAATAGGAAAGGTGTGGAGGGATATGGGCCAGGCAGGTGGGATTAGTTGAGTTTGGGATTATTGTCAGCATGGACTGGTTGAACCGAAGGGTCTGTTTCCGTGCTGTATGACTCTGACTCTAAGACCGACGGTTTGTACAAATAGTTATCAATAAAGTTGACAGAAAGGAAAAGTAAAGAAACAGATCCAATTTTGGGATAGATTTGCTTGCAGTAGTTAATGCTGATCCATACTATTAGCTTACTTAGAGTGGAAACGGGCCCTTCGGCCCAACAAGTCCACACCAACCCTCCGAAGAGCAACCCACCCAGACACACTACCCTACATTTACCCCTTCACATAACACTATAGGCAATTTAGCATGGCCAGTTCACCTAGCCTGCACATCTTTGGGCTGTGGGAGGAAACCCATGCAGACACGGGGAGAATTTGGAAACTCCACACGGACAGTTGCCCGAGACGGGAATTGAACCCAGGTCTCTGGCGCTGTGAGGCAGTAGTGCTAACCACTGTGCCACCGTGTCGCCCAACTTAGTACTTAGATTTTTGTGTATTTATCTGGGGGAAAGCAGTAAGGTTGTGATAATGACACTGGACGAGTAATCCAGAACCCAAGCCTAACGTTCTGGAACATGGACGCGACTCTCTCCATGAGAGGTGGTGAAGTTTAAATTCAGTGGGAGTGATCGCGAATGAAAAGCTGGCCTCCTGAAAACCGTGGTTGATGGTAGTAAAAACATATCTGTCTCACTTTAGGGAAGGAAATCTATCATTGTCTGGTCTTGCCTTCATGTGACTCCCAGACTACAATTTGGTTGACTCTTAACTTGTTCTGAGCAATTAGGGACGGACGATCAATGCTGTTTGAACCAACAGCCAGATCCCACGAAGGAATAAAAACAAACCTGCAGACTGTTCCCCCAACACTTCCATTTGGGTTGTTAATGGAAGTCATAAAAAGCCGTGAATTTAACACCAATTCTTGTGGGCCAGCAATGGTCTCCAAACCGATTGATTTTCAACTGTTAAGACCATCTCCTGGCCATGGGATTGTGATTGATTCTGGATATTTTATGTACCCTTGTCCCACAAATTAAATAAAACTACTTCTGACCAAGTCTGCAAAATGCTATTGTGTGGTGTATCTTTTATGAAGCCTTTGTGAAAATCCATATAAACTTGAGCTCATCCAAAACGGTGTCCCTACCTGAACCAGCAAGTCCCAGTGACCCATCAACCCATGCTCAATGAATGCAATAGTTGCCCTTCCAGCTCTGCCTTTAATTTTAAAATCCTAACCATCTTCCAAATCACATGTCCCCCTCCCCCCCACCCTGTAATCTCCTCTAGCCCAACAGCCCCCCTACGCGCTATCCTGAATTTCTGAATTTAATTATTCCACATTGTTGGCTGTACCTTTCTAGACTCTAAGATCAGAAATTTCCTTCTGAGGCCATTCTGCCTCTTTAACTCTCCTTCATCCTTTTAAAATGTAACTTAAAATTCCTCATCTGACCAACATTTTGCTTGTTAATTAATATTGCCTTTAGTGGCACAATATGAATTTCTGCTTTATGTTGCCTGTCTGAAACAACTTGGGACAATTTATTATGTTAAAAGTTCTGTATCAATACATGATTTTTTTTTAAACTTTTTTTTTAAAAAACAAAATTTAAATTGGCAAAACCCCAGTGTGTTCATTTTGAGCAGGAGTGGTTTTGGATTGAACAATTTGGAATCTGGCTGTGGGCAGAGTAACCTTATTCACTTGACCTCCTTCACTTAGGTACAGAGCACCTTTCTGAACTCGATAGATTCTGTATAGAATTACCACGTTGATGAAATATGAAAGGGGTTGTGAAGAATTCATGTTGAAATCAGTAAGGGAGCATGCTTTCATCTCCTGCCTGTGGTGAAACATGGTACCAGTCTGCTGCTTAGGCTTTGATGATTTTGTCACTTTGATACAGTCACTTTGATATTGCTGTCTGTACCCTGCTCTGTTGATTTGGAAATCAAAATGTGACAGATCTTTTTATAAAAATAGCACTTCGTAGCATGGGCACATGACTGTAGCAAGTCTGTCTTGTTTGCATAATATTAGTATAATGGTAAAAGACATACTTGGGCATGATTCATTAAATTCTTTCTGTTTCTAATCATGGAAATCTCTCCATGATTCCCAGAGTCTCATGACTTTCTGGGAGAGCTGTATTTTGTCCGTCAGTAAAAGAGTCAATGATTTTTTTATTTCATTCATGAAAAAGCGGAACTGTTTGCATGGTCCAAGTTTTTATTATCCATCCCCGGTTACTCCAAAAGCTGGTGAATTGTTGCAGTGCATGAGGCACTGGCAAAGCAACAGTGCAGTTAGATCGTATTTGATTATCAGATTTATCAACCTTGACTCTCCAGCATCTGCAGTCCTCACTTTCTTCTATAACTGTTATGATCTGATTAGATTATGATTTAAAACAAAATGTATTAGGCCATTTCAGAAGGCAGCTGACTACCAACCCAGTTTGTCACAAATAAGAAAGTACATTTTCTTCACGAAAACCGCATCAGTTTACCTGTTGAGTTTTAACAATAAGCTGGTACGGCTATTATTAATACTAGTTTGTTTTTAAATTCCAGATTTGTTGAATTGGATTGAAATTCCCCAGCTACTTTAGCAAACCCTTGCACATTGTGAGGAAACCCTACGTGCATCATTGATTCCAAAGTCACCGCTTCCTCTAAGTATACTGCACGTGCCATGTGTCGCATGGCGTTTATGCTGTATCCTATAATATTTTCTGAAAGAAGATTAATTTTCATTTAACCTCATCCATACCAAATGCATTGACCATCTCCTGAGGAGCTTGTTCCACTGTCAACAGAAACGTTGATTTGGTGAATTAGTTTTGAGCTTGGCTCCTTTTGGAGTGCAGGTCGTTCCTTCCCACTTCTACTGTTGAATAAAGTTGAGAGAACACGTCATTGCTCACCGTGCCGAGTTCCTTTGAAAATCTTAAATTCAATCTCGCCACCTCTCCAACTACGTTCCTTTTTGCTTTGAAGTTCCCGAGTGTTTTAATTAAGTGGACAGCCCCTTTTAAATGTTTTGTACAGCTGTGTACACTCATGCACCATCTGTATGGGGGAGATTGGATGTGCAGCTTAAAAGGAATATTGTTCTCCACGTTCCCCTTTTACTGTGAGAACATGGCCAATTCTTGCCATGAGCCTGTTCAAATTCTGCTCTCTTTCCTCGAGTCCAAATCATCCATAAACTCAAAGTAAAAGTGGAGCTTGCACTGTTCCCTACATCACTCCTTTTACTCTAACTGCTTTTCTAGCGCAGTCATGTTACATTCCTCGTCCTTGTAAGTTTGCTCACTAAGCTGGAAGGTTTGTTCTCAGATGTTTCATCACCATGCTAGGTAACAGCATCAGTGAGCCACTGGTGTTCTGTCCTGCATGCTATTTGTATCTTGGTCTGTTAAGATGGGTGATATCCTTTCTGGTTCTGGTTTGAATGCCAGGCCTCTAGGAATTCCCGTTAGTGTCTCTGTTTAGCCTGTCCCAGGATGGATGTGTTGTCCCAATGGAAGTGGTGTCCTCCTTCGTGTGTATGTAAGAATACTCGTGATAGGGGGCCATGTCTTTTGGTGGCTAGTTGGTGCTCATGTATCCTGGTATCTAGTTTTCTGCCAGTCTGTCCGATTATAGTATTTGTTACAGTCCTTGCAGGGTATTTTGTAAAGGACATTTGTTTTGCTAGTTGTAGGTATAGGGTCCTTTTAGGTTCATCAGTAGCTGCTAGTGTGTTGGTAGGTTTGTGGGTTACCATGATGCCAAGGGGTCTGAGTAACCTGGTAGTCATCCCTGAGATGTCTTTGATGTATGGTAATGTGGCTAGAGTTTCTGGGTGTGTTGTGTCTATTTGTTTGGGTTTGTTGTTTAAGAATCTTAACAGACCAAGACACACACATAAGAAGTGGGACAGAACACCAGTGCTTCACTGATTGTTACCTAGCATGATGTGGATTGGCCCTGCTAAATTGCCCTTAGTGTTAGGTGAAGGGGTAAATGTAGGAGAATGGGTCAGGGTGGGTTACGTTTCGGAGGGTCGGTGTGGACTTGTTGGGCCGAAGGGCCTGTTTCCACACTGTAGGGAATCTAATCTAATGATGGTGAAACGTCTGAAAACAAACCTTCCAGCTCAGCGCGAAATATACAACCTGAACCTCAACCTGAGCTACAAATCTTCTCAAAAATTGCAAATTCCTCCTTATGCTGTATGTCTGAGACTTTCTAATGAGCAATACTTTATCAAACGAATTAGCAAAATTTCCATGGACTGAATCCATTTTTGGATGTGGGCTTGCTCGCTGAGCTGAAAGGTTCATTTCCCGACGTTTCGTAACCTTACGAGGTAACCTCTTCAGTGGATCTCATGCGAAGCAATGCTGAAAATTCCTGCTTTCTATTTATATGTTTGGGTTTCTTTGGGTTGGTAATGTAATTTCCTCTGGTGAAGTCACTTCCTGTTCCTTTTCTCAGGGGGTGGTAGATGGGGTCTAACTCTGTTTGTTGATAGAGTTCCAGTTAGAATGCCATGCTTCTAGGAATTCTCGTGCGTGTCTTTGTTTGGCTTGTCCAAGGATGGATGTGTTGTCTCAGTCGAAGTGGTGCCCTTTCTCATCCGTGTGTGAGGATACCAGTGAGAGAGGGTCATGTCGTTTTGTGGCTCGTTGGTGTTCATGTATCCTGGTGGCTAGTTTTCTGCCTGTTTGTCCAATGTAGTGTTTGTTACAGTCCTTACACAGTATTTTGTTAATGATGTTAGTTTTGCTCATTGTCTGTATAGGATCTTGCAAGTTCATTAGCTGCTGTTTTAGTGTGTTGGTGGGTTTGTGGGCTACCATGATGCCAAGGGGTCTGAGTAGTCTGGCAGTCATTTCCGAGATGTCTTTGACGTAGGGGAGAGTGGCTAGGGTTTCTGGATGTGTTTTGTCTGCTTTTTGGGTTTGTTGCTGAGAAATCGGCGGACCGTGTTCATTGGTACCCATTATAAGACCATAAGACATAGGAGCGGAAGTAAGGCCATTCGGCCCATCGAGTCCACTCCACCATTCAATCATGGCTGATGGACATTTCAACTTCACTTACCCGCAGTCTCCCTGTAGCCCTTAATTCCTTGTGACATCAAGAATTTATCAATTTCTGCCTTGAAGACATTTAGCGCCCCAGCCTCCACTGCACTCTGTGGCAATGAATTCCACAGGCCCACCACTCTCTGGCTGAAGAAATGTCTCCGCATTTCTGTTCTGAATTTATCCCCTCTAATTCTAAGGCTGTCCATGGGTCCTAGTGTCCTCGCCTAACGGAAACAATTTCCTAGCGTCCACCCTTTCCAAGCCATGTATTATCTTGTAAGTTTCTATTAGATCTCCCCTTAATCTTCTAAACTCCAATGAATACAATCCCAGGATCCTCAGCCGTTCCTCGTATGTTAGACCTACCATTCCAGGGATCATCTGTGTGAATCTCTGCTGGACACGCTCCAGTGCCAGTATGTCCTTCCTGAGGTGTGGGGACCAAAACTGGACACAGTACTCCAAATGGGGCCTAACCAGAGCTTTATAAATTCTCAGTAGCAAAACAGTGCTTTTATATTCCAACCCTCTTGAGATAATTGATAACATTGCATTCGCTTTCTTAATCAAGAACTCAACCTGCATGTTTACCTTTAGAGAATCCTCAACTAGCACTCCCAGGTCCCTCTGTACTTTGGCTTTACGAATTTTCTCACCGTTTAGAAAGTAATCCATGCTTCTATTCTTTTTCCCAAAGTGCAAGACCTCGCATTTGCTCACATTGAATTCCATCAACCATTTCCTGGACCGCTCCTCCAAACTGTCTAGACCCTTCTGCAGCCTCCCCACTTCCTCAGTACTACCTGCCTGTCCACCTAACTTTGTATCATCGGCAAACTTCACTAGAATGCCCCCAGTCCCTTCATCCAGATCATTAATATATAATGTGAACAGCTGCGGCCCCAACACTGAACCCTGTGGGACACCGCTTGTCACCGGCTGCCACTCCGAAAAAGAACCTTTTTATCCCAACTCTCTGCCTTCTGTCAGACAGCCAATCCTCAATCCATACCAGTAGCTCACCTCGAACACCATGGGCCCTCACCTTGCTCAGCAGCCTCCCGTCTGGCACCATATCAAAGGCCTTTTGGAAGTCTAGGTAGACCACATCCACTGGGTTTCCCTGATCTAACCTACTTATCACCTCTTCAAAGAACTCCAACAGGTTTGTCAGGCACGACCTCCCCTTACTAAATCCATGTTGACTTGTTCTAATCCGACCCTGCTCTTCCAAGAATTTAGAAACCTCATCCTTCATGATGGATTCTAGAATTTTACCAACAACCGAGGTTAGGCTAATTGGCCTATAATTTTCCATCTTTTGCTTTGATCCTTTCTTGAACAAGGGGGTTACAACAGCAATCTTCCAATCATCCGGGACTTTCCCTGACTCCAGTGACTTTTGAAAGATCTCAACCAATGCCTCTGCTATGTCCTCAGCCACCTCCCTCAGAACTCTAGGATGTAACCCATCGGGGCCAGAAGATTTATCAATTTTAAGACCCTTTAGCTTTTCTAGCACTTTCTCTTTTGTAATGGCAACCATACTCAACTCAGCCCCCTGACTCCCTTTAATTGTTGGGATATTACTCATGTCTTCCACTGTGAAGACTGACGCAAAGTACTTATTAAGTTCTCCTGCTATTTCCTTATCTCCCATCACTTATTCTTTTTTAATACACTGTATAGGTGGTTTTCCTCTGTTCTGCATAGTTCCTCTGTGCTGCAATGTGTGTTGGCTCATTGAAATAATGTTCTGATGCAGCTTCATTTGTATATGTTGGGATGATTGCTTCTGTAGTTCAATACTTGGTCCAAATGTGATGTTTTCCTGTAGATGCTAGTTTGAAGTTTCTCATTGGTTGTTCGCTCCACTGTGACATCTAGGAATGGCAGTTTGTTGTTGTTTTCCTCCTCTTGAGTGAACCTTATGCCAGTAAGGGTATTATTGATGGTCATGAAGGTTTCTTCTAACTTGTTTCGTTTAGTGATGACAAAGGTGTCATCCAAGTAGTAGACCCAGAGTTTGGGTTGGATGGTTGGCAGAGCTATTTACTCACGTCTCTGCATTACTGCATATCAGGGTTCTTAGCAGAGGCAGTAATGCAGAGACTTCAGCAAACAGCTCTGCCAACCATCCAAACCAAACTCTGGGTCTGCTACGTGGATGTCTTTATAAATCCAATTGTTGCCTCGACAAAAATTCTGTCTGAAGAATTTTCATCTTAATGAAAATAATTTACAAAATATACATTATTTCTAAATAAAGTTATACAGATGTACAGCATGGAGACAGACCCTTCGGTCCAACTTGTCCAAGCCAACCAGATTCTAAATTAATCTGGTCCTATTTGCCAGCACTTAGCCCATATCCCTCTAAACCCTTCCTATTCGTATAACCATCCAGATGCCTTTTCAATGTTGTAATTGTACCAGACTCCACCACTGTCTCTGGCAGCTCGTTCCATACACGTACCACCCTCTGCATGAAAAAGTTGTCATCCCTTTAGGTCCCTGTTAAATGTTTCCCCTCTCATCCTGAACCTATGCCCTCTAGTTCTGGATTCCTCCACCCAATGAAAACACTGGCTATTCACCCTATCCATGCCCCTCATGACTTTACACAGATCACCCCTCAGCCTCTGATGTTCCAGGGCCAGCATGGTTGCTCAGTGGTTAGCACTGCTGCCTCACAGCGCCAGGGACCCGGGTTCGATTCCAGCCTCGGGCGACTGTCTCGTCTGCGTGGGTTTCCTCCGGGTGCTCCGGTTTCCTCCCACAGTCCAAAGATGTGCAGGTCAGGTAAATTGGCCACGCTAAATTGCCCATCGTGTTCAGTGCATTAGTCAGGAGTAGGGGAATGGGTCTGAGTGGGTTACGCTTCGGAGGGTCAATGTGAACTTGTAAGGCCAAAGGGCCTGCTCCCACACTGTAGGGAATCTAATCTAATTTAATCTAACCTCAGTTTATTCTGCCTCTCCCTGTAGCTCTGTCCCTCTAACACCCTTGTAAGTCTTTTCTGAGACCTTTCAAGTTTCACAACATCTTCCCTATTGCGGGGAGACCAGAATTGAATGCAATATTCCAAAAGTGGCTTCACAAACTTCCTGTACAGCTGCACCATGAACGCCCAGCTCCTATACTCAATGCTCTGACCAGTAAAGGAAAGCATACCAAACGCCACCTTCACTATCCTATATAACCTTGACTCCACTTTCAAGGAACAAATGAACCTGCACTCCAAGGTCTCTTTATTCAGTAAACTCCCCAGGACCTTCTCATTTAAGTCTGAGTCCTGCTCTGATTTTCCTTTCCAAAATGCAGCTCCTCCCATTTATCTAAATCCAACCCCATCTGATCAAGATTCCGTTGTACTCTGAGATAACCTCCTTCGCTGTATACTATACCTCCAATTTTGGTGTCATCTGCGAACTTACTAACTATACCTCCGAATCATTTATATAAATGATGAAAAGTAGAGGACCCAGCACTGATCCTTGTGGCACGCCACTGGTCACAGGCCTCAAGTCTGAAAAACAGCCCACCACCCTCTGTCTTCTACCTTTGAGTCAGTTCTGTATCCAAATGGCTAGTTCTCCCTGTATTCCATGTGATCTAACCTTCCTAACCAGTTTCCCATGAAGAACCTTGTCAAACGCCTTACTGAAGTCCGTACAGATCATGTCCATCTAGAACATAGAACATAGAAGAATACAGCGCAGTACAGGCCCTTCGGCCCTCGATGTTGCGCCGATCCAAGCCCACCTAACCTACACTAGCCCACTATCCTCCATATGCCTATCCAATGCCCGCTTAAATGCCCATAAAGAGGGAGAGTCCACCACTGCTACTGGCAGGGCATTCCGTGAACTCACGACTCGCTGAGTAAAGAACCTACCCCTAACATCTGTCCTATACCTACCCCCCCTTAATTTAAAGCTATGCCCCCTTGTAATAGCTGACTCCATACGTGGAAAAAGATTCTCACTGTCGACCCTATCTAAACCCCTAATCATCTTGTACACCTCTATCAAGTCACCCCTAAACCTTCTTTTCTCCAATGAAAACAACCCCAAGTGCCTCAGCCTTTCCTCATACGATCTTTCTACCATACCAGGCAACATCCTGGTAAACCTCCTCTGCACCCGTTCCAGTGCCTCCACATCCTTCCTATAGTATGGCGACCAAAACTGCACACAATACTCCAGATGCGGCCGCACCAGAGTCTTATACATCTGTCTGGCCTCATCAATCCTCTTCGTTTCTACTTCAAAAAACTCAGTCAAGTTAGTGAGATGTGATTTCCCATGCACAGAGTTGTTGGCTAATTTTGTCCCTCATCATGGATGTAAAAACTTTTGTCCCCACCTGGTGCTGTACAATCTGGTTGTAATTACTTGATTTTTCTATTCCTTCTATAGACTAGATGTTAATTCAGTAACATAAATTAGTCTTAATCTCCCTCACACACTCCGAGGTATTAGGAATACGTATGTTGTGTGTCTAGCGAATTTGTTTCATTTATTTCCCGTCCCCAGTTAGAGTCATAGAGATGTACAGCACGGAAACAGACCCTTCGGTCCAACTCATCCATGCCGACCAGATATCCCAACCCAATCCCTACATTCCTGGATGTAATTTAGTTAAAACCCTGGATCGTTGATTTATTGAGTGCAAAAGGATTATGGTCATTTTAGGTTTTGTGTATTTTTGACAACATAGTATAGAAACTGTGTACTCCAATCTGGGTCCCTGATATATGTGCATTTAATTTCCACCTGCCAGCACTCGGCCCATATCCCTCCAAACCCTTCCTATTCATTGTTGTGGTTCTGTTCGCCGAGCTGGGAATTTGTGTTGCAGACGTTTCGTCCCCTGTCGAGGTGACACCCTCAGTGCTTGGGGGCCTCCTGTGAAGCGCTTCTGTGATCTTTCCTCCGGCATTTGTAGTGGTTTGAATCTGCCGCTTCCGGTTGTCAGTTCCAGCTGTCCGTTGCAGTGGTCGATATATTGGGTCCAGGTCAATGTGTTTATTGATTGAATCTGTGGATGAGTGCCATGCTTCTAGGAATTACCAGTCAAACTCACGTTGCTTGTCATCTGTGTGTGTGGCTACTAAGGACAACTGGGACAACACTACTATTATAGGAGAAGCCAAACAGAGAACAGCCAGGGAATTCCTAGAGGCAAGGCACTCATCCACAGATTCAATCAATAAGCACATCGACCTGGACCCAATATACCGACCACTGCACCGGACAGCTGGAACTGACAACCGGAAGAGCAGATACCAACACCTACCAAAAGAGGGAGTTTGACCCCACCCCACAGCTCACCAATAGGATAAACAACACACTGAGGAACCTACAAAAAAACGGACAGATAACCAGGTCGGACCTACAAAGAATGAAACCTGAAAACAACAACACCCCCAGATTCTATGGACTACCTAAAGTGCACAAACCAGACATCCCACTCAGACCCACAGTATCACTACCAGGGACACCATCACACAAACTGGCTGAAGAACTACAGCAGAAACTGAAACACCTGAACAGCGGATCCAGACACTCTATACAGTCAACACAGGAATTCTTGGACATCATCAGAAATATACACATAGACAAGGAAGAAACTATGGTCTCATTCGATGTAACGGCACTGTTCACCTCTATCGACAAAACCCTAGCCAGAGAAACAATAGCCAACCTGCTGGACATACAGAATAGACAACAGGACGGTGAACCTATCAACAAAGACGGCATACTCAAACTACTGGACCTGTACTTCACAACATACTTTACATTCAACAACCAAATACATGAACAAATCAACGGCACACCCATGGGCTCACCCATCTCTGGACTCATAGCAGAAGCGGTAATGTAAAGATTAGAACAAAGTCTTACCACAAATTCAACCCAAACTCTGGGTCAGATATGTGGATGACACCTTTGTAATCATTAAAAACACAGAAATAGAGAACACACACCGGATCATCAACCCCACACTCGCAGGAATCCGATTCACTAGAGAGGAAGAAAAGGACAACCAACTCCCATTCCTAGACGTGATGGTACAGAGAACACCGAACGGAGAATTCACCACAAAGGTATACAGGAAAGACACACACACAGCGACCAAGTCCTAAACTATGAAAGCAACCACCCCAACACACATAAAAGAAGTTGCATCAAGACACTATTCAAAAGGGCCACAACACACTGCAGTACACCAGAACTGCAAAAAGAGGAAGAAGAACACCTATACAATGTATTCGCCAAAAACGGATACCTGCGCAATTTCATCAACAGATGCCTAAGGGAAAGACAACGGAATGAGGACATGCCGCAACCCAAAGGACTAACTACACTACCATACATCAGGAGCATTTCCGAACTGACAGCCAGACTACTGCGACCACAAGGTAAAAGCAATGACTGCAGATGCTGGAAACCAGATTCTGGATTAGTGGTGCTGGAAGAGCACAGCAGTTCAGGCAGCATCCAAGGAGCTTCGAAATCGACATTTCGGGCAAAAGCCCTTCATCAGGAATAAAGGCAGTGAGCCTGAAGCGTGGAGAGATAAGCTAGAGGAGGGTGGGGATGGGGAGAAAGTAGCATAGAGTACAATGGGTGAGTGGGGGAGGGGATAAAGGTGATGGTCAGGGAGGAGAGGGTGGAGTGGATAGGTGGAAAAGGTGATAGGCAGGTAGGACAAGTCCGGTCAAGTCATGGGGACAGTGCTGAGCTGGAAGTTTGAAACTAGGGTGAGGTGGGGGAAGGGGAAATGAGGAAAGTGTTGAAGTCCACATTGATGCCCTGGGGTTGAAGTGTTCCGAGGCGGAAGATGAGGCGTTTTTCTTCCAGGCATCTGGTGGTGAGGGAGCGGCGGTGAAGGAGGCCCAGGACCTCCATGTCCTCGACAGAGTGGGAGGGGGAGTTGAAATGTTGGGCCACGGGGCAGTGTGGTTGATTGGTCCCGGAGTGCGGGAGTCCCGGAGATGTTCCCTAAAGCGCTCTGCTAGGAGGCGCCCAGTCTCCCCAATGTAGAGGAGACCGCAACGGATACAATAAATGATATTAGTGGATGTGCAAGTAAAACTTTGGATGTGGAAGGCTCCTTTAGGGTCTTGGATAGAGGTGAGGGAGGAGGTGTGGGCGCAGGTTTTACAGTTCCTGCGGTGGCAGGGTAAAGTGCCAGGATAGGAGGGTGGGTTGTAGGGGGGCATGGACCTGACCGGTAGTCACAGAGGGAAAGGTCTTTGCGGAAGGGGTGGGGAGGGAAATATATCCCTGGTGGTGGGGTCTGTTTGGATGTGGCGCAAGTGTCGGCGGATGATATGGTTTATGTGAAGGTTGGTAGGTTGGAAGGTGAACACCAGGGGCGTTCTGTCCTTGTTACAGTTGGAGGGGTGGGGTCTGAGGGCGAAGGTGCGGGATGTAGACTAGATGCGTTGGAGGGCATCTTTAACCACGTGGGAAGGGAAATTGCGGTTTCTAAAGAAGGAGACCATCTGGTGTGTTCTGTGGTGGAACTGGTCCTCCTGGGAGCAGATACGGCGGAGGCGGAGGAATTGGGAATACGGGATGGCATTTTTGCAAGAGGTAGGGTGGGAAGAGGTGTAATCCAGGTAGCTGTGGGAGTCGGTGGGTTTGTAAAAAATGTCAGTGTCAAGTCGGTCGTCATTATTGGAGATGGAGAGGTCCAGGAAGGGGAGGGAGGTGTCAGAGATGGTCCAGGTAAATTTAAGGTCAGGGTGGAATGTGTTGGTGAAGTTGATGAATTGCTCAACCTCCTCGCGGGAGCACGAGGTGGCGCCAATGCAGTCATCAATGTTGCGGAGGAAGAGGTGGGGAGTGGTGCCAGTGTAATTACGGAAGATCAACTGCTCTACGTAGCCAACAAAGAGACAGGCATAGCTGGGGTCCATACAGGTGCCCATGGCTACCCCTTTGGTCTGGAGGAAGTGGGAGGATTCAAAGGAGAAATTGTTAAGGGTGAGGACCAGTTCGGCCAAACGAATGAGAGTGTCGGTGGAAGGGTACTGTTGGGGGCATCTGGAGAGGAAAAAACAGAGGGCTTGGAGGCCCTGGTCATGGCGGGTGGAGGTGTAGAGGGATTGGATATCCATGGTGAACATGAGGCATTGTGGGCCAGGGAAACAGAAATCTTGGAGGAGGTGGAGGGCGTGGGTGGTGTCTCGAACGTATGTGGGGAGTTCCTGGACTAGGGGGGATAGGACAGTGTCGAGGTAGGTAGAGATGAGTTCAGTGGGGCAGGAGCATGCTGAGACAATGGGTCGACCAGGGTGGTCAGGCTTGTGGTTCTTGGGAAGGAGGTAGAACCGGGCAGTGCGGGGTTCCCGGGCTCCTGACGTGATGAGGTTCTGTATGGTCTGGGAGATGATGGTTTGGTGATGGGGGGGGGGGTGAGGGTGGGGTCATGGTCGAGGGGGCAGTAGGAAGAGGTTTCCTCGAGTTGGCATTTGGCTTCAGCAGTGTAGAGGTCAGTGCGCCAGACTACCACTGCGCCCCCTTTCTCTGCTGGGCTTGATGGTGAGGTTGGGATTGGAGCAGAGGGATTGGAGCGCTGCGTGTTGAGGGTGAGAGGTTAGAGTGGGGGAGGGGGGTAGACAGGTTGAGGCAGTTAATGTCCCGGCAGCAGTTGGAAATGAAGAGGTCGAGGGCAGGTAATAGGCCAGCGCGGGGTGTCCAGGTGGATGCAGTGTGTTGGAGGTGGGCGAAGGGGTCCTCGGAAGGTGGGCGGGAGTCCTGATTGTGAAAGTAAGCTCGGAGGCGACGGAAGAATTGTTCGATGTCACGGCGTGTATTAAATTCATTGATGCGTGGACGGAGGGGGACGAAGGTGAGTCCTTTGCTGAGGACTGATCGTTCGTCCTCAGTGAGGGGGAGGTCTGGGGGGATGGTGAAAACTCGGCAGGGCTGGGAGCTGGGATCTAGTGGGGGTGTAGAGCTGGGCGAGGGGACGGAACCTGTAACTGGAGTGGGTGTGATGGTGGGGGGAATGGGGATGGAGTCATGAGCAGGGGTAGTGTTCCCCTCGGGGTTCTGGGGGGCGGGGATAGTGACAGTGGGGTCTGTGGGGGGCATGTCAGCAGAATGCAGGTGAGTGGCGCTGGTGGGGCGGAAGTGGTGGTGACCACGGCAGTAGGGGTGGCGGAAGTCACTGAGCATGTGGCATCAGCGATGATGTGAGGGGTGGAAGACTAGGACTCATAACAGCACACAAACCAACAGCTACTCTCAGACGACAACTCACCAGAACGAAGGACCCGATACCCAGCATGAGCAAAACCAATGTAGTGTACAAAATCCCATGCAAGGACTGCACAAAACACTATATAGGACAAACAGAAGGACAGCTAACGATCCGCATCCATGAACATCAACTAACCACGAAACGCCACGACCAACTATCCTTAGTAGCCACACACGCAGACGACAAGCAACATGAATTCGACTGGGACAACACTACTATTATAGGACAAGCCAAACAGAACAGCCAGGGAATTCCTAGAGGCATGACACTCATCCACAGATTCAATCAATAAGCACGTCGACCTGGACCCAATATACCGACCACTGCAGCGGACAGCTGGAACTGACAACCGGAAGCGGCAGATTCAAACCACTATAAATGCCAGAGGAAACATCACAGAAGCGCTTCACAGGAGGCTCCCAAGCACTGAAGATGTCCCCTAGACAGGGGATGAAACGTCTGCAACACAAATTCCCAGCTCAGCGAACAGAACCACAACAACGAGCTACAAATCTCCTCGCAAACTTTGAACCTTCCTATTCATGTACACATTCAAATGCCTCTTAAATGTTGCAATTGTACCAGCTTCCACCACATCCTCTGGCAGCTCATTCCACACACTTACCACCCTCTGTGTGAAAACGTTGTCCATTGGATCTCTTTTATATCTTTCCCCTCTCACCCTAAACCTATGCCCTCTCGTTCTGGACTCCCCCACCCCCAATGAAAACACTTTGTCTATTTATCTTATCCAGCGCCTCATGATTTTATATACCTCTATAAGGTCACCCCTCAGCCTCCCACGCTCCAGAGAAAACAGCCCCAGCCTATTCAACCTCTCCCGATAGCTCAAACCCTCCAATCCTGGCAACATCCTTGTAAATCTTTTTTGAACCCTTTCAAGTTTCACAACATCCTTCCGATAGGAATGAGACCAGAATTGCATGCAATATTCCAACAGTGGCCTAACCAATGTCCTGTACAGCCGCAACAGGACCTCCCAATTCCTGTACTCAGTACTCTGACCAATAAAGGAAAGCATACCAAACACCACCTTCATTATCCTATCTATGACTCCACTTTCAAGGGGCTATGAACCTGCACTTCAAGGTCTCTTTGTTCAGCAACACTCTCAAGGAACTTACTGTTAAGTGTATAAGTCCTGCTAAGATTTGCTTTCCTAAAATGCAGCACCTCGCATTTATCTAAGTTAAACTCCATCTGCCAGTTCTCAACCCATTGGCCCATCTGGTCAAGATCCTGTTGTGATCTGAGATAACCTTCTTCGCTGTCCACTACACCTCCAATTTTGGTGTCATCTGCAAACTTACTAACTGTACCTCTCATGCTCACATCCAAAGCATTTATGTAAATGACAAAAAGTAGCGGACCCAGCATCGATCCTTGTGGCACTCCACTGGTCACAGGCCTCCAGTCTGAAAAACAATCCACCACCACCACCCTCTATTTTCTACCTTTGAGCCAGTTCTGTATCCAGATGGCTAGTTCTCCTTGTATTCAATGAGATGTAACCTTGCCAACTAGTACCCCTTGAAGGTGGTGGTGAGCTGCTTCCTTGAGTCTCTGCATTCCATGTGCTGTAGTTGACCCACAATGCCCTTGGAGAGGGAATTCCAGGATTTTGACTCCGTGACCGTGAAGGAACGTTGATATATTTCTAAGTCAGGATGGTGAGTGGTTTGGAGGAGAACTTGCAGGGGGTGGTCTTCCCATATAACTGCCACCCTTGTCCTTATGGATGGAAGTGGTCGTAGGATTGGAAAGTGATGTCTCAGGAGCTTTCTGTAGTACATCCTGTAGATAATTCATGCTTGACATTACTTCACTGCATAAATTCCTACATTCCTGGATGTAATTTACTTAAAATCCTGGATCATTGATTTATTGAGTGCAAAATGATTATGGTCATTTTAGCGTTTGTGCAGTTTTGACAACACAGCATAGAGAGAGTGTACACAAATCTGGGACCCTGATATATGCACATTAAATTTCCAATGGATCTGTATCATAAATGCAACTACTGTTTTATAAGTATACTTGACTGACTCTGAAATGCTTTTCAAATCTTTTATTTAATAGTGTCATGAATAATTTGTAAATTAATTTTTCAAGTGAGGGGTTGTTTTGCATGTTGGTTTTCAGCTCTGAATAATCAAGTTAGTTGGCTTGGTATAGCAAGATACACAAGTTAATTTACACAACTCCTACTTTTATCCATTTTGCAAGGTAAATTCCTTCAGCAATTATGTTACTGATTTTTTAGTTGTTCCCTTTCTCATATTTATAAATTAAAATAGAGGTTAAGGGTCAGGAAACAGCGAGATAAGTCAGGAAGTCATGATTCGGTGATGTGGTGCCTTGTGTGTTTTGTTTGAAAGTAAAGCAAATGTTGCTGGAAATTTGAAGCTAAAACAGCAAATTGTGAAAAAGCCATGTCAGTCAGCATCTGTCATGATCGATGGCTTTTCATTCTATTAAAATGCTGAATGTACTTCGACAGAGGATGAGAGGAAAGTTCAAGGAAGCACTGGCCATTATTAATATAAGGCAAAGTGATTGTCCTGGAAATTGTGTGCAGCTGGAGGCTTGATTTTCACAATGTCTTTGAATATTTTTGTCTCTCAGGGAGTATCGTGTATTGACAGAACGTTGTATAGGATAACAGTTTCCAAGTCTTGGACTGACTTGGGGTTGGATATTTAATACCTATCAGAAATAGGATGGTAATTTGTATGAATAATATTGGTGGATTTAATTGACCAATTTGCGTTGACTTGTTTATTTCCTCAGGCATCTTTACAATGGCATTGAGCAATGATACACAGAACGTATACTCTGTCTACTCTGAAAGCACACTAGGTGTAACCTGGCACTATAGCAGAAGAAACTTAACCTTGAAGTTGAAAGATTTCTTTGTTTGGTCAAGACCTCCTTCGATCCAGTTTCTCTGCATTAACTTGTCCTCTGCCCAAATCTTGCATCCACCTGTGCTGGTGAGCTGTATTGGGATATCAATCCTGCCAGATGTCACAGCCTGGTCCACAAAGCAGGTGCCTGACCATTTGAAATCTACGCCTTTGTAGAGCGGAGATGGAAGAGGTAATTGGCAAATGATGGTAAATGGGAAGAGAACAGATCAGATCAGATTACCTACAGCGTGGAAACAGGCCCTTCAGCCCAACAAGTCCACACCGACCCTTCGAAGAACCACCCACTCAGACCTGTTCCCCTACATTTACCCCTGACTAATGCATCTAATACTACGGGCAATTTAGCATGGCCAATTCACCTAACCTGCACATCTTTGGATTGTGGGAGGAAACCGGAGCACCTGGAGGAAACCCACACAGACACTGAGAATGTGCGAACTCCGCACGCAGTCGCCCGAGGCAGGAATTGAACCCGGGTCCCTGGTGCTGGGAGGCAGCAGTGCTAACCACTGCCACTGAGCAACCCCATGGTGGCAGCTGGCTGCCCCACATGATCGTATTTAATTATTGAGAGTCTCAACTAATGGGCACAGCCATGCAATTACTTGTCTGCCCAGAAGGTGGTGCAAAATTAACTTGAAACAGCTTTATTCACTAAAACTGAGACTTCAAGAAACAAACTGCATCCTGCCAAGAGACTAAATTTTGTTCTGAATACTCAAACACAGTATTAGAATGTGAAGGAAAAAAAGAAAAATTGGAGGACTTTAATTTTCTTGTGTCCGTGCAAGAATAATATTTAGTTGCATGCCTAGTATCTATTATATGAGATAGAAGCCTGGCCTGCTGCGCTTTTCCAGAACCACACTTTTCGACTCTGGTCTCCAGCATCTGCAGTCCTCACTTTCTCCTATGAGATAGAATCCACAACATTTACTCCATTTGGAGCAGCGCTCCAAAAGCTAGTGCGTCCAAATAAATCTGTTGGACCATAACCTGGTGTTGTGTGATTTTTAACTTCGTACACCACAATCCAACACCAGCACTCCACATCGTAATATAGACAATATCCTAGTTACTTTGTTCTTTTTCTTTACTGCGTGTGTTATAGAAATTGTAAGAAACTAGCCTTCTGTTGTGGGAATTCCAACCTGACTGTAGGTCAACATTGAGATCGGGAAGCTTCTTATTTATGTTGAAATGTACATGAAATTAGATGCACCACAGTAACGCACTGGAAATCAGCTCCGCGACCCCTGGAGTCATCATGGAAGCTAAAGTCTTTTTTATTTGAAATATGTGAAATTCTCACACGAACTCCTGTTCAATCAGGCTGAAAGGAGGCACAAGCCAAGTTTCTGTACTTAACAAGAAATTGCTATTTTATTACTTGTCTAATCGAGCAATTCTTCCATTTTGAGCTAAAGGTAAACAAGTAAGTACCCTGTACAAAGTGAAGCTTCAGATCCCTTGATAAGCTCCTCTCCAATCCATCCCCCCCATCCCCCCCATCCCCTTACACATACACTGGCAGACATAAATGGAATGAAAAACACATGGGCAGAGGGAAAACTGGATAAGTAATTCCAAAGTCTTTGTTTGGGTTGAGAGACACTTAACAAATTCTGGTCAGGAGTGAAGTGGAACTCTGCAAACTGAGTGCTGACAAGTTTGAGTTCAGATGAACTTCATTCTGGGGTCTAAAAAGAACTCTAACCAGGTAGGGGATGTATGTGTTGGTGTTAATCTTTAAAAATTCCCTGAAATCAGGAAAGGTTATAACAAATTTGGATGTAGCTAATATAACTGCTGTTCAAGAGGCTGTAATGTGGGGGCGCCAGTGTTGGACTGGGGTGGACAAACTCAGCAATCCTATGATATCAAGTTATAGTCCAGCAGGTTTGTTTGAAATCACAAGCTTTCGGGGCATAGCCCCTTAGTCAGGTGAAAGTTTTACCTGATGAAGGAGCAGTGCTCTGAAAGCTTGTGGTTTCAAATAAACTTGTTGGATTATAACCTGGTAGCGTGTGATTTCTGACCAAGAAGCTGTAGACCAGTTAGCTTGGTTTCTGCTGAGCGGAGGATACTGGATTCGAATCTTGATGGATTCAAATCCCAATGGGTTTGAACACCCTGTTGGTAGAGCATTAATTTGGGTCACTAGTGACTATATCATTATGGTACTGTCCCATTCAGACAGTACCATTTGGAGGAAGGTCATTCGCCCCATGTGTCCTGCTTCGATTCTTTTTCAGAGTTGTTGCTTACTCCCAATCTCCTGCATTTCCCTATGATCTTGCAAATTACTTCTATCCAAATATCATCCCGTGCCCCTCTTGAATGCCTCAACTGAGCCTGCCTCCACCACACTTCCAAACGCTAACTACTCGCTGTGAGTACAAGTTCTTTTCTCACCGCATTCTTGCTGCTTTTGCACAGCAATTTAAATGAAAGTTAACATTCCTGAAAATCAATGAATGGGAAAATTACAGAAAGACTAAAGGCTATTGAGTGTTTATTCCTTCTGCCCTGTGTTTGGAACATAGTGCCTAATTTTGGGGATCTTCTGTGATTTTAATGAGCGAAATGCTGCATTTAAACAAATTTGTATTTGTTTGCTCTGTCAGCATAAGTCACTTTACTATGGGTAATGCATTTTGAGATTGAAGATGACAGAATCTGACTTTGTAGGAAATGAACACCATGACCTCAAAAGACTGCACCATCAGTTATGGGATTTAACTGTTATGTGAGTTAAGTCGGAGTTTTCTTAATACTAATAATTATGGCATTGCCTTTAAAAAATATATTGACGTGGAGTAATGGGATGGTTCGATTTAGAGTTGGCAAAAAGAGGATCAGCTTTGGTGGTGTACAAACCTTTAAACTGCGGGGGTGGGCTGGAGGGGCTGGGTGAAGACTTACACAGACGGCCAGCTCCCTTTTTGCTTGGGAGTCAAAGAAAAGTAGGAGTGATATCGAGAGGGAGCAGCAAGAGTGGAATAAGAGATTGGCTGCTGTAAACGTTCTCACTTCCAGACCACAAGAAATAGTAACAGGAGGAGGCCATTTGGCCCCTCGAGCCTACTGCGCCATTCAATAGGGTCATGGCTGATCCGACATTCCTCACGTCCACTCTCCTGTCCTGTCCTTTGATTCTGCGACTGATCCAGAATCAATCTATCTATTTCAACTATAAACGTACACAGCTCTCTGTGGCAAGGATTTCCAAATACACTCGACCATCTGAGAGAAGAAGTTCCTCCTCGTTTTCACGCAGAGGGTGGTACGTGTATGGAATGAGCTGCCAGAGGAGGTGGTGGAGGCTGGCACAATTGCAACATTTAAGAGGCATTTGGATGTGTATATGAATAGGAAGGGTTTGGAGGGATATGGGCTGGGTGCTGGCAGGTGAGACTAGATTGGGTTGGGATATCTGGTTGGAATGGACGGGTTGGACCGAAGGGTATGTTTCCATGCTGTACATCTCTATCTTGGTCTGAAATTGGTGTGCCATTATTCTGAGACTTGTACATGGGACTTTATTCTATAGCCAAGAAATTTGATATGAGGTCAGCATTGCGACCACTCTGTGCCACCTAGAGATCGTATTCCTAGGGTATTCTGCCATAGGGCAGTCCTTCAGATAACATCCACTAGTTTCCTTCTATTTTTGTTATTTTTTTGGTCTTGAAATAGCTTGCTATTTGGTGTGTTGTGTTCATGTTACTCTTCTTCTGCTGGATATTTATGGACATTGCAACAACTGCCTATTAGAGTTTATAACAGATCATCATGGCCAGCTGCTTTTATACCCTTCCTCTGTTTTTGCATTGCTGCTTGGACGTGAGGATGCGAATGATAGTCGTGACACTCAGTTGAATTAACATCAGAAGATCTGAGTTCATTGGATTATCTGGCACCTAATTGTCTGTATATTTAATATTTTTGAATGTCGAGAGAGAGAGAGACCCATTTTAAAAAGTAGCCAGCCAGAGTTGAGAATTTGTGAGCTGGCATTGACTTTGCTCACGAGAATGCTTATTGATAAGATAATTTGGATCTGCCTGCTGCATTTCATGGTGTAAGGTTGATTTCAAAGCACTGTTAGATTAGATTACTTAGTGTGGAAACAGGCCCTTCGGCCCAACAAGTCCACACTGACCCGCCGAAGCGTATACCACCCAGTCCCATTCCCCTACATTTACCCCTTCACCTAACACTACGGGCAATTTAGCATGACCAATTCACCTAACCTGCACGTTTTTGGATTGTGGGAGGAAACCGGAGCACCCGGAGGAAACCCACACAGACATGGGGAGAATGTGCAAACTCCACACACACAGTCGCCTGAGGCGGGAGTTGAACCCGGGTCTCTGGCGCTGTGAGGCAGCAGTGCTAACCACTGTGCCACCGTGCTGCCCACTATCTAGGATGTGGCACCAACAATACCAGCATAATTCTTCGAGACAGGAGAAAAGCTATTTTTAGTTTTAAGATTGTGTCCCAGTTTGCAAATCTCCCTATGCTCCTTCCTGCTTCCAAATGAATATTGCAGTCTTCACTCTTTAGTTCCCTGATACTAGCTCTTGTGCAATCGCCCTCCCTTCTGCACCAATGCTGGCTTAATTGCAAACTGTCTCAGCCCTAAACTGCTTTATCTGCTTAAAGAAAAGCAATAAAATAAGGCTTGGCAAGTGACTGAAGTGTTAACAGGGGAACACATTGAGGCTACTGATCATAATTCTGTTAGTTTTAAAATGGTTCTGGAAAAGGATAAGCCTTCCATAAAAGTTAATGTTGGTAATTGGAGTAAGGCAATTTTTAATGATATGTGACAAGAATGTACAAATGTTGATTGGAATAGACTGTTTGCAGTTAGAGGGACAACTGAGAAGTGGGAGGCTTTCAAAAGTGTGATAATGAGAATTCAAAGGCATTATGTTCCTGTTAGGTTGAAAGGTAAGGCTGGTAAGATTAGGGAACAATGGATCAATAAAGATATTGAGGTTCTAGTCATAAAAAGAATCATAAGTATAGACAACCGGGATCAAATTAATCTCTTGAAGAGTATAAAGAGTGTGGGGGCTTCCTTAAAAGGGAAATCAGGAAGGCAAAGAGGGGTTATGAGAAAGCCTTGGCAGAAAAGATTAAGGATAATCCAAAGAGATTCGAAGTTTACTAAGAGCAAAGAGAGAGCTAGAGAGTAGGGTCCCTTAAAGATCAGCGAGGTCTTCTTTGTGTTGAACCTAAGGAAATGGGAGAGATATTAAATGAATATTTTGCATCAGTTTTTACTGTGGAGAAAGAAATGGAGGCTAGAGAACTCGAAACTAAATACTGATGTTTTGAAAACAGTTCACATTGCAGAGGAGGAAGTGCTACAGGTCTTAGAAATATTAAAGGTAGATACAATTCTGGGACCTGATCAAACATATCTCTGGACGTTATGGGAGACTAGGGAGGAAATGTTGGGGCCCCTAAGAAATGTTTGTATCATCTATAACCACGGGTGAGGGGCCGGAGGACTGGAGTACCTTTTATTTAATAAAAGCCGTAAGGAGAGGCCTGGGAACTATACACATGAGTCTGACATCAGTAGTGGGGGATAATTCTGAAATTTAGGATTTACATGCATTTGGAGAGACCAGGAATGATTAGGGATGGTCATCATGGTTATGTGTGAGGAAACTTTGAGTTTCTCAAACCTGATTTGAGTTTTTTGAGGAAGTAATCAAAAGATTGAGGGCAGAGCAGAAGCCATTGTTTATCCAAGGCTTTACTGAAGTCCAAGTAATGTATGAGACAGAGAGGCTGGTGGTGGAGGGTTTTTTTTTGGATTGGAGGCCTGTGACCAGCGTTGTTCCACACTGATAGAAGCTGGGTCTGCTTGTGTTTGTCATCAACATTCTCATCCAAATAATTTATATAAGAGGCATGGTTAGTAAGTTTGTGGGTAACACCAAGTTGGTGGTATAGTGGACAGTGAAGAAGGTTATCTAAGATTACAAAGAGATCTTGATCAATTGGGTCAATGAGCAGAGGAGTGGCAGATGGGAGTTTAATTTGGATAAATGTGAGGTAATGCATTTTGGTAAAACAAACAAGGACAGGACTTATTAATGGTAGGGCCTTGGGTAGTGTTGTAGAACAGAGACCTAAGGGGACAGGCACATAATTCTTTGAAATGTGCATCACGTATTAGGCGTTTAGCATGCTTGTCTTAATTGCTCAGACTGTTCAGTATAGGAGTTAGGACGTCATGTTGAGGTTGTACAGGATATTGGTGAGGCCTCTTCTGGAATACTGTGCCCAGAAGAGGATATTATTAAATTGGAGAGGGTTCAGAAATGATTGACCAGGATGTTGCTTGGAATGGAGGGTGTGAGTTATAACAAGAGGCGATTTGGCTTGGACTTTTTTCACTGGAGTGTAGGAGGTCGAGGGGTGACCTTTTATAGAAGTTTATAAAATTGAGGGGCATAGGTACGGTGAATAGCAAAGATCTTTACCCTGAGCTGGGGAGTTCAAAATGAGGGGATATCTTTAAGGTAAAAGGAGAAAGATTTAAAGAATGTCATGAGGGGAACTTTTTTATTTAAGGGTGGTTAGTGTGTGAAACAAACTGCCAGAGGAAGTGGTGGGTGCAGGTACAGTTACAACATTTAAAAGACACTTAGATAAAGACATGAATAAGAAATGTTTAGAGGGATAAGGGCCAAATGCAGGCAAGTAGGACTAATTTAGTTTGGGAACATGGTCAGCATGGTCCAGTTGGAGTGAAGGGTCTGTTTCCATGCTGTATGACTCTATGACTCTGTTGTGCAAACCAGGAATCTTTAATAAAAACCAAATGTGCGAGAAACTCAGAAGGTCTGGTGTCGCCTGTGGAGTGAGAAACAGATATGACATTTATAACTCCTTCAGAAAACGATTCACTGCATGGAAGAGCTATATCAGACTCCACCTTTACTTTATTTTTCTCGCCAGAGATGCTGCTAGACTTGCTGAGTTTCTCCATATTTCTTGCTTTATTTGATACATCATGAAGGTGGGTTAATAATGTATCAGCTTGAGCATGCTGAATTGCAGTAAGGTTTATTTTCCATCAGCAGTCCTGGTGCTATCTTTAGCAAAAGAGAGAAAAATACTACTATGACTTAGTTAAACTTAAATAGATGTTACCAAATAGGGACAATTGAGTTGGAGGAGGCAGTTCAGAACTGGGATATGCAAGTATGTTGAGCAGTGAAAAATAAACAATTAATCTATATGTAAGGTATTGCATTTTGGAATAAAAATGTATGTCATAAGCATGCAAGGATTGGGTTGAAATAGTCAAATGTGGAGTTGTTAGGAGTATAAAGGTTTTAGTTTATTCAGTGCTAACATGTTTAATCTGATGTCCAGTATTTAACTTCAGATGGTTATTGCCACGCCAAAGAAATGTCATATTCATAACATGTAAAATATGACGTTTATGCAGCCTGGAATCTTCTAGAATTGACTTTTAATGAACAAGACATGCAGTGAATGATAGCTGCTGAGAGTCATCTGATAATGTGTGGATTCAAACTGCTTCACCATCTCAAAGTACAATAGAACATATTCCAAGTAACCGAGATATCAGTACCCATCTCCTGAAATCTAAACACCATATTTGGGAAAAGGAAACTGAGAAACTGTACTGTAAGGCATCCATGTTGGTGTCTTTCTTTCATGTTGAGAGTGTGGTGCTGAAAAAACACAGCAGGTCAGATAGCATCCGAGGAACAGGAAAATCGATGTTTCAGAGCCCTTCTTCAGGAAACTTTTTCTCCCCCCATCTTTCAAAAAAATCTCAGCAGTATTGGAAAGGCCAGGAAACACCTGTACCTTGTAGTCTTCGAATAACCAATGATTCAGGTCATCAAGCATCTTTTAGCTTTGAGTCCACTGACCACCTGCCAAGAAGATTAAAGTCACATCCTGACTTGTAGACAGTCATTTGGTCATACAAAACATGTATTGATGAACAAAGATGCATTTTCTCTTTGGAATAGTTCTTCAACTTGCAATCATCAGGACAATTTTCAAGAATACCAATTCTGCATGAGCAAAAGAGTACTGATTGATTGACAAGTGAACCTTGATTGGAAAGCCAACAGTTAACTGGCAATTGTCAGTAATCGGGTGCATTCTCCATGGCAATGCTTCTCTCAGTCAGAGTCGACCTGCTATCCAATCAGCATGCTCCTCGCCTTGCATGCAGTGTAACTGTTGGTTTCCTTAAGAATTGGTATTCTTGCAAATTGTCCTGATGATTGAGAGATGAGAAACTTCAAGAAAATGTAATGTTTTCAGCTTGCCCTTAAGACAGTCCATCCCTTTCACAAGAATCTGCAATGACTCTGAAATAGAACTTGAGGGTTGATTTCATCTGGATGAAGTGAAAATATCATCATCAAGACTGCAACATGTGCTTTCCTAGTGGAGGCAATCATGTGAATTACAATGATTCTGTCTGTCAATATTGTTTTTATTTAGATTTTATTGTCCCATGTACTCAAGTACAGGAGTACAATGAAAAGTATATAATGTCACCCTACACTGTGCCATTTAGGTACAAAGTAGTAAAAGAGAGAAATAAAGTTAAGCTGTTACAAACATTCATAAATAGAAAAACAAAGAAATAAGGTACTGGTTTATATTAAGAAGGATTTTAATATTATCAAGTAAATAAAGGAATAAGATTAAAGTTCAACAGCCTTTGGGTGCTAAGCGATGCTCCTCTGCTTCACTTACTCGCCAGGAGGGCTCAGCTGCGTGACCTTTAAGCTGCCATCGCAGATTCCGAGGGATTTCACTCTTCCCTTGTCAGGCCGTGATGCCATGGCGGTGCCGTCTCCAAATGCCTCCTTTCTCCGCAGCATGCCTGGGGCAGGTCTCCAATTGCCAGGAACGCGCTGGGCCTCACTCTCACTGCTGTCTGTCACGCCAGTTCCTTGCTGAGATGAGAAGAAAGATTGTTTTTTTAAAAAAACAGGAAGAAAAGAAACGGACGGAGTGGATGAACTTTGGCTAAAGCATCCCACAGCTGCCATCTTGGATTGTGGAGTGAAGGGTTGGGGGACTAATCTTTTAACAATGCCCCGGTTTTTTAAATCTGTACTTGTGTTCATTTGTCTGCATTACTGTATAATGAATTGACGTACTCTTGGATTGTTGGGGTAGGTGTGTGAATAACCAATTCTCTTTATGCATAGAGAGCTTGGTGCTGGTCATTCAAATTGTCCTGGGCTCAATGGCCAAAGAACAAAACAGTCTAAGTGTTCTGATCATGGAGAGTAGGGAAGGGAACAGGGCTTTCAGTGGCTCTTTCTCACTCTGTCCCTAATATTATTTTTCCATGATTTCTACCAAGCTGCAGAGGGAGACGACTGGCACATTCTCAGTAAAATGGAGACCATACTTATACATTTCTGTTATCAATTCGCTGGGCTGAATTCTTTCCTCCCAAATTGGACAGTCGTTGGGTCATGTGCCACCTCAATTACTTGAGCCCAGAACCAACGTGGAGCCTCTGATACGGTCCTGGGGCATGCCTCACGGTCTCTGGTGCCATTCTTTTGAGGAGATGTTAGACAAAGATCCTGTCTGCTTCTTCAGGTGGATGTAATACATGTTTGTGGGAGGTTATGATGTGCGCATTGGCTGCTGCGTTCCTGGTATTATGGCCTAGTTATGCAAAAGTACATCATTGGCTATGGAGCACTTTGAGATTTTTTGATTTTATGAAAAGTACTGTATAAATTCAGGAGTTTTCCATTTCGACCCTGTTGTAAATCATAGAATCTCTACAGTGCAGAAAGAGATCAAATATGCTGATTTGTTTCTTTTGAGTTAATTTTGACATGCCATCATATGTTCTACTGACTTTAGTAGGAATCTACCAAGCAGCAATATCTCAACAATAAACTGCTCACTGACATTCCATGTTTTTTCTGCAAAGGCTTAATTTCCTGATTCTGGTACAACCTTAGTTCAAATATAGACAAAGTAGACAAGTTAAGACAATATTGAAGTCAATGGGCATGAGCAGGAAAGTCTCTCATCTGGTTAGATTCACAGCCAGCACAAAGAAAGATTGCTATGGGTTTAGTGGTCAATCATCTCGGGCACAGGACTGGGAGAAAGTGAGGACTGCAGATGCTGGAGAATCAGTCAAAACATGTGGCACTAGAAAAGCACAGCAGATCAGGCAGCATCCGAGGAGCAGGAGAGTTGACATTTTGGGCATAAGCCCTTCATCAGGAATATCACTAAGAGTTCTACAGGGTAGATATTTTCTAGTTAACCTGATCAGCAATGTTATCTCACCTCTAGAGCAGGTGGGTCTTGAACTCCGGTCTCCTGACAAAGAGGTAGGGACATCATCACTACCACAAGAGACCCAAGTTCCTCAGAATGGTGTTCTCAGCCCAACCACCTTTAGCTGCCACATCAATCACCTTCCATCCATGACTTGGTCAGAATTGGGGATATGCAATCATTTGCAATCCATATTCAGCACCATCCTAAACTCATAAGACATGGGCGCAGATGTAGACCACTCAAGTCTGCCATGCCATTCAATGAGATCATGACTGATCCAATAATCCTGAATTCTCCTTGCTGTCTCATCCCCAGGACCCTTGATTCCTTTACTGATTAAAAATCTATCCACCTCTGTCTTGAATATATTTAACGACCCAATCTTTTCAACCTTATGTGGCAAAGAATTACTTTGATTCACTCCCCTCTGAGAGAATCTACACCTCCTGATCTCTCTGAAGCGGGTGTCTGTATACTCTGAGATTATTCTCTTTTGTCCTAAACTTCCTGACTAGGAGAAACAAGCTGTCTGCATCTAACAGGTCAGGCCTCCTAAGGTTATCATGTTTAATAACAGCTCCGCTCATTCAAGAATACATTTGCTTACCCATAACAATTCCTATTTGATTTGCTTGTTTCCATGGCGATTAACTTGCTTTAATTAGGCAACACAATGTGCTGAGCCAAAGCTCAGCTGGGTGCTCGCTGAGTGGAAACTGTAGAGAATGTTATTTGTTCATGTATTTGCAGTCTTTGGCGAACTCTAGTACTATGCAGCTACTCTGTATTTTTGCACTTCTGTACATGTACAGCCAGTAAGCGTGACAAGTTTCAAAGGCAATGCACTGCACTTGAAATTTAAACAGAATCAATTCTGTGGTGTGACCCATGGAGTTGTTTGACTAGGCGCCATATCTTGATACTTTAGTGTGGATTGCATTTGCTGCTTTGATTTCAGCCGAGCCTGAGTAGGCACATTGATGAGCCTTAGTTAAAGCATCATGACTCAGAGTTGCCCTAGATAAGGTATGAGCTTCCCTTTTTATTGGTGGAAACTTTCAGAAACTGTTTCCAAGGTAAAATCTTAAAAGGAGACGGAACAGCTACCTACTCAAGAGGATCAGCATATTGCAGGCTGAGTGAAACTTCTGTGATGTTGCAATATGGATTACATTTCTTTCCTGTAAGAAAAGGGCGACTGTCTGTCTGTGTGGAGTTTGCATGTTCTCCCTGTATCTGCGTGGGTTTCCTTTGGTGCTCCAGTTACTTCCCACAGTCCAAAGATGTGCAGGTCAGGTGGATTGGCCATGAGAAATGCAGGCTCAGAGAGGTAGGATTGGGGGGGGGTGGATATTGTCTGAATGGGATGCTCTTTGGAGAGTCAGTGTGGACTTGATGGGCCAAATGGCTTGCTTTCACACTGGAGGGGTTCTTTATGCAAAAGCTGACAGTAAGAAAGAGTAAACCAAAAGTGGCAGTGGAACAGTTATGGAAGCAACTTGTGATAGGATTTTGAAGGGTTTTATCCAAAGTGAATTGTGTTGGCAAAGTGGAGACATGTCAGTGGGATCACAGCAGACAAAGGAGTGTTTGCTAATGGTGGGAGGAGGCAATTGGAGTGTTGACAATACAATAGAAAGGATTTGGGGAAAGCTGATGGATATGCAAGACTCTCCATAGTCTGGCACATTTTCCACAGAGTCTGAGTCTTACAGCACAGAAAGAGAGCAGATTGTATCTATGGTGGTGATCAAGCACCAATCCGCTGTAGTTCCATGTTGGAGTACTTGGCCTTTGAATACTTCTATTAAACCTGATGTCTGTTATGATACAGCTCTGCTACAGGTGGGACTTAATCTGACCTAGAGGTAGAGACACTACCGCTGTACCAGATGAACCCATGCCCTACCCTTGTAGATATTTCTAATCCACCTGATCAGACATGTTGTGACACACTTCTGGAACAGGTGGTCTTGAATACAGGCCTCCTAGTCCAGAGGTAGGGTACAATACCACCTTACCACAAGAGTCCTATGCTTAGATATTTCAAATGTTCATCTAAGTACTTAAACTTTGTGGTAGTGCTTGTTTCTACCACCCTTTCAGGCAGATATTCCCCTCCCGACACTCTATTAAAGAGAGTTCCTTCCTATGTTCCCGATCTATGTCCCTCTTAATGTCACGTACCTCAATTAGTTCTCCCCTCTGCCTTCTCTGCTCTAAGGTAAACACTTAGAGCCACTGTTCTACCCATCTGACTTGCCCTGTAGGTATCATCCTGAAGATGAAGGCTTTCTTTCTCGCTATTTACTACATCACCAGTTTCATGGTCACATGCAAACTTTACTGATCATTCCTCTTACATGCCTGTCTAGACCATGAGTATGTGCCACAAACAGCAAGGAACCCAGCACTGAACTGTCTGATATACCACTGGAGTCAGGCTCCCAGTCACAAAAATCACTTTCAAAAGTAACCCGCTGCTTCCTGCCACTGCGCTGGTTTTGGATCCTGTTTTCCAATTGTCCTGGAAGCTATGGCTCTTACCTTTAACCAGCCTCCCATACAGTATCTTGTCAAAAGCCTTCCTGAAGTCCATGTAGGCTACATCACCTACACTATCCTCATCTACACTCCTAATCTTATCCTCTGAAAACTCAATCAAACTTATTCAGATATCGTCAAATCTTCACCTGGAAAAAAATATTTTTATCACAGTAGAGACAGGAGTTGTGTTGCATTCAGCATGTGTTTATCAAGCCATAAAGCTGTACAGCATGGAAACGGACCCTTGGGTCCAACTTGTTCACGCTGACCACAATCTAAACTGATCCAGCCCCATTTGCCAGCATTTGGCTCATATCCCTCTGAACCTTTCCTATTTGTATACCCTCCAGATGCATTTTAAATGTTGTAATTGTACCAGCCTCCACCATTACCTCTAGCAGCTCATTCTATTCATGCACCACCCACTGCAGGAAACATATGCCCCTTAAGTCCCATGTAAATCTTTCCCCCCACACCCTAATCCTGTGCCGTCTCATTTTGGACCCTCCCCTACCCCACACTGTCTGGGAAAAAGACCTTGTCTATTCACCCTATCAATGCCCCTCCTGATTTTATAAACCTCTAGGTCACCCCTCAGCCTCCGATTCTCCGGGGGAAATAAAGCTCCAGGTTATTCAGTCTCTCATATAGCTCAAACTCTCCAACCCTTGTAAATCTTTTCTGAACCCTTTCAAGTTTCATAACTTTGCTAAGGCAGGGAGACCAGAATTGAATGCAGTATTCCAACAGTAGCCTCACCAATGTCCTGTACAGATACAATATGACCTCCCAGCTTAATGGACTGACCAGTGAAGACAAGTGTATCACACCTTTTACAATAAGCCAAAGTTTGATTTTGGCTTGAGCAGGAAGTATTTCTTCAGTATCAAACTTTACTCTTACAGGAGGGTCAGAGTAATAACATTTTGTTTTATCAGGTTATGAACAAAGTGTCAATATGTAAAATTTGAACTAACAAGTTGCATAAGCGCATCTCTCTCTTCGATGTGGATGATTAGTTTAAACTTTCGCTAAAAAAAGACTTGCGCTCATTGCACTCTGCTTTCAATAAATAGGACAACTAATCATATCCACATGCAGATCTCATTTAAGCAAATTCCTATCACTACTATTTTTACCATTTACTCCTGACTTGATACTAGAAACATTCCTATTGCTTAAATATAGAAGTAGCTTAATTGCCTGTTCTATTCCATGGCTGCAAAATATCAGTAAAGGCTACAACATTTTCATCCAGGTTTTATTATCTATTCACTGTGGCTGATAAACCTACTTGTAAATGCTGTTTGTATATATTGTTGAAGAATAAACATGCCCCTTTGACAGCACTTTCCAAATCCCTGACCTGTACTACCTAGGAGGACAAAGATGGCAGATACACAGAAATAACTTTGTGCAAGTTCCTATCCAAAACACCGTCCAGATTTGAAACTGTATCACTGTTCCTTCACTATCATGATGTCAATATTCTGGAATTCCTTTCCTGACAGAACCCAGGATGTTCTTTTAGCACCCGGACCTCTAAGTAAAGAAGGAAGTTTGTTCCCACTTTGGTTAGGGCAATTAAACTTGGACTGTAATGTTGGCTTAGCCAGTGTTGTCCACATCCCGTGAATGTGAAAGCATTGTTCCTGTAATTTGCCAGTGATCGTGTATCCTGCCAATATGTGGCAGAGTTTGCAGCTTGTGTGTTGGGTCCAGCAATTTAAAAAAACGCATGTGGTCTGCTTCAACTCTTCTTGTTGGCTCCTAGACTTAAAGGATTCCCTTGTGTTAATTTGCTAATATTGGTTGTGATTACCTACTGGATGGGTATTATCAAATGAAATATTCCAAATGTATTACTGGTTGAACATGAAAACTCATTTGCCATCAGTATGTTCATCAGAAAGCATCAGCACTTTTCAGTGTCCAGCCACCTGCTAGTAGCGTAATACCTCTCTTATATACTGCCTTACTACATCCCTGGATCAGAGATAGAATCATAGAATCTCTACAGTGTGGAGGCAGGCCATTCTGCCCAGTGAGTTCACACTGACAATCCAAAAAGTATTCCACCCAGACCCAACCCCAATCCTATCTCTGTATTTCTCTTGCTTAATCCGCCTGGCCTGCAGGTCACGTGAGGGTGGAATTGAACCTGGGTCCCTGGTGCTGTGAGGCAGCAATGTTATCCAGTGAGCCGCTGTGCTGCCCCAACTTGCTTTTACTTCTATCCATGAGTTTTTTTTTAATTGCTGTACCCAATGCATAAGCTGCAAACTCTGTCCCATGTTGGCGGGATGCACAACCACTGGCCAAGTATCAGGGACAATGCTTTCACAAGATTTTCCAAATCCAGTGACCATTCAGGCAGTTCAGCGGTCACCAACTTACCCGGCACCGCAGGGGAAAATCACTTAAAACCAGTTCCACAGTTCTGTACGTACCCATCGTGAACGACTGATGCACCTGACACCAGGCTCCTGAAGCAACCTCTCTGTTCAAAACTTGGTTCTGCCATGAAACTGCCTGGGGGACAGTGGAAACACTTGAGGGATGTCCTCAAAGCATCTTAGAGGTGCCGAATCACCAACAACCTATTGGAGTTCCTGGCTTGTGACCAACCAAACTGGAGAAGGTCCAACATTTTTGAGAGACTTCATCAGGAACATGTAGAAACCAAGTCCAAGTCAAGCTGGAAAAGCGCAGCAGGTCAGGCAGCATCCAAGGAACAGGAGAATCGACGTTTCGGGCATAAGCCCATTTTCAGCTCTGATCTCCAGCATCTGCAGCCCTCACTTTCTCTCAAAGTCCAAGTACCAGAAAGTTGGCAGACAGCTCCGTTCCCCAAAGCTTCAAACACCTGCTGACATGGTGCTAGGCAAGTTAGCTCTGGTCGAACTGCCCTTCTATAGAGTCACTGAGTCATACATCATGGGAACTTGATCCAACTAGTCCATGCTGACTATGTTCCCAAACTAAACTAGTCTCACTTGCCTGAACTCCTAACCTTTCTATTCATGTACTTATCCAAATGTTGTAACCATAATCTGCAGCCACCACTTCCTCTGGCTGTTCATTCCACACACAAATCACTGTCTGTGCAAAATGTTGTTTTGTATTTAAACTTTAGCATGGCTAATTCACCTGACCTGCACATCTTTGGACTGTGGGAGGAAACTGGAGCACCTGGAGGAAACCCACGTAGACACTGGGAGAATGTGCAAATCCCACACAGACAGTCGCCCGAGACAGGGATCGAACCCGGGTTCCTGGCGATGTGAGGCAGCAGTGCTAACCACTGAACCACTGTCCTAGTTCCAGTTGTTGATTGAATTCAAACCCCACTATCTGAGGATTTGAACCCAGGTCCCCAGAACATTTGTTAGGGTTTTGGAGTTAATAGTCTCGCGATAATACCATTAGGTCATTCACTGTCTGCATAGTGTAGAAATAATTCTGTTGAGAAAGTCTTCTATAGTATTTGATGCAAACCAAATTAGCTGCCACTTCCCCTCATAACTGTACATGCAGACATTGGAAGTATTTCATTGTGATGTCAATCTAGTTGACATTTGGGAACTTATGGCCAATCATTATACAGAATAAACGACACTGCTACTTTAGTCATTAACAGTTTAGACTTGCTTTGATTGTTATTCTAATTGTGGAACAAGAGTCACTTTGAACGACTGTTTTGTATTTATATGTGTGACCTATTTGAACTCTAGGCGGCAAGATAACATTTGGATTAAAAGTCATAAATGAGGAAAGCATAAGTGTGAAAATAAAGGACTGAGTATTTTATTGTGAGTTCAGTGCCTGTAACACTTGTTTGGTGCCTTTTCAGAAGTCTTTCAAATTTGTGTGGGGTATGGTTATCTTGCTGCATGAACAGTGTTAGTGTTAGAGTCAGAAATGTAGAAAATTTACAGCGTAGAAAGAGACCAGGCCTACACTGGCTGAATAAACTAGCCAATTGTTTTACTCTTGACTTTCCAAAACTTGCAGCTTGCTCCACTTCAGGTGCAGATAGAGGTTGTCTTTAACTGAGTTGAGGATCTCTGCCTCAGCCACTGAACCTGAATGGAACAGAACGGAACGTCACATGTACCAAGGCACAGTGAGCAATCCAGGCAGATCACAGAGTTAAGTAGCATACATAAGTAAATAATAGATAAACAGCGGCAAAAACAAGAACACAAGTACAGGCAAATGTTAAGAGTTTGAGAGTCCATTCAGTATTCTAACAACAGTAGAGTAGAAACTGTTTTGAAACCGGCTGGTGCGTGTTCAGGCTTCTGTACCTTCTCCCTGATGGTAGAGATTGTAGAAAAACATTGCCAGGGTGGGATGGATCTTTGGGAATGCTGGCAGCCTTTTCTTGACAGCGGGCCTGGTAGATGGATTCTATAGATGGGAGGTTGGCCTTTGTGATTGTCCAGGCCATGCTCACCACTCTCTGTAACCGTCTCCGATCTTGAATGGTACAGTTGCCATACCAGGTAGTGATACATCCAGACAGAATGCTCTCGATGGTGCATCTATAAAAGTTGGCAAGGGTATTCATCATCATGCCAAATTTCCTCAGCTGCCTGAGCAAGAAGAGACATTGTTGGGCCTGTGTGACCAGTGCATCCACATGAAGAGTCCAAGAAAGCTTGTTGTGAATGACCACTCCCAGGAACTTGATGCTCTCCATTCGTTCCATCTCTCTGCTGTTAATGTGTAGGGGGGCATGAGTAACATCCCGCCGAAAGTCAATAATGACTTCCTTGGTTTTGCCGGAATTAAGTGCCGGCACCATTTTTCCAGATCTTCCACCTCCCGTCTGTAGTCTGTTTCATTGCCATCTGAGATTCAACTGACTATGGTGGTGTCATCAGCAAACTTGTAAATGGCATTAGTCTGGTATTTGGCAACGTAGTCATGGGTATACAGTGAGTACAGTAGGGGGCTGAGTATGCACCCATGGGGGGGTGCTCCAGTGTTGAGTATTGGTGAGGATAAAATATTGTCCCCAATCTTCACTGATTGTAGCCTGTGGGTCAGGAAACTGAGGATCCAGTTGGAGAGAGTGGGGTTTAGTAATCAGTCTCGAGGGATAATAGTGTTGAAGGCTGAACTGTAGTCAATGACTGACATAGCTGTTCTTGGTGTCAAGATGTTCTGGGGAGGAGTGAAAGACAAGTGATATGGCATCTAACATGGATCTGTTGGTCTGATAGGCACATTGGAGTGGGTCAAGAGTAGTGGGGAGGCTGGAGTTGATTAATGCCATGACCAGCCTTTCAAATCACTTCATGACCACCGAAGTTAGGCCCACTGGGCGGTAGTCATTGAGACATGCTGCATGAGCTGCCTTAGGCACAGGGATGATGTTGGCCTCTTGAAACAGGCAGGGAGAGTGGCCTGCTGCAGGGAGAGGTTGAAGATGTCTAAGAAGACCTCTGCCAGTTGATCTGCACATGCTCTGAGTGCACGGCCTGGTACTCCGTCTGGTCTCATCGCTTTCCTTGGATTCACACGAAGGAAAACTTATCTGACCTCTGATGCAGTGACTGTTCGTCAGGACCTGTCTGAATAGGTGTTACCTCTCTGCCAAAATTCTGCTCAAAATGAGTGTGAAAGGTGTTGAGACGATCTGGGAGGGATGTGTCATTGTCTGCTGTCTTGCACTGTCTCTTTTTAGAACCTGTGATGTCATTCAGTCCTTGCCATAGTTGCCGGGTGTCTGTCTGGGGCTCCTGTTTGGATTGGTATTGGTCCTTGGCTGTCTTAATAGCTCTGCGAAGGTTATTCTTGGATTCCTTATATTTGAGTGGGTCTCCTGATCTGAAGGTCTCACGCCTGGTCTTTAAAAGGTTTAGCTGAATAATCCAGGGTTTCCTGTTGGGGGATACCTGGATTGACTTCCTCAGTATGTAGTCCTCCACACACTTGCTGGTAAAGTCTGTGACCTGGCAGCGAATTCCACACGCCCACCACCCTCTGGGGGAAAAGAGTTTGTCCCTATGTCCCCTATTGACCCATTAACCAATGCCCTTAAATCTGTGGCCATTGGTGATAGAGGGGAATAAGGTCTATCCTGTTCACTCAATTCAAGCCCTTCATTATCTTCTACACTGTTTATTATCTTCATTTATTACAGTTCACAAAGAGCCCCAAACTCTTCCATCTTGCCACCAAATTCCCATGTTGCCACCATCGATTAAAGACGTCTCCTCATGGAAGAATTAATGGGATGGAATTAGGTGGAAATCAAAACAAGGGTTTATAACATGTTCAGGGTGTAGGCTGGCAAGTTCACCACCAAGCGTGTCTTGTTTGTGAAACCGTTGAGCAAGCTGGTTATCCGAAAGGAAATAGCAGTCAGGATGGTTTACATGATCAAATTGAGAAAGTAACCTCTTTAATGTTCTCCTCCGCTTCGTTAACCTCATTCTCATTAACAATTCTATCCTTGATTGCATTGACAAAAATGACTTCTGCACAGTCCCTGTGTGACTAAACTTGTCAAACTTCTCTTTGGAACAAACTTGTTCCAAACATGTTAGTGAGGATGTCCTCCAACATGTTGTGGTCAGCTGTGCGAAGTGAGACAGAGCCGATCTAGTGCCTGTGGGTAATTAGAAACTCTTACAGCAGCGGAGTTGTCTCTTATGATTTGGCAGGCATTTGATAAGAAATAACGAAGAAAACATACTGCAAATCATGCTATTTATCAAACTTAAACAAAAAAAATTGAATGAATGCATAAATACTTTATAAAGATGCATAAAGGTCATGAGCTAACTATCAGTTTAGTAACAAATAATTAACAGACAACTTCCCTGGTAAACTCAGTACCAAAGGTTGCTCGGGAAGTTGTATATTATTGTCAGTTAGTGCAAATGGGTGCAGATTTTAACTGTAGCAGTGACCAGAGTCTGAGGCTATAAATTGATGAAATTACTTTTAAATGCAATCCCTGAGAAGTTTAAACAACCAAACATCTTTGAATAGCCAATCTGTTAAGAACTTCAAGTCTGTGTGATAAGAAGGTTCAGAGTTTAAAATAACTTTGTCCTCACATGCCCTTCATTCCAGAAGACGCCAGTGCTAGCTCCTGGAATTTTGAGTCATTCAACCTGTTTATGACAAAACTATCTGTTGAACTTGCATCCTCTGTTCCAAATGAACCAAGCTAAATGTGATTTCAGAACCGACTTTCACTACTCACTTTTCACGATGTTGAGACTAGTCACGATTCAGTGAGCTCTACCTAAAGCCACGTGTTAATTTCTAACTCCTGGCAGGGTCCTTGTTTAAAATTATTGTGTGCTGATAAGAATATTTACCGGTTAAAAGCACTGCCGCAGAAGAGGAAACGCGAATCAGCCTTTGGTTAACAGAAGCAAAGAAAATCTGCAACCCCAGCAAGGGCAGAGAGAAACTCTGCTTGTGAGTGACCCAGATGTCAGAAAGGGTTGTGCCTTTTGTGTCAATCCTCCCAACAAGTCACCACTGAGGCAGGGAATCACAGACAGGTAGGCTCCACTTTTACAACCCTCTCCCACCCGGCTACTTTGATCAAATGGATCTACACAAATGTGAGAGGTCGTGACATGTTTCTGATTCAGTAAATGTGTCTTCTCCACCTGAATCAAGAATAATGACTGTAGAATTTAATTGCTTGAAAACCTTTATTAACTGCTTATGTCCCAGAACAACAGTTGAATTCCAGGGTCAGACAGTTTAAAGATTAGTTCCCATCCAAGGTCAAAGGTAACCCTTCAATGTCACAGGTTCCTACAAATGGGGAGCATTGAAGGATGTTTTAAATAAATAGGACAGATGCAATGCTTTCTTAATAGCTTTCTAGCTCCTTGTCCACCTTGCTTTGCTAGCTGATTGTTCCATTCGATTTTGATAGCTCAGCTATCCTGGAAATTCTGTACCCTGAGCTGAACTTCCTTCATCCAATTCCTGAAACACACTAGCAGTTCACTTCATGGCCTCTTCCCAAAAACCTGTTTGGTTCACACGTTCAGGGGAGATGCAGAAACTTCTTGACAGAGGTTGGGTACACCGTTGCATAAATTTTCGAAAGCCCTCCTGTTGGGAGAGCAAAATGGGGGCAGAATTGAAGAATTGTTACAGCACATGACCATTCACCCATCGTGTCAGTGCTGGCTCTGTAAATGCACAGCTCATTCGGTGCCGATCGCCTGCCTTCTCCCCATAATCCTCTACCTTGTTCCTTTGCAGCTTCTTCCTGCCTGCACCTTGCCCTCTGGCTGTACATGCCAGACCCTAACTACTCCCAGTGTGCAAGTTGTTTCTTCATACTGTTGCTTCTTTTACCAATTACTTTAATCTCTGCCATCTTTTTCTTGACTTTTTCTTTCGTGCTTCAGAACAGTGTCTCCCTATGGGAAGACATAGGAACAGAAGCAGGCCATTCTGCCCATCATGTCTGCTCTGCCATGCGATAAGATTGTGGCTGATCTGTGAAGACCAATTCTGCTTTCTCCCAGTAATCTGTGATCTCCTTACTGATTTAAAAATCTGTCTCCCTGAACTGAACTGTCCATATACTTTCTGACCCAGTCTGAATAAGCCTTTGCAGGAAAGAATTTCACAGATTCATTATCCTCTGTGAGATGAAATTGCTCCTAATCTCTGTCTTAAATGTGTGAACCCCTTACTCTGATGTTTGACTCTGCCATAAGGGGAATTAACCTTTTCACATTGAAGATGTCAAGTTCATGAAGAATCTTGTAGTTTTCGATAAGGTCACCTCTCATTCTTCTAAATTTCATTGGGTACAGGCCCAAGCTGCTCAATGTCTTATCAGAAGACAGTCCCTCCATATGTGGTGGCACCAGCCTAGTGAATCTTCCCTGGACTGCCTCCAATGCCACTATATCTTCCCAGTGATAAGGGGCTCAAAATTATTTTGTACTATTCTAGCTGTGATCTGACGAGTGCCTTGTATAGTTTTAGTGAGACGTCTCTAGTTTTATTCTTCGTCCCTTCAAAATCAAGGGCCAGCATTCCATTTGTCTTCCCTATTACCTGCTGAATGTGGATGCCAGGTCACTGCTTCCCGGGGAATCATTTACTGACCTCATTAAATAAACGTACCTTATTACACATTGTCAGATCCAAGACCATTCGATCCTTGAATGGGTCAGTAATGTTTTGTTGTAAGAAACTGTCGCAAATACTCCATGAAATCTTCCTCATGGCTTCCACCACCATCTACATGAAGATTAAAGTCGTCCATGAATGAATGGACTGCATACCCTCATTACCTCCTGATTTAAGCTTTGTCTCATCAAGTAGCTGCTGTTAGGGAGTCGATAGGCAACCAGCATCATCTTTCCCTTTTTATTTCTAAGCTCCACCTGTACTGATTCTACATCTTCTGATCCAAGATTATTTCCATCCCATACCAATAATGCTACCCTGCCTGACCTTCGGAAAAGTCATATACTCCTGATGAAGGGCTTATGCCTGAATTGTCGATTCTCCTGCTCCTCAGATGCTGCCTGACCTGATGTGCTTTTCCAGCCCCACACTCTCAACTCTGATCTCCAGCATCTGCAGTCCTCATTTTCTCTTATACTCCAGAATGTTTGGTTCCTCATAGAGTCACTACAGTGTGGATACAGGCCATGGACCATCGGGTCCACACTGACCCTCCAAAGAGCATCCGACACAGACTCACTGCATTTCCCATGGCTAATCCACCGAGCCTGCACATCCTTGTACACTAAGGACAATTTAGTATGGCCAATCCACCTAATCTCCACACAGAGTCATACAGATGTATAGCACAGAAACAGAGCGTTCTGTCCAACTCGTCCGTGCCAACCAGATATCCTATCCTAATCTAGTCTCTTTTGCCAGCATCTGGCCCATATCCCTCCAAACTCTACATATTAATATACATATCTCCATACTTTTAAATGTTGTCATTGTACCAGCCTCCACTACTTCCTCTGGTAGCTCATTCCATACACCCACCTCCCTCTGCATCAAAAAAGTTGCCCCTTTTAAATTTTTCTCCTCTCACCCTAAACCTATGCCGTCTAGTTTTGGACTCTCCTATCCTGGGGAAAAGACCTTGTCTATTTACCCTAACCATGCCCCTCATGATTTTATAAACCTCTAAGTCACTCCTTTTTGGACTGTGGGAGGAAACTGGAGCACTGGGAGGAGCCCCACCAGACACTGGGAGAATGTGCAAACTCCACACAGATAGTCGCCTGAGGGTGGAATCGAACCCAGGTCTCTGGTGCTGTGAGGCAGCAGTGCTAACCACTGAGCTACCATGCTGACCTGGCTTTGAGCTCCCTGTAACCATGTCTCTACATAAAATCATACCAATTCATTTGCATTTGTGTCATTAATTCACTCATTCTGATTATTTAGCAAATTCATGTAAAGAACCATTAATTTTGCCTTTTAACCATACTCTCCCTTCTTTAACTCTATTTACTGCTGTTTATCTATGACTATACACACCGTTCCTTCCTGTCCCACTCTGAGTATCATCATCCAAATAATTACCTGTAATGTTGCAGTGTCCCTAGCTTTGTAAGGCAATTTCCCCTCCACTCCTGACCCCATACACCCCTAATTATTCACTTTGTCGAGTCATTGCTCCCAGCTAGTTTGAGTGCAGGCCCTCTCGCAGGAAGAGCTGCCAGGTACCAGTGCCCCACAAACAGAAACCACTGCACCAACCACTGAGCCATACATCTAACTCGCTGACTTTATTTACCCTATCCCAGTTTGTCCATGGCTCAGGCAGTATTCCAGAGATTATTACCTTGGAGATTCTGCTTTCTAATTTAGCATCTAACTGCTCAAAGAAAATCTTCCGGCAGAGCCTCTTTCTAGTTTTCCCAATGCAGTAAGTACTGTGTGAACAATGACATCAGGATCCCTCCTTTCCTATCCCCAATTCTTCTCCAGCCCTGAGGAGGTGTCTTTAACCTTGGCACAAGGCAGGCAACACTACCTTTGGGATTACTGTTCACAACCAAAGAGAACACAATCTATTGCCCCAAATTTGGAGAGGCGATGGCCTAGTGATCGTTGGGCTGTTTGTCCAGAGCCCCAGGTAATGTTCTAGGGATCCAGGTTCTAATCCCGCCACGGCAGATGGTGGAAATTAAATTCAGTAAAAATCTGTAATTAAGAACCGAATGATGACCATGAATCCATCGTCAATTTTTGGGAAAAGCCCATCTGGGTCACTAGTGTCCTTACCTGGTCTGGCCTACATGTGACTCCAGACCCACAGCAATGTGGTTGACTTTTGACTGCCCTCTGGGCAGTTAGGGATGGGCTATAAATGCTGTCCCAGACAGCAACACCCTCATCCCATGAATGAATTAAAACAAATACTGTCCCCGAGCACCTTCTTCAGTGGCTTCCTTGTACCATGGTCATGAGCCATGGTCATTTTGCTCATCCTCCCTGTGGTCTCCACTCTCATCCATGCAACTTGCAAAAACCTCGTGACTGTTGGACATTTGCAGATGCCGCATTGTCTCAGTTTTAACCCCCGGGTCTGCAAAGCTGTCTCACCTACAGTCACACCCAGCTCTCCCTGATTACATACTAGTTTTGAACTGCCGAGTGTGAGGGATGTGACCACCCTCTGGAAGAAAGTGTCCAGGAAACCTTCTGCTCCCTGAAGTAGCGCAATGTGTGAAGCTCAGATTCCATTTCTTCAACTCTGATTCAAAGTTTCTTGATTTTGTTAAATACTTCATATGAGCGTGTTCACTCTGGGTTGCTTTGGTTCCAGTAGCTCCCACATGTTGCAGCAGCAACACATCAGTTGCCCTCCATTACTATCCTAATTGACTTGATTTATAAATTAATTAACTCAAGATCCCTTATATTTACACTTTACTGTAATGATACTTTATTTCTATAAACTAAAAAGAAAAAATGCCAGTATTAATCTAACATTTCAGCAGCTTTTATTATGAAAACGTCAGAAGTCTCACAACGCCAGGTTATCAACCAACCGGTTTATTTGAAATCACAGGTTTTCTCCTGATGAAGGAGCAGTGTTCCAAAGCTTGTGATTTCAATTGAACCTGTTGGACTATAACCTGGTGTCGTGTGACTTCTGGCCCTGTCCACCCCATTCCAACACCGGCATCTCCACATCATTATTAAGTAAAGAGAAAAGACATACACTGGTGACTTAAACACAAACTGAACACCTGACTTTTACTTGAAAGACTAAAAATATTCACCAGTCCTCCTCACCATCCGTTTCTTTCCTTGTACTGGCATCATGTTGTTTGTGATGTCTCTTCTTCACAGCTCTCTCTGCAGGTCGGGTACCTCGTATCACATCTTTTAACCTCTCACTCTGCAGAGTTCAGTTCTTGCAGTCAACCTTACATAAAGCACCCCTGTCCTCCTTTGCAGCTAATTTCCACTTTGCACCAAATTTCCAACAGTTTAGTCAGTAACTCTTTTGGTCTTCACCTCCCCCTGCTGCAGTCTCGTTCGCGCTGTCTGTGCTCTACGTTATCTTGGTCTCCCCTGAGCTCACTCTAGTCACATCCCACTCCAATTTCTTTGCCATTCAAATTGTTCTGATGCTCTAAACTAAAACACACCAGTGACCCTGGGGAGTGGTGCTTTGAAAGTTGAAAGGCAGATGATAGTATTGCAAGGTTAAACTAAGACTAAAGCTGTCCAACAATGTCTGGCCAAATAGAAGACCATATCCTAATTTAAGCTCTGTTTAGGTTTAGCTGAAGCTAATGTCACAAGAAAGTCACTTTTTTTGAAGTATAGCTAATGTAAATCTGAAACCCCTTATCTCTGATATGGCAATAGTAAGATAATTGGCTTTTGAATGAAATTGTTAAGAGGTTAAAACTTGTTTCATAGCTTTGTGTTTAGACTGTAGAGCACCCGTACATAGACAAGCAGGCAATGTGCAGCCTCCCAGATCACCAGCAGTGCCTCACTAGGGTATTGAAGGTCCTTTCATGATTGCGGGTGCATGTTAATTTTGGAGATCTTATCAAATGTCTTGCAGGCAAATTCTTTTTATTCATTTGTGGACATGGGTTTAGCTGGCTGGGTCAGCATTTGGTGTCTGTCCCTATTTGCCCTTGAGAAGGTGTTGATAAACTGTCGTCTTGAACCACTGCCATCCGCATGCTTGAGGTAGACCCACAATGCCATTGGGGAGGGAATTCCAGGATTCTGGGCCAGCGAATAGGCAATATATTTCCAAGTGAGGATGGTGAGAGTGGCTTGGAGAGGAACCTGCAGGCAGTAGTGTTCCCGGATATCTGCTGCTCTTGTCCTTCTAGATGGAAGGTGCTCTCTATGGATTTTTGGTGAATTTCTGTGATGAATGTCTGCAGTGTATCGTATGGATAGTAGTACACACCGCTGCTGCTGAGCATTGGTGGGAACCATTTTCAGAGTTTAGCCAGAATGACTTCAACAGGACACTTATTGGATCTCTGCTTCTGCCTTGCATCCTGTTTCCAGGAATGAGCAAGATCATTGTTATTGGTTCACTATTGAATTTGAGACAACCTGACTAAAATGGAAAGTATTGAGTGTTGGTGTTTTTAAATTGATTTTAAATCCTAGTAGCCCTCGGGAAATTGTGAAATAATGGGATATTGAGTTATTTGAAAACTTTTTTTTTCCCCTGTGAGATGTAACACCTACCATCCTGTAGAATCTTATTTTAGTCCGGGATAGTGTCTTTTTGTTTCCACCTTAGGTGTGCGTTAAGCATATAACAATGTTTGACTTTGAGTCAGAGAAGGTGTGCCATTTCTCTCACACTCACGGATACTTCCAGTTGATTTAACCGCAGTTATTCAGTTAATTTTCAATCTGAGGCATGTGAGACTCCAAGCGTTAGTGTAAAGTGCACATGACCTAACCTGTATCCGCAAGCCCAAATATCTGAGACTTGCTGGAGGTTTGCTCCGTTTATAAAAGGGCCAAGTTTTTTCTTTCTCGCTTGTACACGTTGCCAGGTCTGGTATTTTGAGGTTGTACTTTCCTTGGATTTTAATAGCGAACTATTTTTCATTGATGTGGGTATTTTGGAGGTCTGGAGCTCCCATTACGCTTATATGTGGATGTGTAGCCACTAGCCTGTAGTTGAGGTGTCACTTTACAGTCATATGATCAAAGCAGTTAATTTAGTTAGGAGATATTCTGATCTCAGTTTTCACTGACGTTTGCTCAGACAGTAACCTTGTCCTGTCTGCTACCTGTTCTCTACTGGTCAAGGAGTTTGACATGACACCAACAGGTAAGAAATGCTGTTTTTAAATCTATTCCTACCAATTGGTTATGAAATGTGAATGGCAGGTATTTAACGTACTGTCCTGTATCTGTATTCTCCAGCCTTCGGTTAGATTAACACATTAGACATGCTCAAGGAAGCTGTTATGACCCATTTTTGAAAAGCTGTGTCAAGATATTTAAATGTATGCGTGTCCTTCAGTTGAGCTTTTAATAAATTCCAGTTGTTCCTTTCACAACTGGTTTCTTCCAAGTTGACTAGTCTGCACTTGTTCTTTATTCTGTGTCTGCATTATCAACAAAATACTGCATGAGAAGGCATTTACATTTTTCGTTGTCATAACAGTATTTTACCTCAAATATGCAGACAGAAGATGCACCTTGATCTATTGTGTCGAAATGTTCTCCATTTCTTTTTTATGTTCCCAATAGGCACTTGGTATCTGTCTATTTATTACTTTTGTAATACATCCAACATGCAGAAATGTCTGTTTGAAAGTTTTTAAAATCTAAATTAATTTACTTTGGATATGTATAACACAATTAACGTGAGTATAGTTGTTAATTGACCTTTTGAAAGTAAAACTGAACAATTATTTCCTTTCAGTGAAGCTATAATCGCAATGCTGTAATAAAGCAGACGCGTAGCCTTATCACGTTTTCCTTGATATAGCAATTTGGTTGTTTGCAAGAGAGGGACACTCCTCATTTCGTTCTAAAGCATCAGAGTACTGCTGGGTTTAACCCTTAGTGTGAAACTAGTTGAAAACATGTGCTTGGAGTTACCCTCAGTAACATCTTTCAGATAAGATATTAAACAAAGAAGCATCTATCTCAGAGACATGTGAAAAATCCCATTTTCAAAGAAGTCCAAAAACGTTCTGTGCCCCAACCAATATTTATCCATGACACCAGTTTGTTTGTCATTATTAGGTTGCTGTTTGTGGAACCTTTGGGTTCAAACTGGCTGTTACCTTTCCGACATTACAACTGTGGCTACATTGCAATTTTATAAATCCCAGGCAATTTGATGTCCTGAAATTGTGTTACACAGTAGTCATGATTTGGAAGTGCCGGTGTTTGGCTGGGTTGTGTAAAGTTAAAAATCTCTCAACACCAGGTTATAGCTTCGAGGTGTATATGTGTGTGCACTGTAGTGGGGTCACCAGTAGTCTGACATGGACCCAAGGTCCCGGTTGAGGTCATCCCCATGGGTACTGAACTTGGCTCTCCGCCTCTGCTCGGCCACTTTGCGTTAGAACATAGAACATAGAACAATACAGCACAGAACAGGCCCTTCGGCCCACGATGTTGTGCCGAACATTTGTCCTAGCTTAAGCACCCATCCATGTACCTATCCAATTGCCACTTAAAGGTCACCAATGATTCTGACTCTGCCACTCCCACAGGCAGTGCATTCCATGCCCCCACCACTCTCTGGGTAAAGAACCTACCCCTGACATCCCCCCTATACCTTCCACCCTTCACCTTAAATTTATGTCCCCTTGTAACACTCTGTTGTACCCGGGGGAAAAGTTTCTGACTGTCTACTCTATCTATTCCTCTGATCATCTTATAAACCTCTATCAAGTCACCCCTCATCCTTCGCTGTTCCAATGAGAAAAGGCCTAGAACTCTCAACCTATCCTCGTACGACCTATTCTCCATTCCAGGCAACATCCTGGTAAATCTCCTCTGCACTCTCTCCAAAGCTTCCACATCTTTCCTAAAGTGAAGCGACCAGAACTGCACACAGTACTCCAAATGTGGCCTAACCAAGGTCCTGTACAGCTGCAACATCACCTCACGACTCTTGAATTCAATCCCTCTGCTAATGAACGCTAATACACCATAGGCCTTCTTACAAGCTCTATCCACCTGAGTGGCAACTTTCAAAGAGCTATGAATATAGACCCCAAGATCCCTCTGCTCCTCCACCTCACTAAGAACCCTACCGTTAACCCTGTATTCCGCATTCTTATTTGTCCTTCCAAAATGGACAACCTCACACTTGGCAGGGTTGAACTCCATCTGCCACTCCTCAGCCCAGCTCTGCATCATATCGAAGTCCCTTTGCAGCCGACAACAGCCCTCCTCACTATCCACAGCTCCACCAATCT